>NC_056498.1:86541312-86546542 GCF_014905685.2 Nematolebias whitei
AAACACTAGGGAAACAGACACAAACAGCAAATGGTACCATCCTTACAAAGTGAACACCACAACACAACTGACATACATAGAATAACCCATAAAATATATATATATATATATATACACACACAAAATACTGCAGTTAACTTTAAAGGTTGATGTGCACAAGGTTTGTTGAAAATACAAAGAACAGTCACAAATTTCCCATTAATGCACCAGTCAGCACATTTTCCAACTGACACACGATGAACAAAGAGGATCCATGATTTTATTTATCCCAACTATCTGAGGAGAAATGTCCATGCACAGTTTGTTCACAGTGGAGAAGGAATGGATGAGGTTTGTGTGTCAGTATCGTGAGATGGAGGGGAAAAACAGGAGTACAGACTGTAACAGCCTCCTACCAGACCAGTATACAGAGATCACAGGTTCTTCTGGCTCCCAGACAGATTTCACTAGCTTGTCATCCTTTAAACACAAAAAATGTCATCTGACGTGCATTCAATTAAACAGGACTAGTAAAATATCATACTGCTAGTTAACTAGACTTTCTTCAATGGTTGTGTACACATAAATCAGATATGAACATGCAGATATATCCACAAAATGTTCATTTATACGTTAGTAGACATACACAATTTTATCAATAATTCAAAATACAGTTTTGCTCACGTTTAAGTGCCATATGCTCCACTCCTGTTTCCTGAAATATCTTGCAAAAAGAACGTAAGCTCTTGACCTTGACCTAAGTGGCTTCAAACATCTGCTAAGTTCATGGCAAAAACCAATGCAGACATGATCCTGTTTTTAGTTTTCTACATCGCCTTACAATGTAGCTGTTTTTCTTTTTTTAATACAATTTTCTTTCATTTATTCTTCTCAATTTATAGGCTTTCTTTTATGGATTGCCTACTGTAGTCTTCATTCTTTGTTAAAAACAGGTCTCTCTTGCCCCCGAGTCCCCGAGGCTCAATGAGACTAACCTGTATAAATAAAGGTTGAATGAATGAATGAATGAACGAATGAATGAATATGAATATTACACAGCATAATCCACAATTCAGTATATGTCCTAAGACAAAACAGAGGCACTTGCATTTAGCTTACCAAGTTAAACTCAATATACAAGTTTTAAAAAGTTGAACTATGTAACAATTAGCTACAAATGACAACCAACTAATTAACATTAGCTATGTAGTGAACTAGACCTCTGACATCAATCTGTCTCTGAAGACCTTCAGGGGACAGGAACTGTTATTTCATTGATTTGAATCCAGAAATACAAATTATCTCATCAAGAGACTATTTAATTGTATCCTGAATTAATCAATTGAAAGAACACTCTTCTTTTTACATTATCATTACTATTTTACAATATCTTGATAATCAAAAGTGTGTTTAGTTCATACCATTTCTCAATGTTGAAGTGAACCATTCATTTAAATCAACTGTGAAACAGTATTAATGATTTTTAAACCTCATTAGACTTTGATCATACAGTTAAATGTCTATTTACGAAGTAAGTGTGCATTTAGTCTTCTGTCTGAATGAGGAGTAGTGGATGTCGGTCGAAAGTCAGAGATAAGTTATGAGTACGAAGTGCCTTGTTTTTAAAACTCTCAGACAGTAAATAAGAACTGCTGGCACCTGCATCCTCTCATTTCTTAAAAACATTTCTCCGTCTGTACTAACCGTTCTTAAACATTCCTGCTGTCTACTGACTTCTAGTGACCCTCTGACATCACTAGAACTACACCCCTGCTGGTTGTTTCAACCAATCAGGAAGTACCACGTAACAGGAAGTGGATACCCTTTAAAAGGCAACACTTCTTGGAACTATTCAGTCAGTCTTCTTCGAAGTCTTCATGAGTCTTAGTCTTGCAGTCTTGCTGGAACTTTCAGTCGAAGATGAGACTCAACTAAGTAACTGATGGATTTGACCATGTGCCAAAGGTCTCTCCATTCCAGCGTAGTCACAGCCTGCCTCAGCTGTGACTCAACCCGAGGCCCGAGCATTAAAAGCTCAACTCCTAAGGAAGCTTATTCGGTTGAACCGAGTACTTCGTCACGATTTCTGATGACCCCCAGCTACTCTAACCGGAGACGCTGAAAAGGGAGCGTAGCAATGGACTTCTGTTCCAGAGTGGATGCATCCTCTGCTGAGGTAACAAAGTCGCTGCACGTCCTGAAGTGTACCGGAGGGCTGAGCTGGATGTCGGAAGAAGGGTGCCATGTTCTGGTTCAACACATAACCTTCATCCTTAAATCTAAACTTCCTCCTTAAATCTATTCCTCCTCTCTTTTAAACTTCTCTATTCGCCAGTAAATCCAGCTAGATGCCTTCAGAGATGAATCAGTCTCAATCAGTAATGTTCTGTTGTCTTGTTTAGTAAAGCGTGCCAAGTTTATTAATCAGAAACAGATCAGCAAATCAATGTGTACATGTTTTGATGTTAAATTTTGATTCTGTTAAATAAATGACCACATTTATTCTGATGGGTCAAAGATAAAATGGTGTCTCATGTCACTGATTAAACACTCCACTCTCATTGTTATCTTGGTCACATAACCGAAATTTAACTCGAAAAGGAAAATAATCTGTTGTAATTAAACAATTAATATTCTTTGAGCTTGAACTAGCTTTAAGAATAATTAATTAGTAGTGAAGCTAACAGCTACATCACTACAGCTACAAACACCAGCATGCTAAATCAAACATTTTATTCACAGCTCACCAATTCCACTCACAGTTCAGTGCATGACAAACTTCATGGTTCATAGAGCAGGCCTTTATTAACAAAGTCCATGCTCAATAATCCAGGTATACAATCCAACATTTTTCAGTCAGGTCATCTGGACAGTTAATTTTTTTGCTGAAATGTTTCACCTTCCATCTGGAAGGCTTCATCAGTCAAGGAAGCGCACAACAAAACTGATTCTTCCCCCAAACAGCTTACTCCAAAGTGGAACAAACCAGTTATGTTGGTGCTAAGATGGTGTCTTTGGCACGCCCCCTCCTCCGAAGCCGGCGGCCCTCTCCCTCGTCGACAGTCATGTCAGACTGGTTCAAATGGTTGGCCTGTATTACCATTCTAGACAACGTGATTGGCTGAATGGGTCATGTGATTGTTATCACATGACCATCATACTAAACACACTGGTGATGCATATAGCTATCCACCTTATTCCTGGTGCCTCTGCTGTAGAAACGAACATGCAAGAAACTTCCGGTCCGACACCGGAAGTAGCGGTACAATAGTGATGGTGCACGGAGAGCAGAGTTAGTTCAGCAGAGAAAACGTTGTTTTTGTTTTGTTGACATTTATTTAACAAACATCAACATTTACGAAAATGTCCAACTTAAGTTCAGGTACCTGTTGTGCTGTTCACAGCTGCAGGAACAACCAGACCAAACTAAATCAGAGGCTACAACATCCCAGTTTGGAACATGGACCCAGAACAATCAAAAAGTGTTCCTGTGAAAAGTGGTGTAGTTTCCATCTCCTACCTACAGACGAGGAATTAGGAAGAATGTGGCTAAAAAGTGTGAATGTGTGCTCAGTTCATTTTGTTGACAAACAGCCGACGGAGAAAAACCTGCTGCTACTTTGTGGCTGACTACAATAAACCACCGGAGAAGAGACACTGAGTCCTCAGAAGGATTGAAAACAGTGTGACGAGAATATCAGGTATGATTTCAAGTGTGGGTGATGCAAATGGTAGAGCTGCTGCCTCTCAGCAAGAAGGTTGCTGGTTCCAATCCCGGTGAGGGCCTTTCTGGGTGGAGCTTGCATGTTCTCTCCGTGCATGCATGGGTTTTCTCCAGGTACTCCGGTTTCCTCCCACAGACCAAAAACATGCATGTTAGGTTGATTGGTAACTCTAAATTGTCCCTAGGTGTGAGTGAGAGAGTGAATGGTTGTTTGTCTGGTTTGTCTCTATGTGTCCCTGTGATGGACTGGAGACCTGTCCAGGGTGTACCCCGCCCCTCGCACGGTGATTACTGGACATGGGCACCAGCGACCCCCGTGGCCCAAAATGGAATAAGCGGGTAAAGAAAATGGATGGATGGATGGTTTTATGATTTACTCTGCAGTGTTGCAAATGCAACCTGTGTTTATGGCACTAACAGCAGGGCAGCAAAAAACTAAAAAATATTGTAGTTTCACAACACAGAAGTGTTTATGAATAATCCCTGAGGCATTTAAAAAAAAAATCTTACGATCAGTTTTTATTTGTAGTTTTAACAATGTACCAAGTTTTCTCAGATTTTCTAGAGAACTTAGATGTTACATGCAAAGGGTGGGGGACTGTGGCTCCTTCCCAAATAAATTTGATGGGAGGATGAATGTTATAATGATATGGGGAAACCTAATGTATCTTACATTAATAATTATATGTGTTATTGCTACCTTCAGGTGAGCCTGAGGTGGAGAAGAATGAGGAGCTGTGCTCAACATCATCATCCTGTGATGCCCACAGTGGTCAGATCGAGGGATGGAGGAACACAACTATTCTAAAAGGTCCACCATCACATGCGTAATGTAACTTGTATCCTGCTACAACAGTTTGCTCCTGTTTCATTGTCTGCCTGTTGTAGACCAAGTCCCAATGACTGATGAAACTAAGACAGAACTGTGTCATGGCTGATTTAGCACAACGGTTTAAAACATCACAAGGTCAAAAAGTGAAAACTGAAAAAAGATATTTATTATTGCACTTTAACTGCTTACACATCACATTCATTTAACATTTTCTGAAAACAACAGAGGTACAGCTGAACAATCTAAAGTATAAACCAGTAAATGGCTGAATGTTTTACAGCTGCAACATTTAATTTGTTATTAAAAGTATTACACGCTAAGCAAAACTTAAACAAAAATGTAATTTGCTAATAATATATTTTTTTATTGTTGTCCGTATATTTTACTGTATGTGTTAATGTCTAGATTGGGAGGAGACCTGGGGAAAACCCAGGACACGCTTGGAGAGACTAGATCTCTCGGTTGGTCTGGGAATGCCTTGGGGTCCTCCCAGAAGAACTGGAAGAGGTGGCTGAGGAAAGAGATGTCTGGAGCTCCCTGCTCAACCTGCTGCCTCCAAGACCCGACCTCAGAACAGGAGGGAGGGATGAATGAATGAATGAATGGATGAATGGATGGATGGATGGATGGATGGATGGATGGATGGATGGATGGATGGATGGATGGATGGATGGATGGATGGATGGATGGATGGA
>NC_056498.1:86546642-86577835 GCF_014905685.2 Nematolebias whitei
GACACATTGGATGGATGGATGGATGGATGGATGGATGGATGGATGGATGGATGGATGGATGGATGGATGGATGGTGTTAATATGATTTTATTGTCTGTAGTGTACAAACCGGATTCCAAAAAAGTTGGGACGCTAAACAAATTGTGAATAAAAACTGAATGCAATGATGTTGAGACGCAAAAGTCAATATTTTATTCGTAGTATAACATAGATGACAGATCAAAAGTTTAATCTGAGTAAATATAGCATTTTAAAGGAAAAATATGTTTATTCAAAATTTCACAGTGTCAATAAATCCAAAAAAAGTTGGGACAAGTAGCAATAAGTGGCTGGAAAAAGGAAATTGAGCATATAACGAACAGCTGGAAGACCAATTAACACTAATTAGGTCAATTGACAACATGATTGGGTATAAAAAGAGCTTCTCAGAGTGTCAGTGTCTCTCAGAAGCCAAGATGGTAAGAGGATCATCAATTCCACCATTGTTGCGCAGAAAGATAGTGCAGCAATACCAGAATGGTGTTACCCAGCGTAAATAGCCAATACTTTTAAGTTATCATCATCAACCGTGCATAACGTCATCAAAAGATTCAGAGAATCTGGAACAATCGCTGTGCGTAAGGGTCAAGGCCGTAAAACTCTACTGGATGCTCGTGATCTCAGGGCACTTAAACGTCACTGTACCTCAAACAGGAATGCCACTGTCAAGAAAATAACAGAATGGGCTCAGGAATACTTCCAGAAAGCATTGTCAGTGAACACAATGCACCGTGCCATCCGCTGTTGCCAGCTGAAACTCTACAGTGCAAAGAGGAAGCCATTTCTAAGCAAGCTCCACAAGCTCAGATGTTTGCACTGGGCCAGGGGTCATTTAAAATGGAGTGTGGCAAAATGGAAGACTGTTCTGTGGTCAGATGAGTCACGATTTGAAGTTCTTTATGGAACACTGGGACGCCATGTCATCCGGACCAGAGAGAACAAGGATAGCTCAAGTTGTTATCAACGCTCCGTTCAGAAGCCTGCATCACTGATGGTATGGGGTTGCATGAGCGCTTGTGGCATGGGCAGCTTGCATGTCTGGAAAGGCACCATTAATGCAGAGAACTATGTTCAGGTTCTAGAACAACATATGCTCCCATCTAGACGTCATCTCTTTCAGGGAAGACCCTGCATTTTTCAACACGATAATGCCAGACCAAATTCTACAGCAATCACAACATCATGGCTACGTAGGAGAAGGATCCGGGTACTGAAATGGCCAGCCTGCAGTCCAGATCTTTCACCTATAGAGAACATTTGGTGCATCATAAAGAGGAAGGTGCGACAAAGAAGGCCCAAGACGATTGAACAGTTAGAGGTCTGTATTAGACATGAATGGGAGAGCATTCCTATTTCTAAACTTGAGAAACTGGTCTCCTCTGTCCCCAGACGTCTGTTGAGTGTTGTAAGAAGAAGGGGGGATGCCACACAGTGGTAAAAATGGACTTGTCCCAACTTTTTGGGGATTTGTTGACGCCATGAAATTTGGAAACAACAGATTTTTCCCTTAAAATGATACATTCTCTCAGTTTAAACTTTTGATCTGTGATTTGTGTTCTATTCTGAATAAAATGTTAGATGTTGGCACCTCCACATCATTGCATTCAGTTTTTATTCACAATTTGTTTAGTGTCCCAACTTTTTTGGAATCCGGTTTGTATTTAACTGTGGCAGAAGCTTTGTTTAGTGCACGATGTCCAAGACAAATTTCCCCTTGTTGACAATAAATATGTCTGAAGTGGATATTATGTTTTGAAGTTTTTATGTTTTTAATAAAACTAATAAAAACAACAATTAAGATTTATTTTCTCCCTAGCTTCATGCTCTTCATGTTCATGGTTCCTGGCCAACCAAAAATGGGAATGATTCAACCCTAGACACGTGTACCGGGTGGTATAGTGTCATTCTGCCAATCTGCATGTGAACCATTGCTATAGCTGTCAGGGTTGTCTTCTTCTCTGAGAGACCCTGCATTTCTATAGCACATTCTGTGAGAGGTATTACCCTGTTAACACTGCTAGCGGCTGTCCTCAGCTCCTCGAACAGTTTAGCTGACATAATTGTTATGTCCGCCCCACCGCCCAGTAGTGCTTCATGTGTGAGGACCCCTTCGAGCGTTACTGACAGGTACGCCTTCCTGGCGACCCCCCTTCTGATAAAGTTACACAGAAACCTCTTAGGTTTTTTCTGACGTTTCTTCACACGCTCAGCCTTGTCTGTGTAATCTTGGTTTGTCTGAACCGTCAGCACAGCAGTAGCTGTTTCTGAGTGATCAGCTTGCGATGACTCGTCATCGTTTGTGTGTGAGTTCACCCCCCCTTTTTCCGATGAGGGGTTGTTGGAGGCCACAACAACAATGTCTTGGTGCGTACCACCGACATCTGTGACATTGTCATTCACGCCCTCAGATTTAATAGCGATCACATCACTGCATAGTGCTCCAGGTTGGTTTCCCGTGTCAGTGTGTTTCAAAGTTTCTAACAACCTGCGTAGTTTCTCTGTCTCTTCCGAGCTCAGAGGTGTAGGGCCTTGTTTCTGGAACCTTTGTGATTTTTTTGCCTCGGGTCGTTTTGTCCGAGGTGGAGGAGGGATAGGTATGTCAATTGGGGGTTCCTTTTCGGACTTCCCCTGATAATATGGGTCACCTTGGTTCCCATATCTTTTCGTCCTACGCACACCCCACTTACGATAATCACGTTCATCCTCTGGGATTAAATTCAATCCCTTCAGATCTTTTTTGTCCCAGCGTGCACCTTCATGACGCGGTTTGTTAGTTTGAAAAGACTGCTTTTTCTCTCCTTTTTTAGGAGAGGGAGGCGACATGCGCCGTCCTTCCAGTTCTAGCGAATGGGGTTTAACCTTTACACCAGGAAACACCTCTATGGGCGTCTTAACATGAGAACAGGCCTCAAACACATTCACAGCACACTGTTTAATCTCATTGATGGATTTTTCTTTGAAATTAGCCATCATTTGTACTGAGGTTTTAATGTCAGTGTGGAGGTTTTTGCTGAAAACAAATTTAAAACCCTCTTCCTCCTCCATGCCGGTTTCATTCCTGTAACCAAAATAAGCTTGGAAGATTCTTTTGTAATAAACCTTTGGATGTTCATGCTTCCCTTGCGTGACCTTGTCTGCAGCTGGGAAGCCACCTGGTCCGGTGCAGGGGTTGTATTCTCTGATCAAAGCTTCACACAGAAGGTTGTAATCCCTTCTCGTGGCATCAGGTTGACGCTCGATGAAGGTGAACACCTCTCTGTCCGAAGTGAGCCTTATCAGACTGATTTTATCCTCAACCGTAGCATTAGGATAACCACTCAGTCTGAAATCTAGGTCATTGAGATACGTCTTCGTACCAGTAGAACCCATAGGCCCAGGCGATGACAAGCACTACAACGACCTTGCAGACTCCCTAGCCAAGGGAGGAGCCGTTGACGGGCCCACGTGGTCCTTTGACCCCTCCTGGCTACTCAACACTCAGTCGACACAACCTACGGCTGAGGTAATGGCAGTCACACGTGCACAAGCTGCAGCTAAACCTGCTGATAACACAGTTTCTGTACGCCCGATACTGACTGACCCAGACATCATCCAACTTCAGAAGTTGGATCCTGCAATTAACTCGATGATACTGTATCTGACTGACCCAGACAAATACACTCCATCGAAAGGCGAACTGGATTCCAATCCAGACCTTAAAGTCCTCTTTCAGCTGCGCAAACAGTTAAAACTACTTAAGGGCATCCTAACTTTTGCTCATGGACGGACGTCCTCACCCGTGTTCGTGGTCCCCCATGACCACAGGGGGGTGATGTTAGTTCATGCACATGACCTTCCGTCCGCAGGACACAAGGGTGACAATTCCACGCTGAATGCATTAAAACAGATTGCTTATTGGCCTGGAATGAAGAAGGATGTCAAAGACTACATAAAAGGGTGCCTGGTCTGTGGCCAGTTTCAGCCATCCAGACCACTCCACAGAGCACCACTGCATAGTAGAGGCATTACATTTCCATGGTCGGACCTCCAGATTGACTGGGTTGGACCACTCACTAAGAGCTCTAGAGGAAATAAATATTTTCTCACGGTAACCTGCGCGTTTACCAAATGGGTAGAATGTCTACCAGCCCCTTATGACACAGCACAAACTACTGCTATGTTATTAATGAATCATGTATTCTCAAGGTTTGGACTTCCCCTCAGGGTGAACTCAGACCAAGGTACACACTTCACAGGTGAAGTAATGAAAGAACTGTGGAAGACGCTAGGTGTCAAAGCCAACTTCCATATTGGCTACCATCCACAGGCTTCAGGCCAGGTTGAGAGAGAAAACAGGACTGTGGTGAGTATTTTGAAAAAATACGTAGCCGCAAACCACAAGGACTGGGACGTGAAACTCCCTCTGGTCCTCATGGCCATAAGGGCCACTCCACACACATCGACTGGCATCTCTCCTTTCGAGATGATGACGGGTCGACAAATGACTCTCCCTTTACACCTGTTGTACCAACCAGGCGATGCTGCCATGGCAACAGCCTACACTACACAACAATACATGAAAGACTTGGAAAAACACCTTAAAAACACTTTTGCTTTCGCACAGAAAAACCTGGAAAAATCAGCTGAAGGACGCAAAGCATACTACGACCAAAAGGCCTCTCACGAGGAACTCCAAGTGGGAGACAGGGTCTGGTACTACACGTTTGCCCCCACAACTGGGAGAAAAGAGTCCGGGACCGGAACTCTCGCCCGTAAACTGATGCCCAGATGGACTGGACCCCATCTGATAACAGACAAACTGTCTCCAGTTGTCTATCAGATAAAAATCAGTAAAGGCCGAAAAGAGCCGATTGTTAAATGGGTACATCGAAACCAGGTTAAACCACACAAGGTGTGCAAAGAAACAACTCCAACGGGACAGCGTGATTGAATCTGACAACCAGGGTGAGGTGAAGCAGTGAAACGATGTTTCTAGTTGCTTAGTCACTACTCTTGTCGATGTTGAAATGTTGTTTATTTGGTTTTGATATTTGTTTCTGAGGTAAGAATGAGTTTTGTATGTATTTTGGTTGGAGACTGTAAAGGACTTTAACTATGCCAACATGCAATTCACTCGTTAAAACCTAATCTTTGCGGAGTCAATGTAGATTAATGCTACCTTAAGTACCATAACTTACATTGGTCTCACCATCTTCAAGCCGAACCTACTCGAACAATTCTATTCGGGGGGATAGCTAATTCTTTTTGGTGAGTCTCGCCATAGACTCCAAAAACATTTATGGGGAAACCAAACACCCAATCTCAAGTCGTTCGTCTAAAAGGCAACAGACAAGTAAACCAACTATAGTGGCCATGTAAGTCTAACATAGACAAAGTTAGCGATGGTGGTATAGTTGGAACACCCTTCTATAGGTATAGACCCCTATAACTACCCTTTTCAGCATGTTCCACCCCTTAACTGGTAGCTGTAGCTGTTCCCAATCATAATAGCTTACACACCAGGTGCATATAGGTTAAGGCCTTATGTAAAGTCCCCTTCATAAGCCCACCTTAAACCACATAATTGCATGACACATAGAACCAGAACGGCACCGACTGGACGACACCCAGCGATGACCTTCGCTGGAGGAGACCTGCAATCCTGACGTTGGTCTCCAACCTGCATCCAGTGGCCGCATCTGCGGTTCAATCAAAGGAACCCCTCTGTATGCTGATCAATCAACACCTCCATTCGTTGTGGAATTATCGTTGTGGATTATATGTCTTTTTCAATGGATTACAGACTTTGTTTCCAAGGGGTTAAAGCATTGCTACAATGGAATTACCAACAACATTATGGAATTACCAACAACAATATGGAATTACCAACAACATTATGGAATTACCTAAACCGTTGTAGAATTACCTTCTTTGACTTTTGTTTTCCTCTTGCTGGATTACATCAAGCTCAATGACATTCCGAGGCGTAAGTTCATGTTGGAATTCATCCCCACGGACAGGCGATGATTTCCAAAGGGGGGACTGTAGTGAACTAAGCCTCAGGTCAAAACCTGACCCTGAGGACCTTCATGGGACAGGAACTGTTATTTCATTGATTTGAGTCCAGAAATACAAATTAAGCTCATCCAGAGACTTTCTAAGTGTGCCCTGCACTAATCAATTGAAAGAACACTCTCTTTTTTATTGTCATTACTATTTTTACAAATGTCTTGATAATCCAAAAGTGTGTTTAGTTCAAATCATTTTAAATGTTGAAGTGAACTACTCATTTTAAATCAACTGTGAAACAGTATTAATGATTTTTTAATCCTCATTCAAAGTAGAAATCAAGTTAATGTCTGTTACAGAGTAATTATGCATTTTTTGATCTTCTGTCTGAAATGAGAAGGAGTGATGTCGGTCAAAAGTCGGAGACAGTCGCAAACAAGTTTATTGGAACAAACTGTCATGTTTTTAAACCTATCAGACAGAAATAAGAAACTGGTGGCACCTGTTTCCTCCCACTTCGCCAAAACATTTCTCTGTCTGCTCCAAAACATTTCTCTGTCTGTTCCTAAAACATCTCACTGTTTTTCTGACTTGTAGTAACCTCTTACGTCACTAAAACCACACCCCTGTTGGTTCTTTCAACCAATCAGGACTTCTCAAATGAACCGGAAACAGAACTCTTTAAATGTTGACACTTCCCAGTTCCAGTCAGTTCTGAGGGCAGAACCGAACAGAAAAAGTTCTGAGACATGAACCGGAGTTCTGAGACATGAACCGGAGTTCTGAGACGTGAACCAAAGTTCTGGGAGAGAACAGAAGTTCTGAGTTCCTCTGAGTCTTCTCAGAGTCCCGTTAAGTTCTTCTGGTACTGATGAAGTTCGGCTGGAGTTCCTGTAGGAGCCACGATGCCTCGCTGTGACTCCACCCGGTGAAAACTTCATAACTTCTGAGGAGGTTTGTTCTGTGGAACTAGTTCTCACGACTTCTGCCGAGTCGCAGCCGCCCTGAGGAGACGCTGAAAGGTAGCGTACCAGGGACCTCTTGACCGCCGCGGATTCATCCTCCGCCAAAGGTAAATTGTCGTCATGAGCTTCACTACCAGCGTACTGCAGGCGAACTGCGCTTCAAAGGAGCGTGTTGTTCTGGTCTACAGACATACATCCTCATTCATCTTTTTCCTATCCATTTAAACTCCTTCATTTCCCATCTTTAAAACTCTCCTATCTTGCCAGTAATTAATCCAGATATTTTCAGAAATGTCTGTTGTATTTTAGTTGCAAGTGAGAAATCATGGCCGTATGATTTCTCATTGTAAAGCTCATTAATTAAGCTGTGTTATTGCCTTCAATCAGAATAATCAAGTGTACAATGGTTGATGTTAAACTTTGATTCTGTTAATAAATGACCACATTCGTTTTGATGGGTCAAAGAAAATTAACGTCTCATGTCACTGGTTTTTAGACCATCTCCCACACAGTATCTCTGTCACATATCTGTCAAGTAGCTCGAAAAAGAGAGAACCCGTCGTTAAATATTGATTGTAGTGGAGCTCCTACGCTAACTAACCCTACATCACTACAGTTGTGTATGTAGTACACAGAATATTTATCTGCATTTTAAAGTGATCAAGGTATTTGTGGCAGAGCTGAATCTTCTTTGCAACAAATTCATCTATCAAGTCAGGTGTTCTGTTGGTGTCCAGATAACCAGCCTGCAGCTTTGTAGGACCAGACACATCATCAGCTGAACCTGGATGAATAATGTCAAATATGTCTTAGGGTTTGTTTTAATGAAGGTTTACAAATACCTGTCACATTTATTTATTTATGTATGTATTTGTGTATTTATTTATTTATGTATGTATTTATTATTCATTCATTCATTTAAAAAACAAAATAAACAAAACAAATCCATAAAAAGAAAAAAACATTGAATGAAAAGGGTGCAGAAAGAAGACAATTTTTAAATAATATCTGCCCCTTATTTAAAAATATATATAATAACTACAAACAAACAACAGCCTATGCTTGAACAATCCCCAAAGTGAAAACAAAAAACATCAGGTATCCTTCACCTGGCACCATACCTTCCCAACAACTTTAATCATCTTTTTAAACATAAATCGTTCTAGAAATTTTTTATGGTGATATCATTATATTTAGGCCAGCTGTGGCTGAGTGGTTAGAGCAGTTGTCCTCCAGTGCAAGAGTTGGGGGTTCGAATCCACCAGCAGTCACATGCTGAAGTGTCCCTGGGCAAGACGCTGAACCCCTCATAGCCTCTGATGTGTGTCCCATCAGTGTTTGAATGTGATAAAGCAGTGATTAGTCTCATTAGAATGATTTGTTCGATTAGCTTTGTATAGATCAAGTAGAGTGCTGTATGCATGGGTAAATGAGGCACAGATTGTTGTGTAAAGTTCTTTGAGTATCTTGAAATAAGATAGAAAGGCGCTGTATAAGTACAGTCCATATTAAGGCGATTCCCCAATCGAATTCCCTGAATTATAACACAGCTCATTCAGACTAGTTCTAAATGGAGGTTTTACAAACATTTCCATCCCCTTAAGGTTATAATGACTCTCTAGACTAGATACTCACTGTAGTGCTAATCCTCTAATGCCATATTTATTAGTATTAGTATTAGTCACATTAGTTCACAGATTGTAAGTTACAATATTCACTCACCTAGAGGTAGTATCCACTTTATCCATTAGGAAGAATGAGATACTTCCCATCTCCCAAGCGTCTGATGTCACAATTTGGCTGACGTGGAAACGCTGAAAGTGACATGGAGCTCTTTAGGGTACATTTGATCTCTAGGAGCTGCGCTGAGTCAAAAATTTCATCTGGGCTTGCTCCAAACTAAAAACAGTAGGTGCAAACTATCATTACAAAAGGCAATTAAAGTAATTAATAAAAATAAAACAATTATCAGCATTTATTCTACAGTATTGCAGCAGTGTGGCTGCAAGACCTGCCTTGCCCAGGCTCGGTGATGGAGGACTTAAGGTTTTGGCTGGGCTCTGTCTCTGCTTTAAGATAAATAAGTGTGTCCCACGTCTTTTAACAAAATGCCACCGGCCTCATAACTGTCTAGTCTAGATGCCTCAGAACTTACCAGCTTGTTCATCACTTCACAGTCAGAAGAACCGAGTCAAAAAAGTAGCTAAATATGATAGAAGATGTAATCAGCAGCCACTTCTTCAGGTCGTCCTCCATCGATCGTCTGCAGCAGGCAGTGGAAAGATTATTGTCCTGTTTAAATTAAATTCATAAAGCTAGGACTAACTTTGCTTGCACTGTTCGCATGTAAACAAATGGAGTTTTCGCTCCACCGGACTTTGCGTGCATATATCACACAAAGCATCATGGGGCATTGGAATAAGGTGGATAGGAAGTACTTAAGGACAGATTTTACCCTGGGTTACATATGTATATATATATATATGTATATATATATATATGTATATATATATATATGTATATATATATATATATATCAGTATATGTATGCCTAGATGTATACAACTGATCTGTGAAGCTCAGTCCTCACCTCCTTCTACAGGTGTGCAGTGGAGAGCATCCTGTGCTCCAGCATCAACGTGTGACATAGAGGCTGCACAGCTGCAGAAAGTAAAGCTTTGCAGAGAGTGGTGAAGGCTGCACAGAAGTCTGTTGGAGTCAGTCTCTCCACCACCACAGACATCTATACCTTCAGATGCAGGAAGAGGGCCACCTGCATCATGAAGGACCCCACTCACCCAGCACAAACACTTTTTGCCCCACTTCCCTCAGGCAGGAGGTTGAGGAGCATTAAGTGTAGAACTATTAGACTGAGGAACAGCTTCTACCCTGAGGCTGTTAGACTCGTGAACCAGAATAATCACTGTGAAAAATCACATCATGTTGCTGCTGATGTTTCATGTTGCCGTGTTCATTGGTGTTCATCTGCTCACTCAGACTCATGTTCGTGCTGCTGTTCAGTGTATTGTTTTTATGCTATTAGTGCTTAGCGTATTTTTAGCTGATGTTTTTCTTAGTTCATATCTTAGATCTTATTACTATTTTTCTTTTAGATTTTATTGTTGGATGTAACTGGGACCCTGTGTACAGAATTTCGTGCCACCACATGTGGTGCAAACAATAAATAATATCTGAATCTGAACATACATACATACACCCCCAGGAATCCATACATATGTACATAAACACATATATACTGTATGTATGTATGTACACACATATATATATATATATATATATATATATATATATATATATATACACACATACATATATACATATATACATATATACATATATATATATCTCCCGGATAACTGAACTTCTCACCCTATCTCTAAGGTAGAGTCCAGCTACCCTGCGGAGAAAACTCATTTCAACTGCCTGTATCTGCGATGTCATTCTTGCGGTCCCTACCCAGAGCTCATGACCATAGGTGAGGGTAGGAACGTAGACCAACCGGTAAACAGAGAGTTTTGCCTTACAGCTTAGCTCTCTCTTCACCACAACGGACCGGTACAGAGACCGCAATACTGCAGATGCTGAACCAATCCGTCTGTCAATCTCACGTTCCATTCTTCCCTCACTCGTGAAGGAGGAACCCAGACCCAGACCAGTGGTCATTCCGTATGTTGAGGAAGTATCAGAGAAACTGAGACATTTATTTTCTAAACATAACGTCCCAGTGGCTTTTAAACCCCAAAATACATTACGGCAAAGACTGGTTCATCCCAAAGATCCAGTCCCCCGGCACAAACAGAGCAATGTTGTGTATGCTGTTCAGTGTCAGGAGGGCTGTGATCAGTCTTACATTGGGGAAACTAAACAGCCACTGGCCAAAAGGATGGCCCAGCACAGAAGATCAACATCATCAGGCCAGGATTCTGCGGTCTACACTCATCTCAAGGCCAGCGGTCACTCTTTCAAGGATGAAAATGTTTACATCCTGGACAGAGAGAAACGATGGTTTGAGAGAGGAGTAAAGGAGGCCATCTTTGTGAAAAGAAATCGTCCATCATTAAACAGGGGTGGAGGCCTCCGGGTTCAACTGTCCCCCTCTTACAATGCTGTTATTGCTAGTATCACTCAGCCCTCTGTGAACAGTAAACAGCCATCAGTGTGCTATTGATCCATTGTTAGGCTGATGGTCCTTATTGAGCATGTGATCAGCTGGTTTTGGTTGTCAGCAGCAAAACTGGTTGATCCACTCTGAGACGGTGCTATTTAAGAGACTGAGCTGAAAACAGCACCTCGGACTGAGGAAGTCTCTTGGATGAGAGACGAAACGTTTCTAGATTTTTTTGCTTTGTTTTGTTTTTTGCTTTTTTGAATGTCCAGAGGACCAGATTGAACTTTTTTGGATAGAATGAGAGACCATTTAAAGGTTTTTGCAAGTGTTTTGAGTTAATTAGCTGATTAGCCTGTGGCACCAGGTGTCTTCAATTTTGAACCTTTTCACAATATTCTAATTTTCTGAGATACTGAATTAGTGGTTTTCATTAGTTGTCAGCTATAATCATCAACATTAAAATAAATAAACATTTTAAATATCAGTCTGTGTGTGTAATGAATTAATATAATATACAAGTTTAAAATTCAAAATCAAAAATACTTTATTAATCCCAGAGGGAAATTAAAACTCGTCATCCCGGTTTCATTAATGGCTGTGGGCAGGAAGGATCTCTTGTAGCAGTCTATCTTGCAGTGGAACTGAAGAAGTCTCTGACTGAAGACACTGTTGTTGTATGACAGTCTGATGAAGAGGGTGCTGAGGGTTGTCTATAATGTTCTTCATTTTATGAAGAATCCTTCTTTGTACAATCATCTCCAAATGTTCTAAAGAAGTCCCCAGAACTGGGACAGCCTTCTTTATGAGCCTGTTGATCTTTTTTAAGTCCCTTTCTCTGGTGCTGCTACCACAGCAGATAATGGCAGAAGAGATAGCACTCTCTATAACAGACTTATAGAAGATATGCAGCATCTTGCTGCAAACACTGAAGGACTCAAGCTTCCTTAAGAAGTACAGTCTACTCTGTCCCTTCTCGTAGATGGCTTCACTGTCGCATTTCCAGTCCAGTCTGTTGTCTAGGTGAACCCCAAGGTATTCATGCTTCACCATCTCCACTTCTTCTCCCATGATGGAAATAGTGTTTGACCTGTTCCTGTTTCTCCTGAAATCTACAATCATCTCCATGGTTTTCTTTCACTTTTTGAAAGGAATTACTGAAATAAATACATTTTTCACAATATTCTAATTTTGTGACCAGCACTTGTATTTAACACTTTATACACACATTATCAGAAAAAAAAAATAGAATTAAATACATTCTGAAAGTTTATTAGACAATTTATAGGCACCTATAAATGTGAGGCTTGAAGCAAAATTCTGAGAAATTTTAGTTTTTTTCAATCCACAGACTGCAGCATCATAAACTCACATTCAAAGGCAACACACCATCGGCTTTTAGGATTTCTCACCTGTGGGAACTTTTCATGTGCGAGAACATGTGGCTGCTTTGACTGAATGTTTTTGCACAGATTTTACAGGAATAAGGTCTTTCACCTGTGTGAGTTCTCATGTGATACAGAAGGCTAGTCTTGGAACCTAAACTTTTTCCACATCTGTTGCAACCAAACGGATTCTCACCCCTGTGAGTTGCAATGTGAATGTTCAAGGTACTGCGTGAAACAAAACCCTGTCCACATTCTTCACAATTATACGGCTTTTCACCTGTATGAATTCTCATATGGCCAGTCAAATGATTACTCTGAATAAAACTTTTCCCACAGATTTTACAAGAATAAGGTTTTTCGCCGGTGTGTGTTCTCATGTGATAGAGCAGGCTGGTGCTGGATCTTAAACGTTTACCACACACATTGCAGGAATATGGCTTCTCATTGGTATGAGTCCTCATATGAGTCCTTAAAGTCCCTGTTTGAATAAAACCTTTTCCACATTCTTTGCAAGAATGTGGTCTCTCACCTGTGTGAATTCTCATATGATAAGTCAAACTGTTACTCTGAGTAAAACTTTTATGACAAATTTCACAAGTAAACGGTTTCTCACCTGTGTGAGTTCTCATGTGACGCAACAAATGACTATTCAGTCCAAATTTGTCTCCACAGATCTGACAGGAATATGGTCTCTCACCTGTGTGGGTTATCATGTGGCGCAACATGCTGTCACGTCGACCAAAACGTTTCAAGCACGTCTCACAAGAAAACGGCTTTTCCTCCTCATGCGTTTTTTGGTGAAAGTTCACTGAGGTTAAGTCGGAGAATCTTTTTCCACAAGTGTTGCAAACATATGGTTTTGTTTCATCTGCATCCAAACTTGATTCTCCTCTTAAAGGTGATGATGCAGAGCTATGAGAGAGGAGCTGGATGCTGGTTGGTTCTGATTTGATGCTGTCACAGTCATCATAATTAATAATGAGAACATCCGTTTCTTCCTTCAGAACAAGCTGATCGTCGTCCTGAATGCTGAAAAAGTCTTGCTCCTCTTTGATTTGTAGAGGTTCTGGTTCCTCATAGTATTCATTAACCTGTGGAGGTTCTGGTTTCTCCTGTTCTTTGTTGTTCTTTTGTAAGACTCTAGTCTGGACCTCCTGGTCCAAACTAGAGTTTCTATCGTGATCATGGAAGTGTTGGTAGTTCCAAAGGTTGTCCTCCTCAGCAACATGTTCCTGTGGGTGTTCTGAAAAGGATAAAGTGACAGAAAAACAAATTATTACTGAGGAAGCTGAGTCATCCTCCTCCATCGCACTCTGTCATCTGTATCCTCTGTCCTCACTCCAACTACCTCCATGTCCTCTCTAACTGCATCCATATATCTCCTCTATGTCATTACTATGTGTCTTTTTCCTGGCAGCTGCATTTCTAACATACTTCTACCAATATACCCACTGTCCCACCTCTGGACATGTCCACACCATCTAAGTGTGGCCTCTCTAACTTTATCTCAAAACTTTCAAGTCATAGCTGTTCACTTTAACTTTCACTTTCAGCACAGCTGACGCTGCCATTGATAGTGTGTAGAGTATTTTGCTGAACAGAGCATGGCAGGCTTATTTTAACTGATCTTTAAAATCAACAATAAGAAAGTATCTTCAATCATCCAACCCGCTTGTCATTAGCTATGTGCCTCTCAAGTTAGCAAGCTAAAGTTTAGATAACCTTGCATAGGCTATTGCCTTATAAAACTTTATCCAGAACACTAAATCTAACGTGGAGTTGGGAGTTAAATACACATCAGTGTAAGTAACATTATCGTTGTCGTCCTCAATGAAATGCGTGGTTTGTTTGAAATCTTTACTTCTCTGCAAAGAAAAAAAGACCTCTGCTGCAGTCAATACTAATTAGGCCTTCACCATACATGATTGACTGTTTAAACAATGAATAGGGAAAGGAGTTTCTTGAACAAAAACAAATCATGGAACTCAGTGTCCCTTGCCCGGACATGGACTACCGGGGGCCCACCCTAGGGCCAGGCCTGGGGAAGGGGCTCGTCAGCGAGGACCCGGTAACCAATTCTCTACCCATGGGGCCCGATCAGGCTCAGCCCAAATGAGCAACATGGGTTTGCCTTCCTGTGGGCCCACCACCTGCAGGAGGGGCCATATGAGTCGGGTGCATGAATCCATGGGCAGTGGCCGAAGGCAGGGACCTTGGCGCTCTGACCCTGGCTTACCAAAGCTGACTCTTGGGACATGGAACGTGACCTCTCTGGTGGGGAAAGAGCCTGAGATAATGCGTGATGTTGAGATTGTAGGTGGGCTCACCTCAACGCACAGCATGGGCTCTGGAACCAATCTCCTTGAGAGGGGCTGGACCTTATTCCACTCTGGAGTTGCCCATGGTCAGAGGAGCCTAGCTGGTGTGGGTCTACTCTTAGCCCCCCGACATGCGTGTTGGGAGTTTTTTTTTCAGCAACACGACGGCTCAGTGGTTAGCACTGTTGCCTCACAGCAAGAAGGTCCTGGGTTCAATCCCCGGATGGACCTGTGGTCTTTCTGTATGGAGTTTCCATGTTCATTCATGCTTGTGTGGGTTTTCTCCGGGTACTCCGGTTTCCTCCCACAGATCAAAAACATGCATGTTAGGCTGCTTTCATACCCAGGCATCCCTCGCAAAAGAGATCTGTGATCTCAATGGGATTTGCCTGGTTAAATAAAGGTTAATAAAAAAAACTCCACCCACAAACTCAGTGGTGGACACCCAGGGTTTGGGAGGCTGTCAAGCTGATGAAGGAGTCCTATTGGTATTTGTTGGCCAGTGGGACTCTGGAGGCAGCTGAGGAGTACTGGAGGGCCAAGTGGTTCGCAGCCTTGGTTGTTGCCGAGGCAAAAACTAGGATGTGGGAGGAGTTTGGTGAGACACTAGATAACAGCTCTCAGTCGGCTCCGATGAGATTCTGGCAAACCATCAGGCTGCTGAGGAGAGGAAAGCAGCTCTTTATTAACACTGTGTTCAGTGAAGGATGGGGTGCTGTTGACCTCAACCAGTGATGTCGTCAGGAGGTGGAAGGAATACTTCTCGAACCTTCTCAATCCCACCACCACGTCTTCCATGGAGGAAGCTGAGTTGGGGGACTTTGGGGTTGATCCATCCATAACCGTGGCTGAGGTCGCTGAGGTAGTTAAAAAGCTCAGAGGCGGCAGGGCTCCAAGAACGGATGAGATCCACCATGATTTCCTTAAGGCTCTGGATGTTGTGGGGCTGTCTTGGTTGACACGCCTCTGCAACATCGCATGGACATCGGGGGCAGTGCCACTGGATTGGCAGACTGGGGTGGTGGTTTCCCTCTTCAAAAAGGAGGACTGGAGGGTGTGCTCCAATTACAGGGGTATCACTCTCCTTAGCCTCCCTGGTAAGGTCTATTCAAGAGTACTGGAGAAGCGAGTCCGATCGTTGGTCGAACCTCAGATCCAGGAGGAAGAATGCAGGTTCCGTCCTGGCCGTGGAACACTGGACCAACTCTTTACCCTCACTAGGGTCCTCAAGGGGTTATGGGAGTTTGCCCATCCAGTCTACATGTGTTTTGTGGACTTGGAGAAGGCATTTGACTGTGTTCCTCAGTGTACACCATGTGTGTGTGTGTGTGTGTGTGTGTGTGTGTGGGGGGGGGGGGTTCCTGTGAGTATGGGATTGGGGGCTTGTTGTTATGGGCTGTTCGGTCCCTATGCAAGCAGTGCAAGAGTTGGATTCACATTGCCGGTAGTAAGTTGGACCCCTTCAGTCTGGGAGTTGGACTCCGCCACGGCTGTCCATTGTCACTGATTCTGTTAATAACTTTTATGGACAGAATTTCTTGGTGCAGCCAGGGGGTAGAGGGATTCAAGTTTGGTGGCCACAGATCCCATCTCTGCTCTTTGCAGATGATGTGGGCCTGCTGGTGCCATCATGGCATGATCTTCAGCTCACACTGGAGTGGGTTGAGGCCGAGTGTGAAGTGGCTGGGATGACAATCAGCACCTCCAAATCTGAAGCCATGGTCCTCAACTGGAAAAGGATGGATTGCTTTCTTCAGATTGAGGGTGAAGTTCTGCCTCAAGTGGAGGAGTTCAAGAATCTTGGGGTTTGTTCATGAGTGAGGAAGAATGGAACGTGAGATTAGCAGATGGATTGGTGCAGCATCTGCAGTACTGCGGACTCTGCACCGGTCCATTATGGTGAAGAGGGAGCTGAGCTGTAAGGCAAAGCTCTCCGTTTACCGGTCGGTCTACGTTCCTACCCTCCCCTACGGTCATGAGCTCTGGGTAGTGACCAAAAGAATGGGACTGCGGATACAGGTAGTTGAAATGAGTTTCCTCCGCAGAGTAGCTTGGCTCTCCCTTAGAGACAGGGTGAGAACTTCAGTTAACCAGGAGGGATGCGAAGTACAACCACTGCTCCTCCACATCGAGAGGAGCCAGTTGAGGTGGTTCAGGCATCTGATAAAGATGCTCCCTGGGTGTTTCCCTAGGGAGGTGCTTCGGGCATGTCTGACTGGGAGGAGACCCCGGGGAAGACCCAGGACATGCTGGAGAGACTATGTCTCTCGGTTGGCCTGGGAACACCTTGGAATTCTCCCAGAAGAACTGGAAGAGGTGGCTGTGGAAAGAGATGTGTGGGCCTCCCTGCTGAAGCTGCTGCTCCATGACCCGACCTAGGAACAAGCGGAAGATAATGGATGGATGGATGGATGGATGGAAGGGTGTTTGTTTAATTTATATTATTGTAACATACTTTATAACTTTATTGTGAATAGTCGAAAATAGAAAATATGAACACACGTTAGGAAGACTGTTTCAAGGCTTCAAGTGTTAAAACCCCTTTAAAAGTAGCTGTTTATGTGGGAACAAGATGGCGCCAATGTTGTAAGATGTGTTTCGGACAGCTCCTGTCAGGCCTGATGTAAAACTAATTTTTATAACTGCACTCTCAATACCTTTGGGCTGGATTCCATTTTCCCGAGACTGGTATTGCCGCAGTAGTGAGCCAACAAGCTGGTAATATTGCCTATAAGCACAAAAAAATTAAAGTTTTGCCTTCTTCTCCATCGCGGCCTATTGCTAATGCTAATGCTAGCGCTTTGGACTGCCGTGATGGAGGCGCTGGAGGAACGACGACTTCACCGGGCACTGGAGGAAGAGACGGCTCGGCTCTGAGTTCAGACCTCCTGGCCTCAATAAGATCCAATGTTGTAGCAATGATTAAAAAAGAACTGAGAGTACCTCTGACCGAAAATTTCTTCTTTATAAAGAGCAAATTATTGGCAGTTCGGACCGAGCTAACAAACAACGCGGCATCTCTAAGAGCGAAGCTCAATTGGGCTGGATCTGCTAATTTGGAGCTAAAAAATTGCTCGTTTTCCCAATTGGACAAAGATTCAAGGATTCAAGGTTGTTTATTTGTAATTCGCACTATATGTGGTACATGTGGTGGAACAAAATTATGTACACAGTGTCCCAATTATATCCAACAATAAAATGTAAAAGAAAAACAGTAATAAGATCTAAAATATGAACTAAGAAAAACAAACTAAACATACACTAAGCACTAGTAGCATAAAAACATTACACCAAACAGCAGCATGAACATGAGTCTGTGTGAGTAGATGAGCACACATGAACACAGCAACATGAAACATATCAGTAGCAACATGATGTGATTTTTTTTCACAGTGATTATCCTAGTTAGATATTCATGAGTCTAACAGCTGCAGGGTAGAAGCTGTTATTCAGTCTAGTGGTTCTACACTTAATGCTCCTTAACCTCCTTCCTGAGGGGAGTGGGGCAAAAAGTGTTTGTGCTGGGTGAGTGGGGTCCTTCATGATGCAGGTGGCCCTCTTCCTGCATCTGGAGGTGTAGATGTATGTGATGTTGGGGAGGCTGACTCCAACAGACTTCTGTGCAGCCTTCACCACTCTCTGTAAAGCTTTTCTTTCTGCAACTGTGCAGCATCCATGCCACATGTTGATGCTGGAGCACAGGATGCTCTCCACTGCACACCTGTAGAAGGAGGTGAGGACTGAGCTTCCCAGACCAACTCGTCTCAGCCACCTGAGGAAGTAGTCTCTGATGCGCTTTCTTGATCAGGCTGGAAGTGTTGTTACCCCAGCTGAGGTTGTCATTCAGGTGTACACCCAAGTACTTGTAGCTGGAAACCACATCCACCACAGATCCTCTTATTTTCAGGAGGTTATAGGTGTGTTTGTTCTTTCTGAAGTCCACGATCATCTCCTTTGTCTTCTTCACATTGATGTGAAGGTTATTCTCTTTGCACCAGCTCTCCAGGTGTTCCACCTCCTGCCTGTAGCTGGACTCATCATTGTTTGTGATACATCTCACCACAGCTGTATCATCTGCAAACTTTACAATATGACAGCCTAGATGGGTAGCTGCACAATCATATGTGAGCAGAGGAACAGGAGGGGACTCAGCACACATCCCTGAGGAGAGCCAGTGCTGAAGGTTATGGTGGAAGAGGAAAAGTTGTGAATCCTCACTGACTGAGGTCTGTTTGTTAAGAAGTCTAGGACCCAGTTGCAAATGGAGGGGCTTAGTCCTAGTGTGAATAGTTTGTCCATCACGGTGTGGGGGATCATGGTGTTGAAGGCAGATGTGAAGTCCACAATGAGCATACGGACGTAGGAGTCCTTCTGCTTCAGGTGGGTGAGAGCAGTGTGGACCACAGATGAGATTGTGTCCTTTGTTGTTTGGTTCTCATGGTATTCGTACTGATGAGGGTCCTCACTGATGTTAATGGTTGTTTTGATGTGGGCCATGACCAGTTTTTCGAAGCATTTAGTGACTATCGGGGTGACGGCCACTGGCCGATAGTCCTTCAGACCAGTCACTGTACAGCTCTATGGGACTGGGATGAGGGTGGCAGTCTTCAGGCAGATGGGAACTGTTGCCAGGGTAAGTGAGGTGTTAAAGATGTCGGCCAGCCCCTCGCAAAGCTGATCGGCACATTCTTTCAACACTTTCCTGGGGATGTTGTCTGGGCCGGTTGCTTTGTGCAGATTAATCCTCCTGAAAGTACTACTTACGTCTGCTGGGGTCACGATGAGAAGCTCTTCATCCAGTGGTGAGTGTGGTGCTGGGTGCTGTTCAGGTCTTCAAAGCATGCATAAAACTTGTTGAGGGCATCAGGCAGTGATGGGTGTTTGGGGCATTGTTCACTCCTGCTTTTATAATCTGTTTAACACTTAATGCCCCTCCACATGCTCCGTGGGTCTTATGAGGTGAATTGACCCTCGATTCTCTGAGCATATGTGGCCTTGGCCCTCTTAATACCAGCAACCAGCTCTTTTCTTGTCCTTCTCAGCTCCTGTGAGTTTCCAAACCTGAAGGCAATGTTCCTGGCTTCCAGCAGGGCACGCACCTCTGCATTCAGCCAAGGTTTTCTGTTTGGGTAACTTTTAACATATTTTAAGGGGGAGACCGTGTCAGTACATGTACTAATGTACCCCAGAACTGAGGATGCGTACTGGTCAAGATCTAGCGCTTCATCATTTTCAGCAGCTTCTCTGAAAACCTCCCAGTCTGTTCTTTCAAAACAATCTCTCAGTATGGGGCCACTTTCCTGGATCCAACATTTAACTTTCTTTTGTACCAGTCTGGAGCATCTCAGTGAGGGCAGGTAAGCAGGAGCTAGGAATATTGAGATGTGATCAAAGAATCCTAGGTCTTGGGAGGCAGTCTTTTAGATCCACGAGATTAAAGTCTTATGCCACTATGTAAAGAACATCAGGGTGTTTGCTCTGCAGCGAGCTGAAGAGATCATGTAGTTCCTGGAGGGTTTCATTAGCATTAGCATCCGGAGAAATGTAAACCGTAATGAAAGCCACTGTAAACTCACGGGGTAGATAATGTTGTCGACACCTCAATGTTAGCTGCTCCAAAGCCTTTGAGCATGAGTTTTTTTTACCACAGTACAGTTTGTGCACCAACTTTGACTCACGTAAATGCACACTCCGCCTCCCCGTGATTTCCCCGTTAGCTTGTTACAGCAGTCCGCTCGAAAAAAGAGTCTGTAATCCAGCTGGAAGACTGTATCCGGCGTTTCACTTGTAATCCATGTTTCTGTGAGGCAAAGCACCGCACACTTCATCATCTCTTCTGAGGCGCCCGCTCTCAGACAAAATAAATCCATCTTGTTGTCCAACGAGTGGACGTTCAACAGAAAGAGAGATGGCATCGGAAGTTTTCCAGCTTTAGAATTAGCACGCAGCCTCACCATAACCCCCGCCCGGCATCCTCTCTTCTTAAGCCGGGAGCAGCACTTCCTCTTCTGCACGTTGTAATGCCTCTGCTGCAGCTTCCAGGTAGATGACTTTAAGACCTGCATTCTGCCGAGCGTAGTTTTAAGTTCGTTGCTGATTTCTGCTATATTTCGTGGCAAATCCACTTATTCTCATCAGTTCGGTTTGGCTATAGTTCACACGCATAAATTGTGCGGAGCCAGGCACAAAGTTAAATTCAAAACTCTTAAAACTGGGATCGCACCGGGAGCCTGTGAAGATGCAACAGCTCTTAGCGCGGCCATCTTGGCTTTTTGGATAAACTGAAGAAGCTGCATGCAACGGTGTTGGAGATGAGAACTGAAATTGATGGGCTTAAAAAACAGTCCAAAGCTGTACAGGGGCAAATTAAACGTGATTACATTAGGATTATCGGACTTCCTGAGTCGGCAGGATCACCCGCTGTGATTGCTAACATACTAACAGAGGCCCTCAGACTGGATAAATTGCCACTGATCAACTTTGTGTACCAGACACCGGCCAGGGGCGGCTCAGATGGGAGACCCGGAGTGATCGTGGCCAAGCTCCACTACCATAGGGAACGGGCGGAGATTCTGCAATGAGCGTGCAGCAGCGGTCAGATAAACTTCAAAGGGTCAGTCATGTTCATCTCAGCTGACTACACCTCGCACTGTGGCAAGATCACGAGCAGCATTCACCGAGGCGAAGCAACTCCTGCAGAACTGGCCGGGGGTTAGATATGGTCTCCTTTTTCTGGCGAGACTCCGTACCACGTAGGAAGGGAAGGATAGGGTTTTTGTCAACCCAAAAAAGTGATGGAGTACATGAAAGGAAATATTATTCCAGCTTTGAGCAGCGGAGATGGAAACAGATAAAAAATATTCAGAATAAACCACAGGACCAACCTTGTTTTTTCAATCAACAACTTTTATTAAACTTGTTCTGGACCCAAATTGTTGGCTGTGATCCTCTGATGGTGGTATGTATGACATTTTATTTGCATTAGGGGGCAAATGCACAGTGTTAATGCTTTGAACTGATTACCGTAAGTTTTAGAATATAGTAAGTAGGGGTGTAACGGTACGCTAAAATCACATTTTGGTTTGGTTCAGTTTCAAGGGGGACTCAGTTTGGTTAATTTTTGGCACAAAAAAGGCCAACATAAAGACATACAAAATGTTTATTTTTAAAATATGGAAGTAAATAAGTAACTTTATTTATATAGCGCTTTTCATAGATACAATAAAAAAAGTGCTTTACAAAAATACAGGCTTAAAATAAAACAAAAATAATAACAGTTGATTAATAAAAACAGTAAGAACAGCTGATAAAAACAGTAAAAACAGCTGACAAAAAACAGTAAATACAACATTTAACTAAAAGCTTGTCTGAATAAAAGTGTCTAAGCTGTGTTTTAAAGGAATGAGCCTTGTTCATTACTCAAAACAGCAATCATGGGTAAGACTGCCGACCTGACTGCTGTCCAGAAGGCCATCATTGACACCCTCAAGCAAGAGGGTAAGACACAGAAAGAAATGGCTGAACAAATAGGCTGTTCCCAGAGTGCTGTATCAAGGCACCTCAGTGGGAAGTCTGTGGGAAGGGAAAAGTGTGGCAGAAAACGCTGCACAACGAGAAGAGGTGACCGAACCCTGAGGAGGATTGTGGAGAAGGGCTGATTCCAGAGCTTGGGCGACCTGCGGAAGCAGTGGACTGAGTCTGGAATAGAAACATCCAGAGCCACCGTGCACAGGCGTGTGCAGGAAATGGGCTACAGGTGCCGCATTCCCCAGGTCAAGCCACTTTTGAACCAGAAACAGCGTCAGAAGCATCTCACCTGGGACTGCTGCTGAGTGGTCCAAAGTTATGTTCTCTGATTACAGTAAATTTTGCATTTCCTGTGGAAATCAAGGTCCCAGAGTCTGGAGGAAGAGAGGAGACACAGAATTCACATTGCTTGAGGTCCAGTGTCAAGTTTTCACAGTCACTGGGGTGTCATGTCATCTGCTGGTGTTGGCCCACTGTGTTTTATCAAGCGCAGGGTCAATGCAGCTAGCTATCAGGAGATTTTGGAGCACTTCATGCTTCCATCTGCTGAAAAGCTTTATGGAGATGAAGATTTCATTTTTCAGCACGACCTGGCACCTGCTCACAGTGCCAAAACCACTGGTAAATGGTTTACTGACCATGGTATTACTGTGCTCAATTGGCCTGCCAACTCTCCTGACCTGAACCCCATAGAGAACCTGTGGGATATTGTGAAGAGAAAGTTGAGAGACGCAAGACCCAACACTCTGGATGAGCTTAAGGCCGCTATTGAAGCATCCTGGGCCTCCATAACACCTCAGCAGTGCCACAGGCTGATTGCCTCCATGCCACGCCACATTGAAGCAGTCATTCATGCAAAAGGATTCCCAACCAAGTATTGATTGCATAAATGAACATGATTATTTGAAGGTTGGCGTTTTTTGTATTAAAAACACTTGTCTTTCATTGGTGGGATGAAAAATGCTAATTTTTTGGGACAGGCATTTTGGGTTTTCATGAGCTGTATGCCATAATCATCAGTATTAAAACAATTAAAGACCTGAAATATTTCAGTTGCTGTGCAATGAATCTGAAATATATGAAAGTTTCATTTTTATCATTACATTATGGAAAATAATGACCTTTATCACAATATGCTAATTTTTTGAGAAGGACCTGTACAGCTGGGGGGCTACGGCCTGAAAGGAAAGGTCACCCCGAGTTTTAAACCGGGTCTTAGGGACCTTTAGGAGGTTCAGCGCTGAAGACTGAAGGGTGCGGGCTGGAGAATAAGGGATCAACATTTCAGTGATGTACTGGGGGGCCTGTCCATTTAAAGCTCTAAAAGTCAAGACCAAAATGTTAAAATTAATTCTCAATTCAACAGGCAGCCAATGAAGAGAAGATAGAACTAGTGTAATGTGAGACCTTCTTCCTGTTAAAAGCCTCGCAGCAGCGTTCTGTATATAATGTATGTATGTAAATATATGTAACATATATATGTGTCCTAAATAATATCTATATAGGATGGTTTATAATAAAGTTAGTTCAGAAGATCTTGGTTCGACTGCTGGAGGGATGTGGTACCTTGTATATCACAGACAACCATATAGTGCAAGAAGTGAATTGTATTAAATAATATTTACAAATATATACAGACAAGCACTTGAGAGTTCAGACTCAATGAAATCCCCATAAAAGTTTTTATTTTTAGTGCAAGGCAAAAAGCAACTCCTTGATGACTGGAGTAAGAGGATTGTTGGTAGAATCCAGTTCATAATCCAGAGTGACAATGAGAATATAGCTGTAGGCCAAAAGTGCCTCCTACGGCACTGGAAGGGGTTATCGGGATTCAACCAATCTCCTGGTTCCAAACTAGTGTTACTCACCATCCAGTCTTGTCAGCTCAGCAATAAATATGGAAACAGGAACCTGGTCTGTGTGAAACAGACCTAATAATCAATAACCCTGGGTTTTGTCAATATCAAAAACCATCATAAATATAAGTAATAATGTACGTTTTATTATAATTACTATAATAATGATGATGAAAAAATTGAACATACAATTTATGTTCAAAGTAAGAAACCGTCAACTTCCACACAATATTCAAAAATGTTTTCTGACAGAGAGGGGGTAATTTAAGAGAAGGAAATTTTTAAAATCAATGTATCAGAACAACCAAAAATAGTTTTTGTATATCAGCGTGTGGAGTAGATCTATGGAATGGATTAAATGATGAGCTCAAACAAAGTACAAATATAAACCAGCTTAAAAATAACTATAAAAATGAGGTTATTGAAAAATATGTTGTATAGGATGGGAGTGTCAAAGACCAAAAATGCTATTGTTGATATTCATAATGTGTAAATAATTGTGCATTCACTGATGAGAATGTGAGGTTTAAGTGTCATTTAATGTGGGAGTATTATAAGGGTTATTTGGAGTGGGGAGACTATATGATAGAATATGGATGTATAGGACAGGGGCAGGAAATCATAAGATCTTTATCTTCTACCTGCTCCTTTTCAAACAAATTGTGTAAAATTGCATGTCAGTTGGCATGACTATTTGTTTTATTATTTTTTTCTCTTTGTTTTTACTTTTTCTTGTCTGTTCTTTCTTTGCTTTCACTTTTTATTGTCTGTTCAAAAGAAATAAAAAGAAATTAAAAAAAGGAAAAAAAATTAAATATAAGTTCATAATAAGGTTGGGCCATATCATATAGTTCATTATAATACCGGTAAAAAAAGCTTGCACGGGAAAATAAATGATATCACGATATGCTAATTTCATGGCGTAAATACGTCAGTGTTTCCCCTACCACTATACAAGCAGAACTGAGCATGCCAAAATATCGAACCGAACTGTGCGCCCCCTACCAGTACTGGCGTAATGCTAAGCTAGCCGCACACAATACAGCTAAAACGCTAAAGGCATTGTCATTCCCCAATCTTTTACGGAAGCTGATCCGTAATGCAGCTCATTGGCACATGCGCTAAAAGGAATACATCCAGGTCGCATGGCTCACCAATGAATATGCTAGATTAAGGAAAATGTACTGGCATAATTCAGTTTATGAATAACTTAATTTACTTAGAAAAGTATGTGCTCTATCTCCGTCGATTTTCATGTTACTAATTTATGCCACTCGTATTTCCGTTAAAATCATTCACATATTTACGTCATGGTTAAAATGATATGCAGCTTCACCATGGAAATAGTTCATTCTGTATCTTGCAGGGTTTTTCTTATTCAGCCCAGGTTGGGGGTCAGGTCTAATGCATCGCACATCATCTTAACCAATGATTTGTAACGGAAATACGAGTAGCGTAAATAAGCTATATGAAGATCGGCAGAGATGGAGCACATACTTTTCTAAGTAAACTAAGACAGTTTTTATTCATAAACAACTGTGATCTGTGTGACCCGTAAGTATGTAGTGAACTTGACCTGATGTCAAATCAATGACCTTAGGATCATATGGTCAGAAACTGTCATTTCATTGATTTGCATCCAGAAATACAGGTTGATCGATCCTGAGACTTTCTTTCTTGAATTAATCAAGTGGAAAAAGACAATTCTCTATGATCATTACTATTTTACAAATGTTTTGATAATCAAATTGTGTTAGTTCAAACAATGTTTACATGTTGAAGTGAACTACTCATTTTTATTAACTGTGAAACAGTAAATAATGATCCTTAATCCTCATTCAAAGAAGAAATCAGGTTAATATGCATTTCTTGATTTTTCTGCTTTGAAAGTGAGCAAATTTGTAAGTGTGTTAAAGTTCAAGCTTCGGTCAACTAAGAAGTTTACTGAAAAGAAATGTCATGTTTAACTTTTACAGTAAGATATTTGGTGAGCGACGCCACGAAGTCTGGTTTTTCCATGATATCTTTCTGTCTGTTCTTAAACAATCCTTGACTTTCCATAACACCTTACATCACAAACCACACCTCTGCTTTGGTCCATCGACCAATCAAAAAGCTCTCAAATGAACCGGAAGTGACCCTTCATAAAAAGGTTGGCACTTCCTAGTTCAATGAGAAGAGTTCCAGGAGAGTTCTGGAAGAGAGCAGAAGAGTTCCAGAAGAGTTCTGGAGAAGAGAGCAGTAGAGTTCAGGAGTTTTGGGATCCAGAATGCAGAGAGTTTGGGAGTTCATGAATGCAAACGCAGGCATTCATGGATGCTGCTAAACCAAACAAGCTGAACCAGAGACGATTTTGGGAATTATAACTTCTGTTTGGATAACCTCGCACGGCTCTCGAGGTATTTGGCTGTTCTCACTGAGACGCTGAACAGTGGTTGAAAGTGAGACTCCACGCCGGAACTGATCTATCTTCAGAAAAGGTAAAAGTCGACCTTCACCAAAAGTGTACTGTTTGGGACAAGCTGATTTCCGAAGGAGCGTGCACGTTCTAGTTAAAACAGATAAATTCCCTCACACATCTCTCTGTAAGATAAATCTCAACTTTCCATCTTTAAACTCTCCTTTCTGCTAGAAAATTAATCCAGATGTTTTCATTAATGTCTGTGGTGAAGCAACGGAAAACCATGGCCGTATGGTTTCCTGGTTGTAAAGCTGATTAATTATGTTGTTGTTTTCATATTCTGCCAAATTAATGTAAATGTGTGATGTGTTAAACTTGATTCTGTTAATAAATGACCCACTCGCTTGGTGAGTCAAAGATAATTAACGTCTCACGTCCACATTTCTGTTAAATTCAATGCACGTTTTATTCAGTCCAGAAAAATGAAGAATCCGTTTTAATTGATGAATATATCTAAGCATCTGTTCATCTACATATTGGTGGCCCGGAACGTGCTCATAAATGGACTGTGTACGCGTGTAATAATTGATTTTACATGTTGGCATGAAAAATAACAGATTGTTAGCTGTATTGAACGCAGCGTGCTGAAGCTGCGCGCTTGGAGCTAAACGCTGCATGTTTACGCTGGGATGTGTTGAAGCTGAACTTGTGAGTCATTGAGTTTTTAAAGCTGAAATTGTACGTCTGTTATGTGTAACATAAGCTGGCTTTGAGCTGTGGAAAAGCTGTATTCTGTTTAAAAACGGTTCAGACGTGGTCTGGTACCGGCTCGGTTCTGAAAAAGTTCGAACGAGTTGTTTAAATAGCTAGAAAGACGTTTTTGAGACCGGGGCGCCGACTCCGTGCTGCTGGGAGCTTATTGATTACATCTTTTAACAGAAAAAAGTGCATTTTGACAGTTTAAAAGACAAAAAGTTGACAGACTTGTTCAGATAAATCTAACATGCTAGCTGGGGAAAACGCTGCGTGATTGGCTGAATTAGCTGCCGTGGAACGCTTTCATTGGCTGGAAGACGTGTCAGTCACCCCGTGCCGCTCTCTCATTGGCTGAGAGATGTGTCAGTCACGTGACCCGGAAATGAAAACTCGTTTTTCATAGGGAATAAAATCTGCTTTTTAAAGCTGAAAAGCGCTTAAAAGCTGTATTCTGATACGCTGCTTAAGTTCTTCAAAGTGTAATCGCTGGATTATTGCCACGTTTGAGTTTAAAATCCGTCATTAAATGATGTTTTTGAACAACGCTAGCGATGCTAATTTTAAGCTAACAGCTAACGACCGGATGAGTGACGTGTCACGTCACTTCCTCCATGTCGGAAATGAGCTTGGTTGCAACCGGAGCCTTCACTGTGCTTAAAATCACTAAATAAAGCTGCCATATGTCCCGGAAAACTCATGTTCATGCTAAGAAGTCGTGCTTGTTGAGAAAACGCCACATTTACGCTTCAAAAACGTTCAGAAAGGTTGATTTTAACCGAGTTTAGCCGAAGCTAACTTTAAGCTAAGCGGCTAACAACAGGATGTCAACCGAACGTCACAGGAAGTCGTCATAGACTCCTGCTGGTAGAAAGCTAAACACTGCCCCCTCCTGGGAAACTTGAGATCACAGTTTCACTTCAGTTTTAGGTATTTTAGTGAAATTAAACGTTTTTTCTTTCTGTAAGGCATTTTTGAGTTGATAAACGTTCCTCAAAGCTGAATAATCACTGTTATCATCTTGCATTTAAAAAGTATTTCAGGCATTTATGCAGACAGGCATTTACCAAAAAACTTTATTCACTGGTAATTCCTTATAAAAAGGTACAAAATAAAAGTTAGAAACTTAAAAAAAAAAAAATGTGAACAGAAACAGATATTCACAGAGTTGATTGTTTACTCATTTGCTTGAAAGATAATACACGTTTAATTGCAAAATCACTAAATAAGAGTAAATATATCAGGAAAAAGAGACTTTTCTGATTTTATTTACCACCTAAACAAATACATCTTCCTATTTAATTTTAAATAGAGGATGAGACAGGAGGACAGGAGTAATAACAGTTTTTCTGAAGAAAGACTGATTAATCCTGACACATCATCAATTTTTCTTTTTCTTTTCACCACTTGGTTCTATGAGTAACTGTTAAATAGCAAATTTCTGGAACAGAACGGTTTAAAAAGTGTCTTTAAACTGATGTTGCTGTGAGACTTTTTAGAAAATTGCAGGTTTATAAAAATTCAGTGCTTTAGAGTAAAATACATTAAGAGAGCTTGGTAATCTAGTATCTGTTAAGAAATAAGCACGTTAAGTAACACTGCCAGAGAAGCATTTACTTAAGAATATTCATGAATTGGGGTAAAACCTATAGGTACCCACATTTGAATAAGTTGACTTATAACAGTACCTTTGTGTAAACCCAAAGCTAAAATAGTGTGAAAACTCAATGACAACTTGAATACAAATATTTACCTGTAAAATATCTGAAGCTTGCAACTGTTTTAAACAGATAAAGTGCTACACAGTGGAAAAACATGACAGGTGTGTTAGAAAAAGACTTTGATCCTTATGGGATGACGGACTGTTTAGAATATGCGTTGAAGCTGCTGACAGCACCCTTACATCCATATAGACAGGAACAGGCGGACAGCATGAACCCAAAAGAGTTAGTGGACAATCTGAAGGAGGTTGCAGAGAGTGTGACTGACCTCTACAAAAATTTCAATGTCAAACTATGAAAAGCTGGCTAAAATTGCAATATTGCTGAAAGAATCATTCTATACAGTTGTTGAGAAAGCTGATTACCTTGCAATAAGGTTAGACAGTGAAAAAGAGGTAGTTCAGAAAATTGAAGAACACTTCCTTCAATTTAAAAGTGAACACGAAGTCCTCACAAAAAAACATTCTGAACAGATGTTTCAATCACAGCAAAATGCAAATGCAGAAATTGATTCGCTGAATAGCAAAATACAGTTACTTAATGCATCACTATCTGAAGCCAGGGATGCTAAAGAGCTGTTGTCCAGTGAATACTTTGCATTAAGACGGGATCACGACGAGAAAATGTCACAAGTTTCCCGCTGCAAAGGTGAAATAGATGTGCTTAAAAAAGATCTGTAAGAACTCAGAATTGATAAAAAAAGCATTACTGGGGCTATATATGCGTTTAGAAAGTGATTATCATACATCACAGGAACGTTTAAAAACATGTGAGGAGAAGCTAAGAGCAGCAACAAATAAAAGTTATGACGAGGGGCGAGGTGGTCTGGAATCCAGAAAAGACCTTGAACAGTGTCGGGATAATCCACCAAAACCTCCAAAGATCTTTTACTCACCTGGTGCTTTTAGACTCATCCAACCACCCTCACCTAAAGTGGTAGGAACAGACCTGAACAGGTCTCCTCCACCAAACCTGCAACAATGTGCTGTGAATGTATTCGAGGCACGTTCTCATGTTAAGACGCCCATAGAGGTGTTTCCTGGTGTAAAGGTTAAACCCCACTCCCCAGAAATGGAAGGAAGGCGTGCGTCACCACCTCCTCCTAAAACAGGCGAGAAAAGGCAGTATTTTCAAACTAACAAACCACGTAATGAAGGTGCACGCTGGGACAAAAAGGCTCCTCTTTCAGAGGATGGACGTGATCATCGTAAATGGGACATGCGTAGGACGCAAAGATATGGGATCCAAGAGGACCCATATTATCAGGGGAAATCCGAAGAGGAACCCCCAAAAGACGTACCTAACCCTCCCCCACCTCGGACGAAACGGACCGAGGCGATAAAATCACAAAGGTTCCAGAAAAAAGGCCCTACACCTCTGAGCTCGGAAGAGACAGAGGAAATACAAAGGTTTTTAGAAACTTTGATACACGCTGAAATGGGAACCAAACCAGGAGCACGATGTAGCGATCTGATCGCTACTAACTCTGAAGGCGCGAATGACAACATTACAGATGTCGGTGAAACACACCAAGACATTGCTGTTGTTGCCTCCAACAACCCCTCGTCGGACGAAGGGGGGGTACACTCACACACAAACGATGACGAGTCATCGCAAACTGAAAACTCAGAACCTGATTTTCATGATTTTGAACTAGGCATTCCAGTTCTGGGAGGACTCCCAGATAACCTGGTACCGAGTCAAGACACTGGGCCAGTATGTTTCACGAAACCATCACAGGCCACAGCTCTTTTCTCAACCAATGACGTCGACCAAGGACCACAAACCTATGGTGTCTTACCCATAGACAGGTCCGACGACTCAGAAAAGGATTCGTTGGAGCTCCCCAAGGAGCAAGAACCCTCATCAGTCTCATCACAGATTGAACAGGTGGTCGCTCAAGCCGACACTCTGACATCTGATGAAGAAAGAGACAAACTTCGCCAAGTTCTTTTAAAATATGAAAAGTCATTTTCATCTGACCCAGACATCATCCAACTTCAGAAGTTGGATGATCCTGCAATTAAATCGATGATACTGTATCTGACTGACCCAGACAAATACACTCCATCGAAAGGTAAACTGGATTCCAATCCAGACCTAAAAGTCCT
>NC_056498.1:86577935-86579325 GCF_014905685.2 Nematolebias whitei
AAATGTGTGATGTGTTAAACTTGATTCTGTTAATAAATGACCCACTCACTTGGTGAGTCAAAGATAATTAACGTCTCACGTCCACATTTCTGTTAAATTCAATGCACGTTTTATTCAGTCCAGAAAAATGAAGAATCCGTTTTAATTGATGAATATATCTAAGCATCTGTTCATCTACACTATGGATCGTACTTTTTTAACAGATCAGGGAATGACAGGCATCGCTCACACTGCCTCTTCCCTCATGATGAGCCCCCCTCCCCCTGCTCTAAACTGCCGGTACAAACACAGCTTGCTAAGCTGTGCCCCCCCGCTAAATCTGCCGGTACAAATGCAGCTTGGCTGTGTCTCTCCCCTCACCCGGCTCTAAGCTGCCAGTGCACACACACACGCAGCTCAGCAGCTGTATCTTGAGCCACGGTTCCACAGTCCATGGATCAAGAAAAGAGGCAGGTGATGAAAGACAGAGCAATCAGAGAAATGGAATCATTCCTGTGAGGACTAGAGGAAGTTGAAAAACCAGCACAAGCTTCAGGGTCAGCTGAAGACACATTGTCACAAGTTTTGGAAGTTATACCTCATTTAAAGGCAACATTTTTTTGTTCTGTTACATTTATGCTTAACAGATCTTAAGCTTTAATTTTACAAACCGGATTCCAAAAAAGTCGGGACACTAAACAAATTGTGAATAAAAACTGAATGCAATGATGTGGAGATGGCAAATGTCAATATTTTATTCGTAATATAACATAGATGACAGATCAAAAGTTTAATCTGAATAAATGTAACATTTTAAAGGAAAATATGTTGATTAAAAATTTCAGTTTCAACAAATCCCAAAAAAGTTGGGACAAGTAGTAATAAGTGGCTGGAAAAATGAAATTGAGCATATAACGAACAGCTGGAAGACCAATCAACACTAATTAGGTCAACTGACAACATGACTGTGTATAAAAAGAGCTTCTCAGAGTGTCAGTGTCTCTCAGAAGCCAAGATGGTAAGAGGATCACCAATTCCACCATTGTTGCGCAGAAAGATAGTGCAGCAATACCAGAATGGTGTTACCCAGTGTAAAATAGCAAAGACTTTTAAGTTATCATCATCAACCGTGCATAACATCATCAAAAGATTCAGAGGATCTGGAACAATTGCTGTGCGTAAGGGTCAAGGCCGTAAAACTCTACTGGATGCTCGTGATCTCTGGGCCCTTAAACATCAAACACCAAACAGGAATGCCACTGTAAAGGAAATAACAGAATGGGCTCAGGAATACTTCCAGAAAGCATTGTCAGTGAACACAATCCACCGTGCCATCCGCCGTTGCAAGCTGAAACTCTACAGTACAAAGAGGAAGCCATTTCTAAGCAAGCTCCACAAGCTCAGACGTTTG
>NC_056498.1:86579425-86581912 GCF_014905685.2 Nematolebias whitei
CGTTTCTTTTTAACAAAAAAAAAACCGAAGTCCAGATGACATGATTCAACCTTTTTTGTTGTTATATACCTGGATGACTGAGAAAACAAACTTTGTGTTTTTGAAACCATTAGTGAAAAGGCCAGACCTCAGGGGTATCTGAGGCAGGCTTGAAACACAAGAGTCAGGGTGGCTTCTGGGTAATACCAGATGGCTAGGCCTCAGACTGACGAAGCCTCTTGGATGAGGGGCGAAACGTTTCTTTTTAACAAAAAAACGAAGTCCAGATGACATGATTCAACCTTTTTTGTTACAAAGAAATAGTTACTGAAGAGCAGGCAAAAGCTCTTGAAAAGGGCACAAGACTGCAGCAGTTGTCTTAATGACGTTGTTGAAGCATTGGATGCTAAGGATTATTGTGCTGCACTTTACTTAGACCTGTCTAAAGCTTTTGACACTGTGGATCATAACATCTTGTGTCATAAGCTCTCAGAAATCGGTTTCTAAGAGCACACCATTGGTTAGTTCTCTAACTATCTCTCAGACCGGAGGCAATGTGTTCAACATAAAGGTACTTCCTCTAGTTATTTAACAGTCAACAATGGTGTACCACAAGGCTCAGTCTTAGGACACACCATCTTTATAATCTACATAGGTAATGTAGGTCAAAACATCTCTGATGCATCCATACATTTCTATGCTGATGACACAGTTGTTTATTGCCGAGCTAAAACAGTTGAAAAGGCTTTCCAGCTTTTGAAATCTGCATTCAACATCATCCAGTCTGATTTGTTCGACCTCAAACTTGTCCTAAATGCCGACAAAACCAAAGGGATGCTTTTTTCAAATAGGAAGTCAGTCCCAGCAGTTCTTCCTCTGATTTCATCCTCAAATGGTGTCCCCATTGAGTTTGTTGATTCCTATAAATATTTGAGTATCTTGGTCAACTCGCATCTCTCTTTTAAGCTCCATGTGGAAAACCTAGTAAAGAAACTGAAAGTTAAACTGGGTTTCTTTTTCAGAAACTGATCCTGTTTAACTCTTGAGTGCCAGGAAACTCCTTGTATCTGTGACATTCCTTCCCTCCATTGATTACGGTGACATTATTTACATGAACGCTCCTACAAGAACCCTGCAGATGTTGGATGCTGTCTATCATGGTGCACTAAGATTCATAACTGGCTGTGATTATCGTACACACCACTGCACCCTGTATTCACTGGTTAACTGGACATCATTAACTTCACGCAGACTCTCTCACTGGTACATTTTCATCTTTAAATCACTTCTTGGTCTGCTGCCTTCATACATCTCCTCCTACATGTCTCTGCGTGAGTGCAGCTACAGGACAGCTCAGGACATTATTACCTGCAGTGTTCCCTCAGTGCGGACTGAACTAGGCAAAAGGGCCTTCTCCTACTCCGCTCCCATTTCCTGGAATATCTTACAAAAAGATTTGAAGCTCTCGACCTTGACCTCTTTAAGTGGCTTTAAGAATTTGTTGGACTCCTGGCAGGGACCAATGCAGACATGTTCCTGTTTTTAGTTTTCTACATTCGCCTTATAATTAGCAGTTTTTTGTTACTTTTTTTTAGGCATCTTTTTTGTAAAAAACAAAAAACAAAACTGTATGCCTTTTTATAACTGTCTATTGTTGTCACTGTTGTCCATTGTTTTCATCATTCTTTGTTGAAATCAGGTCTCTCTTCTAAATGAGTCCTCGAAGCTCAATGTGATTTACCTGTCTAAATAAAGGATGAATGAATTTCATAGTGTGCCTACCTTTGTAATGAGAGAAGAATTGTGCACGTGCTTTTAAATTTAAGTGTCTTTCTATGCTTATTTCAAAACAGTCAACAATAATGGCTACACGTTTTCCAAATGTTTCAAAAAACGGAGGAGCATCGTAGCTTGTAAACAATGCCTCTCAGGCCAGTGTACCATGGGTTTAAGGCGTTCATACAACACATCTAGAGTATCAGCAAAGGTATTAGAAAGAGTTTTATGTGACACATTAAAAAGATGGTAGAGATGTTGAACAGGTAGATCAAGTCTAAGACGCATTAGTGTGAGTAGAACCATTTGAAAATGTGAACGTTTTTTGATGTGGGCAGAAAAGGCATAACAGATTAAGCAATGACAATAAGATGACAAAGCAATGAACTCCTGTATATTATTTGACTTTTTTTGTGTTATCCTTAAAAAATTCTTTGTCCAGCTGTTTTTTTTATTCAGCTCTGACCTGAGCTCCCTGTTCTCCTGTAAGAGACGATTAATTTCTTCTCTTCTTTGATCACCCAACTGGCATTCTATTTGTCGCCTTTTTGCTGCTGGTTCATCTTCCTCCTCCCCATCTGCAGCATCAGTGAGGTCCTCTCATGGGGTTTCCACTGCAGACTCTCCAACTTGCTCCACGCCTGCAGCCTCCACCACTTGTGGATGCTCCACTCCTGCAGCCTCCACCACTTGTTGATGCTCCACTCCTGCAGCCTCCACCACTTGTTGATG
>NC_056498.1:86581922-86582144 GCF_014905685.2 Nematolebias whitei
TGCAGCCTCCACCACTTGTTGATGTTCCACTCATGCAGCCTCCACCACTTGTTGATGCTCCACTCATGCAGCCTCCAGCACTTGTTGATGCTCCACTCCTGCAGCCTCCAGCACTTGTTGATGCTCCGCTCAAGCAGCCTCCAGCACTTGTTGATGCTCCACTCCTGCAGCCTCAACCACTTGTTGATGCTCCACTCCTGCAGCCTCCACCACTTGTTGATG
>NC_056498.1:86582154-86593080 GCF_014905685.2 Nematolebias whitei
CACCACTTGTTGATGCTCCACTCCTGCAGCCTCCACCACTTGTTGATCTGCCATGTCCATCGCTGCCTGGCCTTCAACTTCCCCTTGTGCTCTGCTGTAACTTCACTTTAATCGATGAGCATGTCAGTCAGATGTTGACACTTTTACCTCAGAGTGACCCATGTGCAGTGTTGGAGCCCAGTCAGGATTTAAATCATCCATTTCATATGAAGGTTTGCCTTGAAGAGGACACAGATCAGTATTACTACAGTAAAAGTGACAACACTAGAAACTTTAAACAGTTTATTTCACAATATAACACAGATGTCCACTCTGTCTAAACTCGGACTATGTTACATGCAAAATATAAACCCGACCTAAACTAGGTTGACCCACTATGCACTGAACACGACCTAAACATGAGTACACCCGGACAAAATCATGGCAAAAACGTATGGCACAACTCCAAAATACTCACCTGAATGGAAACGTCTGGAACAAACTAACAGGTATCTTGTGATGTTGGAGGAGATTATATCAGGACATCTCACAGCAGATATCCAGGCCATTCGTCTCCTTTTTGTTACGTCCGACACTCGAGCTCACTCGCGTTGTTTCCAGGCAGGGAAACTATAAAACGAAAGTCAGTTTTCGATCTTTTTACCTTTCCGGTCGTGTGACCGGACATTACATCCAATAACGCAGCATGTTCGGACCATTGCTAAACTGTTCCTACTTAGATTCTAAAAATAAATAAAAAGTCAGCAAAAAAGCTTGTTTTCGACAGTTAATATGGAGGACAGTAAAAATGGTGGATCCGGCCCCATCCTATTCCATCAGCTCTGGGTACAGGAGTGGTGCACCCAGAATGGTCCTATCTCTTGTATTGAAGAGGAGCTAACTGCGCATGTACAACTTTTAACGAGAGTCTCTGGGCAAAGATTTCTGCGCCCCAGGGTGGAAATACGTCAACAGACGTCATTGAACCAAACAACTTTACTCATCATTAACTATAAAATATTTATCTTACACAACTAAAAAAAAATATATACAATAATTTTATTATCTCATTTTTATTTAAAAAAAATTTTATGTCTTATTCAAGGTAATGTGGTGAGTGGTGGGGCAGAGCCCTGGCGCCCTCTATTGGCCAGCCTCCACTGCCGTCCAGATGACCAGATTTAACTTTGTTGGATGACTGTAGGACTGTTTCTCCTGTACTTCAAACGTGTCTTAGAATGTTATAAAAATTAGCTTAAACGTAAAAATGTATGTTTTTATTCATATTTGTCTGGATATGTATTTGTTCGTTCACACCATGACAGTGGTTCATACCTGACGTGTTGAAATTAATCTGAGATAGTCCGTGCTGACCATCCAGGTCTTCCTCAAAGTCGATAATGCTGCTTTCTGATGTTTCTTCACAGGTGGATTTACGCTGACGCACCAAGAAGGAATTCATATCATTCTTTAGAAGATCAACCTCATGCCTGTTCCAGAATTCAACCTGCATGTCTTTAATCTGTGAAAGTTCTGTTTCTGCGTGGTCCAGACTGCAGTCCCTATCCTGGTTACAGAGCTGCTGGTCCATTGGAACATCCTCCTGCTTATAAGCATGTTGTTGTGGGAGTTCTGGAGGGACAAAGAAACACCAAATCAAAACTAATATTAGAAATTAAACAAAAACATTTATGAATTCAAAAGGCTTTAACCGCAACAGCATCTTAAGCCAAAGTGCAAGATTTAAAGGCACTTCCCATTTGACAAATTGTTGGAATATACAGGTATATAAAGTGTATTGGTCCAAGCACTGAGCCCTGTGCAACTCCATGACTAACTTTGGTGTATGAAAAAGATTCATTATTTATAGTTACAAACTGAAATCTATCAGATAGATATGATTTAAACCATTTTAGAGCTGTTCCTGTAATCCTCATATTATATTCAAGCCTCTGTAGTAAAATATTGTGATCAACTGTATCAAATGCAGCACTGAGGTCTAACAGGACCAGTATAGACAAGTCCATTGTCTGAGGCCATGGGAATATCATTAGTGACTTTTACTAGTGCTGTTTCTGTGCTATGATGAGCTCTAAACCCTGACTGAAACTCTTCAAACAGATTGTTTCTTTGTAGATGTTCACACAACTGACCTGCAACTATTTTCTCTAGAATTTTTGAGATGAAAGTTAGGTTAGATATAGGTCTATAATTGGCTAGAATTTCTGAATCAAGATCAGACTTCTTAAGTAAAGGTTTAATTACAGCAACCTTAAAGCACTGTGGTACGCAACCATTCATTAAAGACAAATTAAGCAGATCCAAAATGTGGACATCAATTAGAGGAAATACCTTTTTAAACAGTCTGGTTGGGATGGGATCTAGCAGAAGTGTGACTGGTTTGGACGAAGCTATTATTTTTGACAATTCAGAGAGCTCAACAGGACAAAAACAGTCCAACCACAAACAAGGCTCCAGTAATATCTCTAAAGCTGCATCATCTGACAGATGACCAGGGGTAGTAGAATGAAAGATGGTTTGAATTTTCTCTCTAATTGAAATAATTTTATTTATAAAGAATCTCATGAAGTTATCACTGCTTATAGTTGTAGCTATAGTACTGAACAGAAACCTATGGTTATTTTTATTTTCATCTATTAAAGATGAATAATATAAGGTTCTAGCTTTACGGAGATTTCTTATACCTTAGCAGGCTATCTTTCCAAGTTAAATAAAATTCTTCAACGTTAGTGAAGCGCCATTTTCTCTCCTGGTTTCTAGATGTCTGCCGGTTCCGGCTGCTAGTTCCTTAGGTTGTTTTCACACCTGATAGTCCGGTAGACTCGGTTCGGTTGGGGACCAATATTCATGACATTTTGTTTACATTTGAGCTGTTGCGTTTGCATTCACACTGCACTGTGCAGTCGAGCAAACCTGTTGAACCAACCTATTCCCCTGCTCGCCTGTGGAGGCGCTGCACCAAGAACTACTGAAAGAAATAACACAAAAACCTCTGAAGACACTTCGTCTTCTTCTGGAAATAAAAACAAAAATGGAGTGGCATCAAGTTTTAGCAGTTTTAGGAGTTATATTTTGTCATTTTTCAACAATGGACTCAGCATGAGCAGAAAATGAGGCAGAAGACCATGGAGAATATTGATTTCACACAAGGCAGCTGACGGCTCCATATAAGGTAAGAGAAATACGTGTTTGTTTGTCCTGCGCTGTACTCCACTTCTTGCTTGTGGAGCGGGGCCCAGTCTGTTTACATTCACACTGTACTCGAACCGCACTGGAGTTCTCTTCTACCGGACCGAGACCTAGGTTTTAGCCCGGGCCAGAGTTCGCCTTTTTGTTCCGTGACAGAATTTGATGGCACGTTCACACCTCCCCAAATGAACCGGACTTTCTAGGAAAACGAGCTAGAGTTCAATTAAAGTGGACTAAACAGGGCTGGTGTGAATGCACCCTTAAGGTTCCATGAGGCTCTGGATGTTGTGGGATTGTGTTGGCTTACACAACTCTGCAATATTGTGTGGACATTGGGGACAGTTCCCCTAGATTGGCAGACCAGAATGATGGTCCACCTATTCAAAAAGGGGGACTGCAGAGTGTGTTCCAACTACAGGGGGATCATGCTTTTAAGCCTCCTTGGTAAGGTCTATTCAGGGGTTCTGGAGAGGAGGGTCCATCAGATAGTCGAACCTCAAATTCAGGAAGAGCAGTGTGGTTTTTGTCCTGGTCGTGGAACATTGGATCAGCTCTACACTCTCAGCAGGGTCCTGGAGGGTGCATGGGAGTTTGCCCAACCAGGATACATGTGCTTTGTGAACTTGGAGAAGGCGTTCAACCATGTCCCTTGGGGAACCCTGTGGGGTTACTCCGGGAGTATGGGGTACCAGGCCTTTTGATATGGGCTGTTATGCCACTTTTCCACTAGCACCTCTTCAGCAGTTTGGCTTGGCTCAACTCTGTTCAGCACGGTACAGGTGGTTTTCCATTACAGTTTATTAACGGCTCTAGTGGGTGGGTTCAGAGTCCAAAAATTGATGCCACACGCCTTAACAGCTGATGGGGGTAATGCTCCTTTAAGCTATTTACTAGCCACAATTAAACATATTAGAAGAAGACCCTGAAAACATATGCAACAAAAATGGAGGATATCGTAGCTTTGTTGAACATTCTGCTCAGTTTCTGGCTTTTTACCAGACGTCAAAGAGAAGAGACCTGGAAAAGGCTGTGGGCAGTAAGGCAAAAGACTCTGTAGAAGTACAGGATTGTGGGAAAGCTTAAAGATGCGAGCTAGACGACGTGAGATGTAAGCTAACGCCAATCTGCTATAGTGGGCTATACATCTGAAAAAAGCCGAGCGTAAAAGTATCTAAATGTCGATACTGTTTAGTAATGCATATGCTGTGTGTGGGTTTCAGATGAATCTCCAGCAAAATAATCTCAGCAGACCTACAGTCTGGGCGCTACTACCGGCTACTACATCCTGGGTGGCTCAGCTTATCCCTTGCTAGACTGGCTCTTAAAACCATTTCCTGACACTGGAAGACTAACAGCAGAAGAGCAGAGGTGCAACCATTCCCTTCCCTTACCTTCCCTACCCTAAACTCATCGATGTACCATTTCAGTATAGACAGTGACAATAAAGATGTATTAAAAATATCTTGACTTTTGTTATGTAATGACAATCATCATCAGAAACTTAGCTTTTACAAGTAGCTGTAGATTTGCAAACATTCTGTTTAAATTTGGCCTGAAATCATAACGTTTTGTGCTTAATTCATAAAAATGTGTATATTTTTGTTCCCTATGAATCTTTACAAGCTGTCATAATTTCACTGGAATGACGTTGGGAAGTACAGTTATGAACTATTAAGCAATTGTTTCTCTGAAGTCTGACTTCATCCTGGAACAAAAAAACCCCAACTAATTTAATCACAGGTGAACAGATTCTGGTAATCTTTTCTTAGGAGACATTAAAGTTCAAATGCAAAATTAAAATTTGCTTAACATGCACTACCAAACATTAAAAACTACCAAACACTGTAGAAGGATGGATGGATGGATGGATCAATGATGGATGGCTGGATGATGGATGAATAAATAATAATAATGGCCTGAAGAGTTAAAATAAGTCATTTAAATTTGATGTTTTCAGGCCAAGTTAGCTCTAAAAGACTGACTACTGATAGTTGTTTTATTTTGTGAATAAAATAAACAGTACTTTATGCAGTTAATAAGGTGGATGATTTTCCCTAAGGGTCATGAATGGTCATAAAGTTAGCGGACAAAATAAGGGTTAAACTGGAAGCTTCAGAATTTGTCCAGATAAAACAGCATTCATGTCAGATTATTACTGTGTCACACACCACCAGATTGGATAAAATCTGGATTTAGCTCATAATCATGATTTAGTATCTGAAACTAAACTCAAAGGTTAATTTAAAAAAATGATCAGATGGAAGAGGATTATGAGGATGTATTACTAAATCCTTAATCTCCATGTAATAAGTAAGAACCAGATCAAGAGTGTGATGATGCAAATGAGTAGATGTGTGGACGTTTTGGGTAAAACCCATTGATTATATTAATTTTTGAAAGGCTATGCTTGAGCTATCACTTTCAACATCTACACGAATATTGAAATAACCCATTATTATAACTTTATCAGTATTTAGTAGTAAGTCAGTTAAGAAATCTGAGAATTCAGACAAAAACTGAGCATAGGAGCCTGGTGGATGATATAGAACAACTAGTGAGAGTGGCCTTTCTTTGAATCCTTGATAGCTGAAAGGTTCAATCTGACTGGGAAGAAACTACTTATATTTGATTTAACACTAACTATGATACTAAATATGATAATTCAGCTTTTCATACTTACTGCAATGTGGTGCTTTAGACCAGGGGTTCTCAAACTTTTTGGGTTCAGGGGCCCCTTATTGGGGAGAAAGTTTCGATTTCTGATTATCTTTCAGCTGGCAACAAGTTACTGAACCCCAACTGGTGCAATGAGTTGCTTCTCATGTCTTAAAACACATAGGCTTATGCTGGTGAAGATTCTCAGTCATCCAGGACATGATGAATTCAAAAAGCGTTCAATACAAAAACAACTGGACTTTATTTGTAACAGAAGACGTTTCTCTCCTCATCCGAGGAGCTTTCTCAATTCAAAGAGCAGAGTGAGAGATTCAGGTTATAAGGCTGAGTGAGATAAGACACACACACATATGTTGATTGGCAATTCACACCTAAACAAACATTAACAGTAAGAGTCTTTTGTTCCTCTAATACACAGACGAGGCTCCTCTGTTAGGCTTATGCCCCTTTTCCATTGGGACAACTTGGAACAGTTCGACTCAGCTCAGCTCGGTACATGTAAATGGTAAATGGTAAATGAACTGTATTTATATAGTGCCTTTCTATCTTATTTCAAGATACTAGTAAGATACATGTTGGTTTAACTTCAGTACAGCTTCTAGTGGGTGGGGGCCAGAAGCCAACTCATCTTACCAGCTAGTGGTGGTAGCGCTCCATTAAGCTATTTACTAGCCACCACAAAACATATTAGAAGAGAAAGACCCTGGAAAAGACACACAACAAAAATGGAGGATTTCGTAGCTTTGTTGAACATTCTGCTCAGTTGTGGCTTTTAGTCAAACGTCAAAGAGAAGAGACTCATAAAAGGCTGCGGGCAACGAAGCGAAAAACTCTGGAGAACTACGGGAGAGTGTGGGAAGCCATAATGATTAGAGCTGTCATTTCTAACCCAAACCCAGCCCAGACTGACCTGGAGTAGGGCCGGTCCATATTACTGTTATTAATGTGAGGGCTGGGCCGGTCTCAGGCTTTGATGCTGTTTTACGAATCATACAGTACAAATAAAACTAAATAAGAATGCACAATATAACATTATGGTAATCTACTGAAGAGGAGACAATATATTTACTGATGAGGAATGGAAATAAATAGAGTGCAGAAGTTAATCAGAAAAGAGAGTAGCGCAGGCAGCGCATTGGGCAGCAATTGGCCCCGCCCGCCCTGATTCGTTCCTCTTGTGAGACATGCATAAGTATTGGAGCACAAAATCATTATCCAAGACTTACACATAGCTGCAATTTTCCAATGGCTAATTTTAACAAACTTAAAATGATGACACCTGTTGATGTGTGTCAGGTGCATGCTCAGGTCCACACCCTGCTCTCAGCTGGTCGCACAATAGACCAGCGGAGAACTGCTCTCAAACCTGTTACAGTGGACACAATATTGTTCTTATATGACAACATATAAAATCATGTAAGCAGAACACAATAACTTGACAGATGTTTTAAAATATATTTATAATTTTGTATTTAGGGAACTTGGGGTCTAATTCCAGCTTTATTTCGCAGGTTCATAGCCGAAGAAACGAGGGCCGATATGACGACCCGACGCAAACTGAGCCAGCTGTATATATGCACTTTTTATTTTGTTCATGTTTGTGCAATTCTTATTAATATATTGTTGATCATTTTTATTGTTCTTTATCTCTCCTGTTATTGTTGCAATTCAAGATTGTGCAATATTAGTTTCCGACATCCATCTTTACCCGCTATGTCTGTTATTTGTTATAGATTTTATTTATTAAATGAGCTATTAGCAAAAGCATTGCTGTAGAATGTAGGCCTTTTCAATTTATTTTTCATGCACACACACATTTTATTCTGTGGTGTAGTGTAGGTGTATGTTAAATTGCTCCGTCACGTTCTAGAATTGCGCCGCTCAAGGTGGCTGCATGTTGGAGCATCTCTGTTACTTTCATTCTGAGATTTTGCAAACTTTAATTCCGCTTTTTCTGGATGTAAATCACATTATTTTTAATGGTTGTTTCCTCTGGTATCGGATGCTGTGCAGCTGGAAGGATTTTTACTTAAACTTTTTTTAGTTTTGGACATTTGTTATGAAGCGTAACCATGGCAACAAGGCAGTTTTCTACAACCAACAGCAGCTGATTAACATCTCAAAAGCTAAAATAATATCTCAACTACAGCCCCAAATCTCAAATGAGTTGAAAATGATGTTCTGTGGACGCATTCTCATCTACCTGTCAGCTGTGCTCGAGTGCCTGACCACTGAGATCCTGGAACTAGCAGGAAACATTGTTCATAACAGCGGAAGGACAGGATCGTCCCTTCGGCACCTACAGTTGTCTGTCTGCAGTGAGGAGCTCGGCAGACTGCTGGGAGGAGTGGCCAACACTCTGGGAGGAGTTCTGTCCAGCATTCAGGCGGTCCTACAGCCCAAGGGAACCGAGAGTCCAGCTGAGTCTGGGTGGACGGATCGGATGGCATCTGCAGCCAGTTTCTTAGGATCCACTGTGGGATGGACTTTTACAAGAGATCCTTCCTGCCTACAGCCATCAATATCAATAACATCTCTTAATGAAATGAGGATAACGAGTTACAACAACAAATAATTTCCCTTTGGGATTAATAAAGTATTTTTGAATTGAATTGAATTGAATCAGCAACAGCGTGATTCAGCTTTATTTTGCACAGCTTTCTCTAGTCTAAATTAAAATAGCCTTGTTCTACATTTTTCCAAATAATTTTGCTCTAAAAATATTTTTGTTCATCTGTATACAGTAAATATTTGAACACCCTGCGACTTTGCAAGTTCTAGGGGTCTGAAATTTTCATCGTAGGTGCATGTCCACTGTGAGAGACATAATCTAAAAATTTTTTATTTAAATCCGGAACTAATGTATGATTTTTTACATAATTTATTTGTGTGTTACTGCTGCAAATAAGTTTTTGAACACCTGTGAAAATCAATGTTAATATTTGGTACAGTAGCCTTTGTTTGCAATTACAGAGGTCAAACATTTCCTGTAGTTTTTCACCAGGTGTGCACACACTGCAGCAGGATTTTGGCCAATTCCTCCACACAGATCTTCTCTATATCAGCCAGGTTTCTGGGCTGTCGCAGAGATTCTCTTGCCCGGAGGTAACATGTAAGTGCGGTCAGCGGAAAGACAGAAAAGAGAAAAAGCAAGGGTGGTGCAGAGAAGAGAAAAATTAAAAAGAGAAAGGCTCTGGAGTGCAGCTAAATGTGCAAACATTGGCTCATGTTTCATTCAAACGAGCTCACAGTTTGCATCTGTAGATGAGGACGATGAAACAGGTAAGACATGATGTTGAACTTTGCCTGCAAACCACCGTTCAAGTTAATTATCAATTCAATGAATTGTATCATGTATGGCATTGTGACATAACACTGTTATATAATTTAAATAATATTATGATGCGATGCCACATAACTGAAACTTTGTCTTGTAGCCCTTGAGTCAAAAGAAAGATGCAGCCCCACTATCATGCAACAGCCATATAAGCCCAGAGTGGGCAGGTAGGATTACTCATTGACTGAATATTATTATAATTATACAGGTCCTTCTCAAAAAATTAGCATATTGTGATAAAGGTCATTATTTTCCATAATGTAATGATAAAAATTAAACTTTCATATATTTCAGATTCATTGCACACCAACTGAAACATTTCAGGTCTTTAATTGTTTTAATACTGATGATTATGGCATATAGCTCATGAAAATCCAAAATGCCTGTCCCAAAAAATTAGCATATCATGAAAAGGTTCTCTAAACAAGCTATTAACCTAAACCATCTGAATCAATGACGTAACTCTAAACACCTGCAAAAGATTCCTGAGGCTTTTAAAAACTCCCAGCCTTGTTCATTACTCAAAACCGCAATCATGGGTAAGACTGCCGACCTGACTGCTGTCCAGAAGGCCATCATTGACACCCTCAAGCAAGAGGGTAAAACACAGAAAGAAATGGCTGAACGAATAGGCTGTTCCCAGAGTGCTGTATCAAGGCACCTCAGTGGGAAGTCTGTGGGAAGGGAAAAGTGTGGCAGAAAACGCTGCACAACGAGAAGAGGTGACCGGACCCTGAGGAGGATTGTGGAGAAGGGCTGATTCCAGAGCTACCGTGCACAGGCGTGTGCAGGAAATGGGCTACAAGTGCCGCATTCCCCAGGTCAAGCCACTTTTGAACCAGAAACAGCGGCAGAAGCGCCTGACCTGGGCTACAGAGAAGCAGCACTGGACTGTTGCTCAGTGGTCCAAAGTACATTTTTCGGATGAAAGCAAATTTTGCATGTCATTCGGAAATCAAGGTGCCAGAGTCTGGAGGAAGACTGGGGAGAAGGAAATGCCAAAATGCCAGAAGTCCAGTGTGAAGCACCCACAGTCGGTGATGGTCTGGGGTGCCATGTCAGCTGCTGGTGTTGGTCCACTGTGTTTTATCAAGGGCAGGGTCAATGCAGCTAGCTATCAGGAGATTTTGAAGCACTTCATGCTTCCATCTGCTGAAAAGCTTTATGGAGATGAAGATTTCATTTTTCAGCACGACCTGGCACCTGCTCACAGTGCCAAAACCACTGGTAAATGGTTTACTGACCATGGTATTACTGTGCTCAATTGGCCTGCCAACTCTCCTGACCTGAACCCCATAGAGAACCTGTGGGATATTGTGAAGAGAAAGTTGAAAGACACAAGACCCAACACTCTGGATGAGCTTAAGACCGCTATCGAAGCATCCTGGGCCTCCATAACACCTCAGCAGTGCCACAGGCTGATTGCCTCCATGCCACGCCGCATTGAAGCAGTCATTCATGCAAAAGGGTTCCCGACCAAGTATTGAGTGCATAACTGAACATGATTATTTGAAGGTTGGCGTTTTTTGTATTAAAAACACTTGTCTTTCATTGGTGGGATGAAATATGCTAATTTTTTGGGACAGGCATTTTGGGTTTTCATGAGCTGTATGCCATAATCATCAGTATTAAAACAATTAAAGACCTGAAATATTTCAGTTGGTGTGCAATGAATCTGAAATATATGAAAGTTTCATTTTTATCATTACATTATGGAAAATAAT
>NC_056498.1:86593180-86598776 GCF_014905685.2 Nematolebias whitei
AATGGCCAGCCTGCAGTCCAGATCTTTCACCTATAGAGAACATTTGGCGCATCATAAAGAGGAAGGTGCGACAAAGAAGGCCCAAGACGATTGAACAGTTAAGAGGACTGTATTAGACATGAATGGGAGAGCATTCCTATTTCTAAACTTGAGAAATTGGTCTCCTCTGTCCCCAGACGTCTGTTGAGTGTTGTAAGAAGAAGGGGGGATGCCACACAGTGGTAAAAATGGACTTGTCCCAACTTTTTTGGGATTTGTTGACTCCATGAAATTTGGAAACAACAGATTTTTCCCTTAAAATGATACATTCTCTCAGTTTAAATTTTTGATCTGTGATTTGTTTTCTATTCTGAATAAAATATTAGATGTTGGCACCTCCACATCATTGCATTCAGTTTTTATTCACAATTTGTTTGGTGTCCCAACTTTTTTGGAGTCCAGTTTGTACGACAATCAGATCTTTTAAGCTCTCGTGAGCCACATAAAATGATGTGGTGGGCCACATCTGGCCTGCAGGCCTTGAGTTTGACATATGTGGTTTAAGGCATGGAAGTTAACAGCCACCACTCTACTATTGATGCATTTCTACCTGTTTGTCAAGACTGGGCCTGCTCCGCTCCATCCGTCTGCTTGGAGGAATCCATTTGGTAGCTTCTACTAGTAGCCCGGTGCGGATCACGTGACACAATGACATCACTGCGAATACTCGACGTGAAATTTAAAAACTCCATAGATGTCCTAGGAATCGACCTGTCGATTACTCGAGTAGTCTGTTAAAGCCCTACTTAAAACTCATCATCGTTATTGAATAAAAGTATATCGCAAGATATATTGATATCGAATTATTGTCCAGCTCTACCCGGCAATATTGTCTATAGTGATGAGAAGCTACGCGAAGCTACACACTAATTATGTCAGTTTTTTTTTTTTTTTTTGCCGGTGTTCTGTCCATTCAGCATACATGTGATGGTATAATACATTTAGTTAATACGCATGCGCGCATGCACATTTTGCAATAAGCCTGTGACGTTCAGCGGAGCCGTATGATCATCCTACACTGCAAGATACAACAAAAAGTAAGTCAGTAAATTGTTTTGGTGCAAAGTACACATGGTATTATTGTGTATTTACACAATTTACAGTGTGCAATGCATTTCCTGAACCGTAAGTAAATCATTTGGGTGACGCTTTGCGTGTAATATGTGCACGACTTCAGGTGGAGTGAAAACTCTGTTTGTTTATGTGCGAATAGTGCAAATGAAGTTAGTCTGAGCTTTGTGAATTTAAATAATATAAGGGCAATATAATTATTCTGCTGCCTTAACTGTTAACTCAGGGTGTCATACAGCTGTTAAACTGTTAAGTCAGGGTGTCATACAGCTGTTAAACTGCTAACTCAGGGTGTCATACAGCTGTTAAACTGCTAACTCAGGGGGTAATACAGCTGTTATTCAGGGCGGATTGAGGCATCAGGGTATCAGACAGCGGTTAATAACAAAGTTTGATGATCTGACAGGTTAACTGCTACGTGATGGTGTGATATGGCTAATTAAATAGAAGTGTATGGTGTTCTCACTGCGGATAGATGCAGCCGTCAGTTTGCGCTACGTGTATGGCAATCAGTGCTACGCATATGGCGATCTGACGATGTATGCTGACTGAACAGAACACGGCCGTAGTCTTTTTTTTTTTTTTTTTGCCGGCCAGTCGGTCTGTCTACATTCCAACCGTATCTAACATTTGACTGGGATGTTTGATATGACATAAAATTCATATCCTGGCGACGTTGTATATTGTGATGAGAAGCTACATGCTAACTATGGCCAGCTAGCTTCTCTACTACTTAGCTCTAGAAGAAAACAGACTTTCGCCATTTATGCAGTTTTCAACTCAAAAAAAGGTAACAGTAAATATCACTTTTTACTTACTTCCACAGATAACTTTTAGCTTGATGAGATGACGCCCTACCCGGCTCCGACGCTCCAGTGGAGAGGACCTGGGTAGACCGGGGGAGCTCCATCTAGCTCGCTATGAATTTTGTCGTCGGCCAGCAAGCGCAAAAAAAAACAAAACAAATGTCAGCACTTCAGCATTAGGCCACGGTGTTGTCATTATTGTTTTTAAAATGTTTAAAATAGGTCCAGGCACTACTCCAGTCTGAGAAATTGCAAATGGCGGATCGGTGTTTTGAAAAGTTTCTGAAAAATCCAATAACTCCTCCCCCTGACCAATCAGTGACCGACAGTGCGCTGACGTCACATCTGGACCCAACAAGAACCAGATCTAGGACCCCAGAGAAGTAGGTCCCAAAAATCGTGCGGGTTCCACCGCTGAAGGCACTGTAGAGAAACTACGCAATCGGCCCGAACTGGTTGCATAGGAGCCCGAAAAGGCTCTGTGGATAAGGGGCTTAAGACGTCATAGTTTAAAATCATGCATGGCATGGAAGGTTCCCCAGCTTAAATCAGCACACGTCCAGGCCCATCTTAAGTTTACCCATGACCATTTGGATGATCCAGAGGAGTCATGGGAGAAAGTTATGTGGTCAGATGAGACCAAAATAGAACTTTTTGGTCTTAATTCCACTTGCCGTGTTTGGAGGACAAAGAAAGATGAGTACCATCCCAAAAATGCCATCCCTACTGTGAAGCATGGGTGGAAGTATCATGTTTTGGGGGTGTTTTTCTGCACATGGGACAGGACGACCGCACTGTATTAAGGCGACGATAACCGGGGCCATGTATTGCAAGATTTTGGGGAACAACCTCCTTCCCTCAGTTAGAGCATTGAAGATGGGTCGTGGCTGGGTCTTCCAACATGACAATGACCCGAAGCACACAGAGCCAGGATAACCAAGGAGTGGCTCCATAAGGAGCATATCAAGGTTGTGGAGTGGCCTAGCCAGTGTAGTGGACTAGGCCTCCGACCAAAACCTGCCTCTGAAGACCTTCATGGGACAGGAACTGTTATTTCATTGATTTGAATCCAGAAATACAAATTAGCTCATCCAGAGAGTCTAATTTTATCCTGAACTAATCAATTGAAAGAACACTCTCTTTTTTATATTATCATGACTATTTTACAATATCTTGATAATCAAAAGTGTGTTTAGTTCATACCATTTCTAAATGTTGAAGTGAACCACTCATTTTAAATCAACTATGAAACAGTATTAATGATTTTTTAATCCTCATTTAAATTAGAAATCAAGTTAAATGTCTATTTTACAAAGTATTTATGCATTTTGATCTTCTGTCTGAAATGAGAAAGAGTGATGTCGGTCAAAAATTGGAGACAGTCAAAAACAAGTTGTTAGAACGGGCTGTCGTGTTTTTAAAACTCTGACAGTAAATAAGAGAACTGGCACCTGCAGTGTTTCTCACTTCGCCAAAACATTTCTCTCTGTTCCTAAACATTTCTGCTGTTTTCTTGACTTGTAAAAACCCTCTGACATCACTAGAACCACACCCCTGTTGGTTGCTTCAACCAATCAGGACTTACTAAAAGTGACCGGAAGCAGAACTCTTTAAAAGTCGACACTTCCTGGAACTGTTAGTTTTTCTGAGTCTTCTGAGTCTGCTGAGTTTTGCTGAGTCTTTTCTGAGTCTGTGGAGTAATGTCTGCTCAGTCTTCTGAGTTTTTCTGAGTCTTCTGGAGTCTTCTGGGGTTCTGTGGAGTAGTTCTGGAGTTTTTCCACTGCTGAGTTGAACTTCGGACTCAGTTTTCCAGCTTGATGGAGTCATCCATCTCTGCTGGAGGCACGGCGCCTCGCTGTGGCTCCACCAGGCGAATGCCCTACAACTTCTGAGGAAGTTTGTTCTGTAGAACGGAGTATCTCATGACTTCTGCCGAGTCGCAGCCGTCCTGAGGAGACGCCGAAAGGTAGCGTGCCTCTTGACCGTAGCGGACCCATCCTCTGCCAAGGTAAAGAGTCGTCACGAGCTTCACTACAAGTGTACCGCGGGTGCTGCGTTTGAAAGGAGCGTGTTGTTCTGGTCTACAGACATACATCTTCCTTTAAACTCCTCCATATTTCCCATCTTTAAAACTCCTATCTTGCCAGTAGTTAATCTAGATATCTTCAGAAATGTCTGTTGTTTTTATTAAGTAAAACGTGCCAAGTTTTATTAATCAGAACCAGATCAGTCTAATCAAGTGTACAATGTTTTGATGTTAAATTTTGATTCTGTTAATAAATGACCACATTTATTTTGATGGGTCAAAGAAAATTAACGTCTCATGTCACTGATTAAACCATCTATGCACAGTACCTCTGTCACATACAATGTAATTAGCTCGAAAAAGAGAGAACCCGTTATTTTAAATATGACTGTAGTGAAGCTCTGAAGCTAACCTAGCCCTTAGAACACTTCACCAGTCTCCAGAATTAAAACCCTATAGAAAATCTTTGGAGGGAGCTCAAACTCAGTGTTTCTCAGCCAGGGCCGGAGTGGGACTCATTTTCAGCCCTGGACTTTCAGCCTCAGAGTGGCCCACTTTAGATCATGACCAATTATTATAAAAATCATGTAATTATAACCTTACATCGGGGCAATTCTAAAACACGTCCTTTAGGTTCGCTTAGCCCCAGTGCTGACAATGGCTCTTGGCTTGGTGGCCATTGGCTTCAGAAGCATTTGTAATGTGGGGAAGACACACTGGTGGTAGGGTCTGGGGGTACTCCCCCAGAAAATTTTGAATATAATAGATGCCATTTCCTGCATTCTGGTGTATTTTAATGGGTTGTTTAACCTACTAGTTTTACCTACATATGTAAACTATTCAATAACTATTTTAGAGTTAATGGCAGAACAAGAAGTAGCCTGAGATAAAGATCTAGCTTTAACACAGTATTAACATTATTCAATAATTGTTTCTATAAGAACAGTATCAAATATTTTATGTGAACGGTAAGATACTAGCAATAACAGCATTGCAAGAGGGGGACAGTTGAACCCGGAGGCCTCCACCCCTGTTTAATGATGGACAGTTTCTTTTCACAAAGATGACTTCCTTCTCTCCTCTCTCAAACCATCGTTCCTCTCTTTCAAGGAGGAATGATGACTGAGTTTGTCACAGCTCCTCAAACTGTAGAAGTCTTTTGGATACAAGTTCAAGTATCTTTATTATCCCCGAGGGGCAATTAGTTTCACAGTCAGTAGATGTGTATACACACACATGCACATACACACACATATACACATATATACATATGCCTACATATACAGGTCCTTCTCAAAAAATTAGCATATTGTGATAAAGGTCATTATTTTCCATAATGTAATGATAAAAATGAAACTTTCATATATTTCAGATTCATTGCACACCAACTGAAATATTTCAGGTCTTTAATTGTTTTAACACTGATGATTATGGCATACAGCTCATGAAAACCCAAAATGCCTGTCCCAAAAAATTAGCATATCATGAAAAGGTTCTCTAAACAAGCTATTAACCTAACCATCTGAATCAACGACGTAACTCTAAACACCTGCAAAAGATTCCTGAGGCTTTTAAAAACTCCCAGCCTTGTTCATTACTCAAAACCACAATCATGGGTAAGACTGCCGACCTGACTGCTGTCCAGAAGGCCATC
>NC_056498.1:86598876-86602492 GCF_014905685.2 Nematolebias whitei
CATCTTGGCTTCTGAGAGACACTGACACTCTGAGAAGCTCTTTTTATACCCAATCATGTTGTCAATTGACCTAATTAGTGTTAATTGGTCTTCCAGCTGTTCGTTCTATGCTCAATTTCCTTTTTCCAGCCACTTATTGCTACTTGTCCCAACTTTTTTGGGATTTGTTGACACTGTGAAATTTTGAATCAACATATTTTTCCTTTCAAATGTTACATTTACTCAGATTAAACTTTTGATCTGTCATCTATGTTATATTACGAATAAAATATTGACATTTGCCATCTCCACATCATTGCATTCAGTTTTTATTCACAATTTGTTTAGTGTCCCAACTTTTTTGGAATCCGTTTTCTAGTTTAACGAAGCTTCGAGGCAGATAAATTTGCCTCGAGAATTTTTTGTAATCAAGGTCCTCAAATGATTCGAGGAATCGTTTCAGCCCTACAGACTGGTAAACAGTATGACATAGTTAAAAGTATCATGGCATGAAGATAAGTGTTTGAAACAGAAAATGTCAAATTTGATTTAATTTTGGAGTAAACATACATTTTTTGTTTCAGCTTGGTACATAAATATTGCACGTGGTCATGATAAGTTAAATGACAGTCCAAGATAATTCCCAGATATTTATAAGTAGTGACAATAGAAAGGGGTTTGTTTTAAAAAGTAAGAGGATTTGATACATTGAAATGTCTCCTAGGTGAGGAAAAATACATACATACATACCGTTTTGTTTTTTTACATTAATCGTCAAGCGATTTTCTTGTAGCCAGAAATGAAATTGCTGAAGATCTGCTTGTAGCTGACTGTTGATAAATTCGATATTTGAGCCAGATAGGAAAAGAAAGTATCATCAGGATCAAATGGGATTACCTGTCTAAATAAAGGTTGAATGAATTGAATGAATCAGCATACATTAAAATATTGGAGTGATTAAATATTTTGGGAAGGTAATTTACGTATAGTAAAAAAAGCAATGGACCCAATATACTACCCTGTGGAACTCCCATAGAGCAGGGTAGTGACTGAGATGTACAATTTCCATGTTTCACAACCTGGCACCTATCAGTTAAATAGGAACAAAATATTTGAATTGCAGAAAATGAAAGTCGAAAAGAAGTCAGTTTTTGTAAAAGAGTATAATAGTCAACAGTATCGAATGCTTTACGAAAATTGATATATACAGCGCCAGTTACTTGACCTTTATTCAGAGCAGTACGTATTTGGTCAGTAAGCAGTATTAATATTGACATGGTTGAACTTGAAGCACGAAACCCATGTTGGTTATCACTTAACATATTATTAACCTCTAAATGGTGAAGTAATTGGTTAAACAGTGTTTTCTCAAGTAATTTAGAAAAAAATTGGAAGGACTGAAATTGGCCGATAATTTGAAACATCAGTCAGCTCACCAGATTTGAAAATAGGAGTAATCTGTGCAGCCTTCCAGGCAACGGGACAAATTGACTGCGTAATGCATAAGTTAAGTAGATGATGAAATAATGATATAAAAGTGCTGGCATGCGTTTTCAAAAATTCATATTTAACACAGGCATGTGAGCTATTTAAAGATTGTAATATAGCCAATAGATCAGTCTGTGAGATTTCAGAAAAAGAAAACTGCTCAGAGGTATCAGATAATTTAGATGACTGAACTATTAGAAGGTCCAGATAACGATTCCTGAACAGAAAAAATAAAGTATTCGTTAAATAGGTTAGCAATTTTTTCATGATCAGAAATAAGGAGACATTCTGCTGAAATTTATAAATTGTTGTTGAAAGTTTTGTTGTTATTTTCCCGTTACACACTTAAGATTCAGGGTGCATTCACACTAGCCCTGTTTAGTCCACTTTAATCAAACTCTAGCTCGTTTTCCTAGAAAGTCCGGCTCGTTTAGGGAGGTGTGAACGCGCCATCGAACTCTGTCACGGAACAAAAAGGTGAACTCTGGCCCGGGCTAAAACCTAGGTCTCGGTCCGGTAGAAGCAAACTCCAGCGTGGTTCGAGTACAGTGTGAATGTAAACAGACCGAGACCCGCTCCGCAGGGTAAACAAACACACATTTCTCTGACCTTATATGGAGCCGTCAGCTTCCTTGTATGAAAAACAATATTCTCCATGGTCTTCTGTCTCATCTTCTGCTCATGCTAAGTCCATTTTTGAAAAATGACAAAATATAACTCCTAAAATTGCTAAAACTTGATGCCACTTCATTTTATTTTTATTTACAGAAGAAGAAGACGTGTCTTCAGAGGTTTTTGTGTCGTTTCTTTCAGTAGTTCTTGGTGCAGCGCCCTCACAGGCGAGCGGGGGAACAGGTTGGTTCAACAGGTTGACTCGACTGCACAGTGCAGTGTGAATGCAAACGCACCAGCTCAAATGTAAACAAAAGCTCATGAATATTGGTCCCGAACCGAGTCTACCGGACTATCTGGTGTGAAAACGACCTCAGATTCTGTTGGTAGTTCTTATGGAATGTGGGTAGTTTGTATGTACATAAACTGCAACACCACCTCCAATCTTATCCTTGCGGTCTCTACGATACAACAAATAATTCTCAATAGAAAGGAAAGAATCTGGTATAACAGGAGTTAGCCAGGTTTCTGATATTGCCATAACATGACAAAAGACGGATGAAAGACGAAACGTTTCTAATTTTTTGTTGTTGTTGTTTTGCTTTTTTTTTTGTTGTTGTTGTTTTGTTTTTTTGAATGTCCAGAGGACTAGATTTAACTTTTTAGATTTTTCTACCTGGATTATTGAGCATGCATTGATGTGGGTTTACATTTTTCTGCATTCCACGTAAATTAGTGCATGAAAAAACAATTGCAGTGTCATTTTACTCTGTTATTAATAAATGTAAGGTAGAACTTTGATGAGGATCCTACTGGTCAGTTTTAAGTGATAATATTGTCAGACCAGTCCAGTGTTTCATACCTGCTGTGTGGAAGTTTCTCTGGGCTTTCTTCTTGCAGGTATCCAGCAGTCTGCGGTGACGATCGATCTCTTTCTCGAACAGGACGATGGTTTTATCAAACTCTGTGAATATTTCTTCAACAGCAGCTGTTAGTCGCTCTCTGATAAACTCTCTCAGATGCTGAATTGAAGACATTGTTATTGAAACACTCAGTTTTTCAGCTGAGCCCAAATTGGACAATAAGCTAAGCTAACACTACCGTTAGCCGCTTCCTTATTATTTCCGGATGTCAGTCTCTGAACTTCCGGCACAGTTAGCTTTAGCCGACGCTATCACCTATATTTTGTGGGTGAAGGTTCTCATTCATCCAGGCCACAGGTCTTATAAAGTTCAAATGAAAGCAGCAGAATTCGTTGCTGCTTCCCATAGGAGGAAATTTCTTCGTTTACAATGCCTAAACCCGCTGACCTGTCCGCCATATTGGACAGGGACGTTGACGTATCGCGACCATATTGGACAGGGAAAAAAAGATTACAAGTGGAGAAATTGTTAGACAATTACTTGTACCTTTCTCTCTCTCTCTCTCTTTCTCTCTCTCTCTCTCTCTCTCTCTCTCTCTTTCTCTCTCTCTCTCTCTCTCTCTCTCTCTACATACATACATACATACATACATACATACATACATACATACATAC
>NC_056498.1:86602502-86609724 GCF_014905685.2 Nematolebias whitei
CATACATCCATACATACATACATACATCCATACATACATACATACATACATACATACATACATACATACATACATACATACATACATACATACATACATACATACATATATATATATATATAATACATACATAGGTATATATACAAACATGTATATATACATATATGTATATATACATATATATACGTGTATATGTATATATATATACATATATATGTACACGCACACACATATATACATTTATGTATATATAAATACATATGTATATATATATACATATATGTATATATAAATACATATGTATATATATATATACATATATACACATATACATATATATACATATATGTATATATATACATTTATACATATATACATATATGTATAAATGTATATATATACATTTATACATATATACATATATGTATATATACATATATACACATATATATACATATATGTATATATACATATATACACATATATATACATAAATGTAGATATATACATATATATCTACATATCAGAGTCAGAGTTTCTTTATTGTCATTCGCACCTCATGTGGTACATGTGGTGGAGCGAAATTATGTACACAAGGTCCCAGTTACATCCAACAATAAAATGTATAAGAAAAACAGTAATAACATCTAAGATATGAACTAAGAAAAACATCAACTAAATATACACTAAGCACTCATAAAATAAAACATTGAACATCAGCACAAACATGAACATGAGTCTGTGAGCAGATGTGCACGCATGAACACATCAACACTGAAACAGATCAGCAGCATCATGATGTGATTTTTCACAGTGATTTTTCTGGTTAGAGATTCATGAGTCTAACAGCTTCAGGGTAGAAGCTGTTCCTCAGTCTAGTGGTTCTACACTTAATGCTCCTCAACCTCCTTCCTGAGGGGAGTGAGGCAAAATGTATGTGTGCTGGGTGAGTGGGGTCCTTCATGATGCAGGTGGCTCACCTCCTGCATCTAGAGGTGTAGATGTCTATGATGGTGGGGAGACTGACTCCAACAGACTTCTGCGCAGTCTTCACCACTCTCTGCATTCAGGACAGCAGGACAGATTATCTCTCAAAAGAGCCAGACTGGACTCAAAAAACTTTGAAAACTAACTTCTTCTGAACTTGAACAAGAAATTCTTGTTGCAATATTAAAATGTGTCAGTTCATGGACTGTTAGGACAGGATACAAGAGATGTCTCCAAATGGCTCCACACTCAGGACCAAGTTTTGAAAATGATGTCAGGAAATTAAAATATTGTTCAATATTGACCCATTACAAGGTTGACTAGACAGACTTTTTTTTTAACTAGCGTAATTTCCCGACTATAAGCCGCTACTTTTTTCACATGCTTTGAACACCACGGCTTATACAATGCTACGGCTAATTTATGGATTTTTTTTTTTTTTTTGAAGGGCTAAAGAGCTTCATGCCACCAAAACATTTAGCTTCGTCACAACCAGGTGCTCACATAGCTGCACAATACACATCTCTCTTTTGGGGTAGTGATCAATGACTTCCTGGTAGACTACTGTATTTTTTTTAATCAGCTGTGTTACAGGCACTGTTCAGAAAAAAAACATTTACTGTATTTGTGCGTTACCGGTAAGTATTTAATTAAAAGTTTAAAAAAATCTTTCTGTGTAAATATCTCATGTTACAACGTAAACATGTGCAGCTTATAGACAAGTGCGGTCTATTTATGTAAAATTGTAATTTTCTTTTTAAATTTAGCGGGCGCGGCTTATATTCAGGTGCACTCAATTGTCCAGAAATTACAGTACGTGATGAAAAACTGGAGTTGAAATGATCAAAACCCATTCTTTTGTTAGGTCCCATGCTCCTTTTTTCATGCAGACAACTTTTACTTAAATGTGTTTACTGCAGTTAAAATAACACATTGGTTTTGTTCTGTGTTAAATAAAAACGTTCAAAGGTAAAATCTTTCCTCTTTCTTAATTTGTTTAATGGCATTTAACTCTGCAGGTCATCCCTGAAATCTGACACAGAATCACAAGTCCAAGTGTGAACTGTCACAGAGTAAACACAATAAAAACATGTATTATCTGCAGCATTGTTCAATAAAATGGCTCAATACTATTAATGTATTACAGAAAATATACATACTGTAGGCACACTTAATGATATTGTAGACCATGGCATTAGGTACTACATTCAGCAAGTACTTTTACTTTTAATATTTAAGTATTAAATATTTACTTTTACTTAAGTAAATATGTTAATGTGGTACTTCTACTTTTACTAGAGTACATTTCTGTCTGTTTATTTGTACTTTTACTTAAGTAAAGTGTTTGAGTACTTTCTCCACCAGTGCTCTATATACAGTATATAAACAGTGAGTAAAATAAGTATTTGAACACCCTGCAACGTTGCAAGTTCTCCCACTTAGAAATCATGGAGGGGTCTGAAATTTTCATCTTAGGTGCATGTCCACTGTGAGAGACATAATCTAAAAAAAATTTTTTTTAATCCGGAACTAATGTATGATTTTTTACATAATTTATTTGTGTGTTACTGCTGCAAATAAGTATTTGAACACCTGTGAAAATTAATGTTAATATTTGGTACAGTAGCCTTTGTTTGCAGTTACAGAGGTCAAAGGTTTCCTGTAGTTTTTCATCAGGTGTGCACACACTGCAGCAGAGATTTTGGACAATTCCTCCACACACATCTTCTCTAGATCAGCCAGGTTTCTGGGCTGTCGCTGAGAAACATGGAGTTTGAGCTCCCTCCAAAGACTTTCTATAGGGTTTAGGTCTGGAGACTGGCTAGGACACTCCAGAACCTTGATATGCTTCTTACGGTGCCACTCCTTGGTTCTCCTGGCTGTGTGCTTCAGGTCATTGTCATGTTGGAAGACCCAGCCACGACCCATCTTCAATGCTCTCACTGAGGGAAGGAGGTTTTTACCCAAAATCTCTCACTACATGGCCTCGGTCATCCTCTCCTTAATACAATGCAGTTGTCCTGTCCCATGTGCAGAAAAACACCCCAAAACATGATGCTTCCACCCCTATGCTTCACAGTAGGGATGGTGTTTTTGGGATGATACTCATCATTCTTCATCCTCCAACAACGTGGAGTGAAATTAAGACCATAAAGTTCTACTTTGGTCTCATCTGACCACATAACTTTTTCCCATGACTCATCCGGATCATCCAAATGGTCATGGACAAACTTAAGACGGGCCTGGACATGTACTGATTTAAGCATTGGAACCTTCCGTGCCATGCGTGGCTTTAAACTATGACGTCTTAGTGCATTACCCACAGTAATCTTGGAAACAGTGGTGCCAGCTCTCTTCAGGTCATTGACCAGCTCCTCCCGTGTAGTTCTGGGCTGATTCCTGACTTTTCTTAGGATCATCGATACCCCACGAGGTGAGATCTTGCATGGAGCCCCAGTCCAAGGGAGATTGACAGTCATGTTTAGCTTCTTCCATTTTCTAATAGAACTTTTTCACGCTTCCGCGTTTTAAAGCGGATGTGGCGTTAAACAATTTCCGGTGGCTATAGCGTTAGCATTAGACAGTGAGGACAGTGAGCTTCTCTCTTCACCTGGAATAATTTCACTGCAACAGCTAAGAGGGAGTCTGCTTTTAGAACGGCAGCTTGTCCTCTCACAGAAAGCTAGCCAGGCTGAAGCTGCTACTGGAGTCCATGTAAAACTCACTTCACCTGGTGGCACATCCACCCACAGGTAAATATCACATTAAGATGGTACATTATAAATTTGTCATGTAAATCATGGAGATCAAGTTACATGCACTGACTCACAAAATGTATTGATCTTCACGGAAATAATGTTAACAACAATAATAATGTCAATAAGCTCAATAATTGAAACGATCTTGCTAATCATATTTTATTTTGTGGTTTTACAGATGCACTCCCAGCTGTCCTCATTCTGCTCAGTCCTGCGTTGGTGGACTCTCACTCCTGCTTGAGTCACCATGATTAGTCAGTGTCTTAAAGTGTCTTTTTAGGGGACCAGTTGCTCCTCACAGATCCAGGAACTCGTCTTAAGTGCAGAGGTGACAGGGCCTTCTCTGTAGCAGGACCAAGACTTTGGAACGAGTTATCTCTGCTTGTCAGACAGGCCCCCTCCCTCTCAGTTTTCAAATCCCATTTAAAAACCCACTACTATTCAGTAGCTTTCAACACCAGAGGATCTGTGTTTTGATCCTGTATGCTCCACACTGGTTAGTCGTCATTATCTGCATCGTTTTTATGTCTATATTCTGATTTACTTTATTTTGTATTTTGCTTTGTGTGTTGTCTGTTGTTCTGTCTGTACAGCACTTTGGTTGGCCTTGTAGCTGTTTTAAGTGCTCTATAAATAAAATTGTATGGTACCTGAGAGTAGATTGGCTGAACTAAAGGCTGGGGCCATATTCAACTATTTGTATATGCGAGTGTGAGGCCCATGTTTGTTTGTTTTGTAATTCTTAAATATTATTCATATTTATTTTTGTTTACTTAATTTTATATTTATGTTCCAGGTTGAAGGTGCAGTCCAGTCTCGTGTTGGTTCCATTCCACTCGTGTCTCGTGCATCACAGCTTGTGGGTGAATTTCTGCTTTTGTGTTACCTTGAACCATCCTTTTGTCTTTTAGTTGACTGAACACTGGAAAGCCTCGGCTTTGGCTCAATATTTAAGAATCATTATTGCCTCCATTAGAATAGGTTTTTAACTTAGTGTTAATAAAATTTATATTGTATCTTGGAACAGTCTCCTGCTTACTTGTAAACAAACCCAAGTGTCTTTTCTGTGTATAAATTATGTCCTTGGGTGAAAGTCCTAAGGTCATGTTGCAGTAAGTTTATAAAATAAAAATAACATCCATAACCAAGCTTGTTACATATTGTTCTAGTGTTATGTAATTAGTTATTTAAAGGTTTTGAATCATTTTAAACATTCTTCAATTAAAATACACTTGAGCAGCATACTGTACTGTTTTGTTTTTTTAATTTGTGGATTGATTCAGTTGTATTGAAAGGAAAACAAGTGTAATTTACAATATCTAGTAAAAACAAAAAAAAACCTATTTAACATTTTAACTGTACACTATAAATTAATAGTAGATTATAGATATTTTTCCAAAATAATGCAATTTCATTTTAAAGAAATTGGCACATTTACGTATTTTTCACGAGTAACAACTATTTACAGTATTTACAGTGATTCACAGCTTGAGACTGAATATTAAAAATGTGAAGGAACAAAAGGGTGATTTGTACATTTTATGATTCTTACTGCGTTGATATGAACACATGGATGAAGGTGTTGAAGTAAAACATGTCAGCAGACTCCTCCTCTACACTTCTTCTGCAACATGGAAACAGCAGTAAGCCTTGGTTGTAGAAGCTGAACCCACGCAGAACATCTGGACTGCTCCCTGGTTCTGGCCTCTGAGATGTTTCCAGTGACACTTGCAGAGACTGAAGATGTGAAGTGTGGACACAAAACATGTTGGGAAAACTGCAGCCTCAGAGGAAGAGCAGGGAAGTGTGGAGCCATGTGGTCCAGAATGATGCTACGCAGGACTTCTCAGGTGGGCACTGGTAAAACATCTGTGAGCCCTGTGGCACAGGACCACATCTGGATGGTACCAGCTCCAAACTTAGGACGAGCGATAAGTGGTTGAGACTCCAGCTGACGTAGTTTTTCTCCTGCTGTCACCCAGTGAGATCTAAAACAGACAACTGTTTTTAGCACATACATATGATACGTGTTATATTTAGCTTTAAACAAGTAATAGATTCTAGTTTGAAGATGAGCTGAAACAGCAGCAGAACAAAACAGACTTTGCTGCTTCCACAAACATTAACCACTGAGCAGGAAGATGTTACTGTAAGCTCTCAGTACAGAAGTTGTCCATCATATGTCAAAGTTCTTCAGCTGTCATAAATGAACAGGAACTCTAATGAACATGAGCCAACCGGCTTTCTGAATGTTTCAAACCTGCAGTCTGTGGTTCCTCATTTTTCTTCATGGACCTGAAGCATCTAGCTCTGACAACTACCTGTCCCTCAACAATATTTGACCTGTAGTTAAGCAGAAGTACAATTTGAACATCAAGCATCATAACATCTTATAACTAACATCTAGTACATTTTCTTTCACAAATTGTAATGGCAAACACTTATCAGAATGTTAAAATATCATTTAAAAGGTTATACCACGTCTGTCTCAAATATTCCAAATAATTTAGCACACTAAATTAAACTTCATTACGATGTTTATGTACTTCATATGTTGTAGCTAATGGTTAGCTCGCTAAGCGATGTCTTTTCTTACCTTGATATCTGTGGATATATTCTCCAGGGAAGAACTTTTGTCCTTTCTCAAGTTTATTGGTTTGAGAATTCACCGCTGTGATTTCCTCCACATCTGCAAAAGAAAAGGCTGGCACTTCCATAGACTCCCAATAACAGGAAGTGACCCAGCACCATGAGACGCTACTTCCGGTTGTCATGAAAAAGGTCTATTGCTCCAACAGATGATCTTTTTTCACCAAGCTGCTTGGCACTTGCCCCGTAGTCCTTTCCAGCCTTGTGGAGGCTACAATTTTGTCTCTGGTGTCTTTGGACAGCTCGTTGGTTTTAGCCATGTTAGTAGTTGGAGTGTTACTGATTGTGTGGGGTGGACAGATGTCTTTATGAGGTTAATGACCACAAACAGGTGCTTCTAATTTAGAATAATAAGTGGAGTGGAGGTGGACTTTTTAGAGGCAGACTAACAGGTCTTTGAGGGCCAGAACAGTTGCTGATTGCCAGGTGTTCAAATACTTATTTGCAGCAGTAACAAACAAATGAATTATTAAAAAAGCATACATTGGGATTTCCGATATTTTTTTGTTAAATTATGTCTCTCACAGTGGACATGCACCTCCCTGGTGAGGTGTTACGGACACGTCCCACTGGGAGGAGGCTCAAAGGAAGATCCAGGACAGGCTGAAGGGATTATGTTTCTCGGCTGGCCTGGGAACGCCTCGGGATTCCCCCGCAGGAACTGGACCAAGCGGCTAGGGAGAGGGAAGTCTGGGCCTCTCTACTTAGGCTGCTACCCCCGCGACCCGATCACGGATAAGCAGAAGAAAATGGATGGATGGACGGATGGACAGTGGACATGCACCTAAGATGAAAATGTCAGACCCCTCCATGATTTCTAAGTGGGA
>NC_056498.1:86609824-86652031 GCF_014905685.2 Nematolebias whitei
CATACATATGCATATATATGTATATGTATACATACATATGCATATATGTATACATACATATGTATACATACATATGCATATATGTATACATACATATGTATGTATACATATACATATATATGCATATGTATGTATATGTATACATACATATGCATATGTATGTATATGTATACATACATATGCATATATATGTATATGTATACATACATATGCATATATATGTATACATACATATGCATATATATGTATATGTATACATACATATGCATATATATATATCAGAATCAGAATCAGAATAAACTTTATTGGAATTGCACCGAGGTACAACTTGAATATGTACGTACAGTCGTCCGAAAGATGGGCGGAGTGCACGAAGCTGCAACTGTAGAAAGCGCGGCCATTTTATCCTTATCAGATAATAATCTTAGATAGGAAAAGGGTAGAAACATGAGGGTAGATAGTGGTATTACAAAAAAAGATCTTTCACATCTTGTCTATCAGGACACAATTTGAGACATCAAAAAACTCTACCAGCAAGCACAATTAAAACATGATTACATTTGCATTTGACATCAAGGTGTTGAGATTTGTCCATGAGTGTTTTTTCAGATCAGCCACAGTTTCTGAAGATGTTGTTCCAGCCAGCATTTCTGATAACAGAATGTTCTCGGGGGGGCGCAATAGATTAAGCTTTTGTTCTTGATTACTCATGTCAAACTGCATAAAAACAACTTTTTATAAAACTTTGGCTAAAAAAGGCAGATGAGGAATATGTCTAAAATTTGACAAAATTGATGAGTCAAGGTGAGGTTTTTAAAAAAGGGGCCTAACCACAGCATGTTTAAATGCAGCAGGGACAGTTCCTAAACGAAGGCAGGAGTTTAAAAATGTTAAAACACAGAAACCCACAGAATTAAAAACTTATTTCAAGAACTTGGAGGGAAGAATGTCCAGAGGGCAATTAGTGAGTTTGTTGAACATCAGTGAGCGTGACAAAAGACACTGGTTGAAAGTGTTTAAAGGCAACAGAGGAGTCAGGAGCAGCAACAGAACCAATGACCTGTCTGACTGAAGCCACTTTATCCTGGAAGAATTTTAGGAAGTTTTCACAATTAGTGGCTGTAGCATCTGGTAAAATACGCACAGCTGGGTTAATAACATAATTAATTGTGTTAAATAACACTCTAGGACAATGGCAGTTATTTGAAATTAAACCAGATAAATATTGGCATTTCACCTCTTTGATAGATCTCTGGTAGTTTATAAGGCATTCGCTCAAAAATTTTAGATGGAAGAAGTTTGTTTTTCTTCCATTGACGTTCTGCTTTCCTACATTTTTTCCTGAGAGCGCGAGAGGCATAATTTAAATACAGGTCAGCTCTCGGTTTGGTGGATTTAAACCGAAGAGGAGCGATGGAGTCTAAAATTTCAGAGCAAGTGGTTTGGAAAGAGAGAAGGAAACCATCTGGACAAAGTTCATTGGAAACAGAAGTCTGGAAGTCCATAAAAGCAGCAGTAAACAGTCCAGCTGTCTCAGGAGTAAAAATACGATGCCAATGACCCGCAACGGCAGGCCTACTGACTGGTAGGGGGGCTGAGAACTCTAACATGATGGGGAAATGATCTGAGATGGCTGTTCCAGATGTTTCACAGAGTGAGATGGACAGCCCATGAGAAATAATAAGCTCCAAGGTATGTCCAAGAAGATGTGTAGGCCCATGTACAGACTGTGTTAAGTTAAAAGAAGTTAAAAGATTGATAAAATCAGAGGCTAACTGATCAGATGGGCAGCAAACATAAATATTAAAATCCCTACAAATCAACAGATTATCAAATCTGGGGATGGAGTCTGCTAAAAATTCAGAAAATTGTTGAATAAAATCCTTGTTATATTTAGGTGGGCGATAGTTCCAAATGATAAAGGCTGTGTCAGCTCAGCCACAAACAGCTGTAACTCAAAAGAAGAATATATTCTGACAGGTAAAAGTCTGCATTTGAAATTGTCTCTAAAAACCGAGGCAATGCCCCCACCTTGGCCCGTGAGACGAGGGGAGCTGGGAAAGGAGCAGCCGGGTGGGAGGAGTTCCAAGAAGGCACTGTTCTCATCGAGTTTCATCAACGTCTCCGTTAACAGAAGAAAATCCAGTGTGTGAGAGGAGAAAAAGTCCATCCATCCATCCATCCATCCATTATCTTTACCCGCTTATTCCATTTTGGGTCACGGGGGTCGCTGGTGCCCATGTCCATCAGTCACTGTGCGAGGGGCGGGGTACACTCTGGACGGGTTGCAAGTCCATCACAGGGCCACATAGAGACAAACGAGACAAACAACCATTCACACTTTCACTCACACCTAGGGACAATTTAGAGTTACCAATCAGCCTAACATGCATGTTTTTGGTCTGTGGGAGGAAACCGGAGCACTCGGAGAAAACCCACGCATGCACGGAGAGAACATGCAAACTCCACCCAGGAGGCCCCTGGACTGGGGTTTGAACCAGGGACCTACTCGCTGAGAGGCAGCAGCTCTACCAGTTGCGCCACCGTGCTGCCCAGGAGAAAAAGTCATTCAGGATAAATGTTTTGTTAGTCAGTGATCTGATGTTAATCAGTGCCAAACGAATGGAGTTCCGAACAGTTTGCTGACACCCACGATCAAGCAGACAGAGGTTCTCCTGAACGCAGCCCCGGGTGCAGGACCCAATGAACCGGCAGCGGGGGTGTGGGCAGCTGGCGTCCGGGACAACCGGCTGGAGCCAACAATAGCAATCCCTTGTTACCTGGTTGTGAATGCTATGGGAGTTAGAATCCTGGATCCGGAGTTTGACATGAAGTCTGCTTCTCCTTCCACGTCATCGTCGACGGCTCCTGGAGGGCAGCGCGGTGAGACAACGCCATAAACAACAGGTAGGCACCGAGGCAAGGTGTGGCGGTGGCAGAAGCTGAGAATGTTTGCCAAAGTTGGTTGATAAGTTCTGCACAAAGTCTCTAATATTTAAACGTGCCTGGCGATCATACACTAATAGCTTTGACAGAGACCATACTGAAGGTAAAAAAATGCTAAAAAAAAAAAGCAAAAACACAAATAGCGAAGACAGCAGAGGTGGACGGCGTGCCAGACACAGCGGCGCCATCTTTGCACCTCCACTTTACATGTATGTATGGATGCACAGATTCATATTGGTGTTGATGTTGATACGCCCTGTGCAATTGTTTTGACATGTCTGGAATGAATCAATAAAAATCTAATCAACACAACGTCCCTACTTCGTGGACTTTCACCTATTGCGGGGGTGTCTGGAACATAACCCCCGCAATAAGTGAAGGACTACTATGATTCTTATTTGTATTCTTTCTAGTCGAAAGGCACATTCCAGATATCCAGGACATTTTTCTGATTCACAAACAGTCCAGATGCATCTCAGTGATTAGTTTTTCTTGGACAAATGATTTCCCTTTTCCTTCCATTCATATGCATCAGTTCCTGGTTGCAAAAAAATAATTATTTTCATCTAAACTGAGCACTGTGGATATCTGAAACAAAGTTTAGACATAAAGAAACTTTTATTTTAGATTAATTAGTTTTTCAAATGTACACATTTCAAACTGCACAAGTAAACATGCATAAACAGTGCTATCTTCAAGGCTGGTGAAAAGCTGGGACATCCAAGCATTCACAAATTTACTTTGTTATTAGAAACATATTTTTAACTTGCTCATATCCACTATATTAAAACACATATGCTTACATTGATGCCACTGGTGTCAAAAAATTTAACTTTGTGGACTGAATAAACAACCTGTTTTGGGTAGTTTATTTCAGCCATACAATCCACAGTTAACATTTTGGGAACCCAGTAATCTCAATGTAGGCATACATGTTTTAATAAAGAAGTTATGATGAGCTACTGTGCCTAGTTAGACATACATTGTTTCCAACAACCCAGTTAATCTGGGAAGGCTTAGATGGCCCTTGTGAATTTGGAAGAAGAAGAAAGCCTCAATTCACACATACAGGGAAGCTGATCCTTGTGTTAACGGTGACGGACCCAAACTCACTGCGTGAGTGCAGCTACAGCGTGCGCTCTCAGAACATTATTACCTGCAGTTCCCTCAGTGCCGACTGAACTTGGCAAAACGGCCTTCTCCTACTCCACTCCTGTTTCCTGAAATATCTTGCAAAAATATCTGAAGCTCTCTATCTCGACCTCTCTAAGTGGCTTCAAACATCAGCTAAGTTCTAAAAAAAGTTAAATCTGGTCCTCTGGACATTTAAAAAAAAAACAAAGCAAAACAAAAAAAATGTAGAAACGTTTCGTCTTTCATCCGAAAGACTTCCTCAGTCTGAGGTGCTGTATTCAGCTCAGTCTTATAAATAGCACCTTCTCAGAGTGGATCAACCAGTTTGCTGCTGACAACCAAAACCAGCTGCTCACATGGTCAAGAAAGACCATCAGCCTAACAATGAATCATTAGCACACTGATGGCTGTTTACTATTCACAGAGGGCTGAGTGATACTAGCAATAACAGCAGTGTAAGAGGGGGACAGTTGAACACGCAGGCCTCCACCCGTTTAATGATGGACAATTTCTTTTCACAAATGCCCCTTTTGCACCGCCCCTAATAAGCCCCAACTCTGGGCAGCCCGCCACAGAAAGAACTCTTTTGCACCAGTACTTTAGCTAGTATTTTTAGATGATTTGCGCCTGATTCAGGACCTCTTTTCGTCCCTGCTTCTCTGGTGGGACCGAGCGAGCTCATTCGAGCGGAGTCCGGACTGAAACGTGAATGCAGGACTCTGATTGGTCATGGGGAGGAGTCACTGGATCTCAGAAACTTTTCAATGAGTCGTTATTTGCAATTTCTCTGGATGCGGAGCAGCGGCTAGATCTATTTTTAAGATTTTATAAACAATAATGACAACGCCGTGTTTAATTCTGAAGTCCAGGCGTTTTTTGTGTTTGTTGACCGACTATAAAATTTGAGCGAGCGGTGTCACCGCAGAGGATCATACGAGCTGCCGAGCCGTTGAAGCCCGCGAGGCCAGACCCCGAGCCCCGGCCTCGCTTGCTCACAAAAGCCAGATTCGAGCCCTGGCAGGCGGAAGGACCGGGATGGAGGGACGGAGGGTGGAAACCTTTTTTTTTTTTTAACATTTTAAGTATAAAAATTTTTTTTTTTTTAACCAGTGAACATTAAAAATAAATAAACAGTGCCGGCTTTATCGTGAAATCCTGTTTTCCCTTTGATTTTATTAAATAATCTGTTAAAGTTAATTCAACTGAAAAATCATTAAAAAAGACACAAAATTATTGGATCTCTCCGGAATATATCCCTCAAAATTGTTTGAAGAAGAGACACAGCCTTTGGTTCAACTTTATTCTAACCCACAAATGTTCAAATCATAAAACAAGAATTACACTTTAAATATAAATGTTTTTGTAGAATCTGGTTCATCAGATTTAATTCAGTTCAGTTTATTTATACAGCGCCAAGTCACAACAGAAGTCGTGTCAGGGCACTGAACAGAAACATTCATATATAAAAATAATAATTTAATATTATTTATCTGAGGAGCAGACTGCTTTGATTAACTCATCACAGAACTCTCATTAGCAGGACTTTGGATTCTGGACACGCCTCCAGAATCGGTCCTAAAGTGCAGGTGCAAATCCAGGCTGAGCTGAGCCAGACTGAGCAGGGGTGTGCAGGGCTGAGCAGAGTTGGGGGCTTATTAGGGGCAGTGCAAAAGGGGCAAAAGATGGCCTCCTTTACGCCTCTCTCAAACTATTGTTCCTCTCTATCCAGGATGTGAACATCTTCATCCCTTTGCAGTTTGACTCCCTTCACCCTTTGGAGCACAAGTTAGGAGTCATCAGGACTCTGTACCACAGAGCAGACAGCGTCCCCACTAACTCAGGAGCCAGGCAGAAGGAGAAATTCCACACAAGACAGGCTCTAGAGCAATGTGGATATCCTAGCTGGGCCTTCCTGAATGCGGAAAAGAAACCCAAACAGGACTCCAGTCAGCCATCAGGTGAAAAGGAGGAACCAAGACCCAGACCAGTGGTCATTCTGTATGTTGAGGGAGTATCAGAGAAACTGAGACGTAAATTTTCTAAACACAACGTCCCAGTGGCTTTTAAACCCCAAAATACATTACGGCAAAGACTGGTTCTTCCCAAAGATCCAGTCCCCCGGCACAAACAGAGTAATATTGTGTATGCTGTTCAGTGTCAGGGGGGCTGTGATCAGTCTTACATCGGGGAAACTAAACAGCCACTGGCCAAAAGGATGGCCCAGCACAGAAGATCAACACCATCAGGCCAGGACTCTGCGGTCTACACTCATCTCCAGGCCAGCGGTCACTCGTTCAGGGATGAAGATGTTCACATCCTGGACAGAGAGGAACGATGGTTTGAGAGAAGAGTAAAGGAGGCCATCTTTGTGAAAAGAAATTGTCCATCGTTAAACAGGGGTGGAGGCCTGCGTGTTCAACTGTCCCCCTCTTACAATGCTGTGATTGCTAGTATCACTCAGCCCTCTGTGAATAGTAAGCAGCCATCAGTGTGCTAATGATCCATTGTTAGGCTGATGGTCCTCTTTGATTAGGTGAGCAGCTGATTTTGGTTGTCTTCAGCAAACTGGTTGATCCACTCTGAGAAGGTGCTATTTAAGAGACTGAGCTGAATACAGCACCTCAGACTGAGGAAGTCTTTCAGATGAAAGACAAAACGTTTCTACATTTTTGTTATTGTTTTGCTTCGTTTTGTTTTTTGAATGTCCAGAGGACCAGATTTAACTTTTTTTTTATTTTTCTACCTGAATTATTGAGCATGCATCAGGATATCTGCTATGTTCCTGGCAAAAACCAATGCAGATGTTCTTGTTTTTAGTTTTCTACACAGCCCTACATTCTAGCTCTTTTTTTGTAACATTTTCTTTTGAACTACCTTTTTTTCCCCACTTGTTAAAAAAAAAAATCTAAATTTGTACACATCCTTTATCATTGTCTATTATTGTCTTTGTTGTTTACTGTTGTCATCAATCTTTGTTAAAATCAGATCTCTCTTGTAAATGAGTCCCCGAGGCTCAATGGGTTTAATCTGTATGAATAAAGGTTGAATTAATTTTGCTCTATGTATTTGGATTTGAAAACATTTAATATTTTATACAGACATTATCAGATAAAATATAGAATTAAACACATGCTAAAAGTTTATTAGACAGTTTATAGGCACTTGTAAGTGTGAGGCTTGGAAGAAAAATTCTGAGAAATTTTAGTTTGTTTTCAATCCACAGACTGCAACATTATAAACTCACATTCAAAGACAACACGTCATCAGCTTTCGGGATTTCTCACCTGTGGGAACTTTTCATGTGTGAGAACAAGTGGCTGCTTTGACTGAATCTTTTTGCACAGATTTTACAGGAATAAGGTCTTTCACCCGTGTGAGTTCTCATGTGATACAGAAGGCTGGTACTGGAACCTAAACTTTTTCCACATCTGTTGCAACAAAATGGATTCTCACCCCTGTGAGTCGCAACGTGAGTGTTCAAAGAACCAGGTGAAACAAAACCCTTTCCACATTCTTCACAATTATATGGCTTTTCACCTGTATGAATTCTCATATGGCCAGTCAAATGATTACTCTGACTAAATCTTTTAGCACAGATTTTACAAGAATAAGGTTTTTCACCTGTGTGTGTTCTCATGTGATACAGCAGACTAGTGCTGGATCTTAAACTTTTACCACACACATTGCAGGAATACGGCTTCTCGTTGGTGTGAGTCCTCATATGAGTCCTTAAAGCCCCTGTTTGAATAAAACATTTTCCACATTCTTTGCAAGAATGTGGTCTCTCACCTGTGTGAATTCTCATATGATAAGTCAAACTGTTACTCTGAGTAAAACTTTTGTGACAAATTTCACAAGTAAACGGTTTCTCACCTGTGTGAGTTCTCATGTGACGCAACAAATGACTATTCAGTCCAAATTTGTCTCCACAGATCTGACAGGAATATGGTCTCTCACCTGTGTGGGTTATCATGTGGCGCAACAAGGTGCCACGTCGATTAAAACTTTTCAAGCACGTCTCACAAGAAAACGGCTTTTCCTCCTCGTGAGTTTTTTGGTGAAAGTTTACTGACGTTAAGTCGGAGAATCTTTTTCCACAAGTGTTGCAAACATATGGTGTTGTTTCATCTGTGTCCAAACTTGATTCTTCTCTTAATGGTGATGATGCAGAGCTATGAGAGAGGAGCTGGGTGCTGGTTGGTCCTGATTTGATGCTGTCACATTCATCAAAATTAATAATGAGAACATCAGTTTCTTCCTTTAGAACAAGCTGCTCCTCGTCCTGAATGCTGAAAAAGTCTTGCTCCTCTTTGATTTGTAGAGGTTCTGGTTCCTCATGGTATTCATTAACCTGTGGAGGTTCTCGTTTCACCTGTTCTTTGCTGTTCTGTTGTAAGACTCTAGTCTGGACTTCCTGGTCCAAACTAGATTTTCTTTTGTGGTCATAGAGTTGTTGGCTGTTCCAAAGGTTGTCCTCCTCAGCTAGATGTTCCTGTGGGGGTTCTGAAAAGTATAAAGTGACAGAAAAACAAATTAATACAGATAAAACTGAAAATTATCTCAGAAAAAAAACTAGTTTTCAAAATTATCAAAACTCTAAAATGAGTCCAGCATTTTATTCATCTATCAGCTGTTCCCTCTTCAGGGGTCACCACAGCAAGTCATCCTTCTCCATCTCACTGTCCTGTCCTCACTCCAACTACCTCTATGTCCTCTCCAACTGAATCCATAGATCTCCTCTTTGTCCTTCCTCTTTGTCTTTTTCCTGGCAGCTGCATTTCTAACATCCTTCTACCAAGATACCCACATCCTTCCTCTGGACATCTCCATACCATCTCAGTCTGGCCTCTTTAACTTTATCTCCCAGTTGTTCAACCTGTGCTGTACCTCTGATGAGCTCAATCCTAATCTCATCCATCCTTGTCACTTCTAAGGAGAACATAAACATATTAAATTCTGCCACTTCCAGTTCTTTCTACTGTCTTTTCATCATTGTCACTGTCTCCAAACTAGAGCCTGACCGATATACCAGTAGGGCCGATATTTTAGGCCAAAATAGGACTTTGGGAGCATATCGTTATCAGTGATAATTGTTCCATTATGCACCAGTATAAACACTGGGAACAAGCCGTGTCCTTCATTGCAAAAGGTGTAATTGTACAATGCATCCAGCAGAGGGTGCATGAGGATTACTTTCAAGTCATGGCCGTTCACTTTAACTTTCACTTTCAGCATAGCCGAAGCAGTGAGTGATATTGTGTAGCTTATTTTGCTGAACAGAGCATGGTAAGCTTATTTTAACTGATCTATAAAATAAAAATTAAAAATTCTAGGGCTGCAACAACAAATCGATAAAAATCGATGATTAAAAGTGTTGGCAACGAATTTCATTATCGATTCGTTGTGTTGCGCGATTAAGCATCTTTCACGGCGCTGCAGAGCCGGTTTTTTTTTGTTCACGGGCAGTTCATTGTCATTGCTGACTGACCGAATAAAGTTTAAAAAAAAAAAAACTCTGCAGCGTGAGTTGAACAAAGCGAAGAGGAAGCAGAGCAGAGTCGGTGTTTTCAAAGGAAATTAAGTAAATTTTACGAATGACCAACGCAGCGAAAACTTTTCGACCTAAGTCCACCAAAGTGTGGGAGCTCTTCACAAAGATAAAAAATGAGAAGCATGCCACTTTGAAAATTGACGACACGACACGGGAGAACCACGCTGATAAACGTAAACATGTCGGAGTCACGAGGAGGAGGAAGGAGCTCAGCAGCAGATACAACATGTCTCACTCCCAACTCGTGTTGGAGGTGAGTCGCTACAATTTAACACATTGTTCTGTTTCAAGAGAGAAAACGTAACGTCAGTCTCTCTGGTAGATGAAGCTGTTTGTTTGTTTATTTGCTGATTAATGATGGTGATAGAGAAAAAGTGTGTTCTTTTTTATTTAATTTAATTGGTACAAGCAGTGTTTAAATGGGATTTATAAATAAATCTAACACAAAAATAATAATTTAATGATTAAGCTTCAACTTTTAATTTGCTGGCAAAGTCTGAAAACACTACAGGATGAATTGCATTTAAACAGGAAGTAATTTATTACATCTACTCACATGTAGATGAGCTCAGGAGGGGACAGATGATAAATCATTGACATAACTTCACAAACAAGAAATTAACAAAATATAAAATGAACAAATACATTAAAACATGGCAACATACGAAGACTTAGAGATTAAAATATACAATGTTGAAGATGTGATTGATACAATTTTTTTCCCAGTAATAAAAGACTATGAATATTACAATGAAGAACAATTTGATGACATCAATATAACAAATGGAAGTCTCTCTATTATTCACTTTAATAGTAGAAGTATAAATGCAAATATATCCAAAATAACAGATTATTTAAAACAGCTAACAGAACCTTTACAATAATAGCACTGTCAGAGACATGGCTCAACGATGAAAACACAACTAATGTTCACATGGAAGGATATGAATTATATCATGTGAACAGAAGCAACAAAAGAGGTGGTGGAGTGGCTCTATTTGTTAAAAATGAAATAAAATGTAAATTAATTAATGAAATGTCAATAATTGTTGATAATATCATGGAAATAATAACAAGAAATAATAAACAAGAATGATAAAAACATATTGATAAGTTGTGTATATCGATCTCCAGGATCAAATAAAAAAATATTCACTGATAAAATCGTACAACTATTGGACAAGAGTTTTAATAAAAGCATTTTTTTGTGCGGAGACTTTAATATTGACCTGGGAAATAAAACAGATTCAAATAACATCAGTACATTTACAAATTCATTGTACAGTTTAAATCTTTATTTGTTAATATCAAAACCAACAAGAATTACAACTCATAGTGCTACAATAATCGATAATATTTTCACAAAATGTAACAAATGGGGATGTGATAGGAGGTATTTTAACAAGTGATTCAAGTGATCACTTACCAGTTTTCACTATTTATAAAAAAGATCAAAGCATTAAAAAAGAATTTACAATTAAGAAAAAAACAATAAACACATAAAAAAAGCAATGGACAAATTAAAAGATGATTTACATAAACAAAACTGGAAAGATGTGTATGTTGATGATGTGAACAGATCATATGATGAGTTTATGAATATTTTAGGAGCTCTGTATGAAAAGAATTGTGTGCAAAATAATTATACAAAGAGAAATGTTGTTGACCAACCATGGATGACGAAAGGGTTGAGAAATGCTTGTAAAACAAGAATTATCTGTATACATGTGATATAAAAATATGTTTTATAAGGTGTTAAGTTGCCTTTATGCCTATTCAAACATATACATTTTGTGTGTGTTACTTTTCAGAATTAAATGTCTAAATTGCCATAAAAGGCAAGGGTGGAATGATATAGGCCTTTGTTAATATTTGGGACATTCTTTGATGGTTTGCAGAGGGATGGAGGGGTGCGTGTTTCCTCTTTAGGAAGTTTAAGGAGTATTTCTGGCTTCAAGGTCTTGGCCCGCCTTGAGGTCACACTGCTCCTTATTTGTAATGTAGTATGTCATATATGGATATATATTCATACTTTTTCAGTACGAGTTCCTCATCTTTCTGACTGTGTAAATGTCGTGCATTGAATTTAACAGAAATGTAACGAGAGACGTTATTATCTTTGACCCATCAAAATGAATGCGGTCATTTATTTTCAGAATCAAAGTTTAACATCAAACATTTACATTAATTTGGCAAAATATGAAAATAATAACAGAGAAGTTTCACAGATAATGGACTTCAATCACACGGCGGTGATCGAGGACTTTGCTTCAGATATTTCTAAAATATCTGTACTGATTTTAAGAGAAAGGAGAGTTTAAGATGGAAATGGAGATTTATCTTACAGAGAGATTTGTGAGGGAATTAATCTGTTTGACCAGAAACGTGCACGCTCCATCAGATCTCAGCTTGCCCACGGTACACTTGGTCGAAAATAGAACCTTCTACCTGGTTGATGATAAAATCAGCGTCGGCGTAGGGTTCCTTTCTGACTCTTTCAGCGTCTCCGTGAGGACTGCCAAACCCTTAGAGAGTCGTACGAGGTTATTCAAACAGAAGTTATAAGCCCAAAACGTCTCTGCATCTGGATCCTTTAACTCTCTTCATGAGTTAGAACTCTGTTACACTCTTACACTTTAACTCCATCACTCTTCAGCACTCTCAGCACTCTCAGCACTCTCCAGCACCAGACTCTACGCAGAACCGGGAAGTTGCCACATTTTAAATGAGTTGACTTCCGGGTCAATTTAGAGCTTTCTGATTCGTGGATGGACCAGAATAGAGGTGTGGTTTGTGATGTAAGATGTTATCAAATTCGAGGTCAGAGAATGAGATTGTTTACAACATACAGAAAAGATTATTGGAGAAAACCAGACTTCGTGGAGTCTCACTCTTATTATCTTCTGAAAAAGTTTAAACATGACATTTCTTCTCAGTAAACATTTTAGTTGACCGAGACTCGACCTTTAACATACTTACAAACTTGCTCATTGCAGACAGAAAAATCAAGAAATGCATATTAACCTGATTTCTTCTTTGAATGAGGAATAAAAATCATTACTTACTGTTTATGTAAAATAAAAATGAGTAGTTCTCTTCAACCTGTAAGCATTGAGTGAACTAACACAATTTGATTATCAAACATTTGTAAAACAGTAATGATCATAGAGAATTGTCTTTTCTACTTGATTAATTCAAGAAAGAAAGTCCCCAGATGGCTCAAACTGTATTTCTGGATGCAGATCAATGAAATAACAGTCTCTGTCATCTGATCAGATTTGAGGTCAGATCAGGTTCACTACAGTAATAAATCACCAGCTCCTCATCCGTTGTTCTGGTAACCATCAAACTTGTTTTTCACTGCTCTCACGCGATCCGGTCAGGGAAGGGTATATAAGAAATGTAACAAACACAGAGAGTCGGAAGTCTTGTGTGGACCAGCGCGCGCTGGTGCCATGCGCAATTTTGATGTGATTCTTCTTTACCTGGGTCGAAAACGACTTCCTGGCCAGTGTCACGGTGAGAAGTTCTTTCATATCATTTTGTGTGTTAAGAGTGTACGAGTGTACATGTTTTGAATGAACTGTTAATAAAAAAAGAAGAAATGCTGAGAAAATGAAAGACATGATTTGACAAACTGAAAAGTAAATTTGTTGCAGGCTGTGTTTACTCTAGAGCTGCCTGTGAGAGAAAAAAAAAAAGAACCAATTAAAAATTGATGACAGAGCAGAACTGCCTGTCAGAGCAACTCCTGGATCTGAGGACTCTAGAGCCAGTGACAGTGATTTCAGGTCAAATTCAAGTTATAAAATTGGTCTGGGTCTGCAATATCCCAGAGGCAGGAGAAGGAAAAATGGGTAAATGTACCAATTCATAAGTGTTATTAAAGAGAAAACTAATTCTTCTCTCTTTTTGTTGAAAGTAGTTTTCTTGCTTCCACAGCTTGATGCTCTCCTGGTCTTGGTTGTTTGGACGATCAAGGTCGCCCCGAGGACAACATGAGAAGCATTGGTGGCAAGCACCCGTCAGATCGGAGTGCAGGCTGTTTGGGCATCACGTGCCTTGTTGCAGATGGACAACGCCTCATCAGCAACACCAGGACGTGTCTTGGAGGAGGATCAGGTGTTCACTTTGGTTGAAAAAAAAAAAGATGCAAGCAAGATCTGAGTGCAAAGTGACTTTTGGCATGCTACCACAGGAAAACCATCCCAGTGGTGCCTGAGGGATGTCGGATTGGAGTTGTGTGGAGGCCCCACTGTGTAACATGTGTGGGAACTGTACATGCTAAACCAGACTAGAAAAAAAAAAAGGAGAACGAAGTTTGATTTTTACTGCCAATTAAGGAGAAGGAGGAGACGTGCTTCGTTGGCAGTTATTCCAAGTTGGAGTCTGGATACCATCAGTTGTCATGACTCAAGAAGAAATGGTCAAAATACTGATAAAAGAAATAAACTTGCAGCCGAAGATGTGGGGGAGCACAGAAGAAGTGCTCTCCAACATAATTGAAGCTTTGAACTTGTTTTCCTGTGTACCTTGCAATTTTTCATGTACAACTGCAGGAGGAGCGCTGCCAGAGGGTGGTTACTACATCGACATCATCATGAGTGAAGGAGATTATGGAAAATTTCCAGTTCTTACTGAGTAGTTGTAAAACCTGAATTGACAAAATGAAATGAAGGCAACCACAGTTATGCAAATATCACATTTTGCCTTTAATAACTGTACAAGGACACTGGTTTAAAAAAAATAAATAAAAGTACAGGGTGAGTGGTTTGAGCCACAGACAAATCTCACATATGACATGCAATTATGTGAGACAGCTGATAAAGGAGAGATATAAAGATGCTGAAACTAATCATGTTAACCCATGTTTAACCAGAGACAAGGTATTGTGTGATTGGACTCATGAACCAGCGAGAGATATGTTATGGCAGATTGGCCCACACACTCTGTGTGTAGCCACAATTAGGAGTCATCCTCAGTTACCTAAGGTGCCTTTTTCTGGGTGTTTGACAGGTGTATATCTGTGGCATTGGAACAACCGGACTTATCGTTTGACTAATTATAGTTCTGACACTCGCCTTACTACCGTACAATGGCAAGTTCTGAAAGTACCGTGGCGAGTCTCTATGGACCATTTAAAATGCGCATTGAATGAGTCCATGGAGTTAACTGAAATGATCAGGTCTCATAAGTCCAACGTATCCAGTCTTCAGGTATCGACTTACATTACCCAGAACAAGGTTTTTACATGTGGCTAAAACTAATAGTGTAGGCGTCGGCTCACCATTGGTGGGATATATATTCGCAGGAATATTATCTACGGCGCAAAATATATGCAGTATCCCTTTTGTTTGTTTAGTGAAAAGAAGAATAACTAGTTTGATCTATGTCTCTTTTGTTTGTTTAGTGAAAAGAAGAATAACTAGTTTGATCTATGTATCTCTGTATTAACTTTGTGTATTTTGGGAACTTGTTTTTATATTAGGAGGGTTTAAAAAAAAAGAATTAACCAGGAAATTTATAATACAGCTGGTACATGGTTTGGTGAAAAAAAAAAAAAAAACTATAATCTGAACACCTACCAGGTGTTTTGATTTACAATGATCGTGTCAGTGGGAACGTAATAACTCAAACGTTCCAGGGGTTTGAAACTCGTCTGGATTTCCTTAACTGTGTGAGTGAGTTTATTTGGGATAAAGTCCCAGAACAATTTCAATTTCAGGAGAACTCGACCATTCAGAGGTCGGAGATTGTTTAGAGTTCAACTTAAAGGGATGGCATTTTCAAAACTAAAGAGTTGTATTGTGGAATTATGTTTTACATGCCATAAAGGCAAAAGGGTGGAATGATATAAAAATATGTTTTATAAGGTGTTAAGTTGCCTTTATGCCTATTCAAACATATACATTTTGTGTGTGTTACTTTTCAGAATTAAATGTCTAAATTGCCATAAAAGGCAAGGGTGGAATGATATAGGCCTTTGTTAATATTTGGGACATTCTTTGATGGTTTGCAGAGGGATGGAGGGGTGCGTGTTTCCTCTTTAGGAAGTTTAAGGAGTATTTCTGGCTTCAAGGTCTTGGCCCGCCTTGAGGTCACACTGCTCCTTATTTGTAATAAATCACCAGCTCCTCAGCCATTGTTCTGGTAACCATCAAACTTGTTTTTCACTGCTCTCACGCGATCCGGTCAGGGAAGGGTATATAAGAAATGTAACAAACACAGAGAGTCGGAAGTCTTGTGTGGACCAGTGCGCGCTGGTGCCATGCGCAATTTTGATGTGATTCTTCTTTACCTGGGTCGAAAACGACTTCCCGGCCAGTGTCACGGTGAGAAGTTCTTTCATATCATTTTGTGTGTTAAGAGTGTACGAGTGTACATGTTTTTTGCTTGGCTGTTTTCTGTGGCAGGTTAATAAATGACACTTATTATTCCTAGCAGTAACAGCCTCTGTGTTTTATTTTTTCCATCTTGTCTGAATATCTGTGCCGACCGTTCACGAGCCCTTTTGATAAAGAATTTCATAATACAACATGTTTCTTGAAATTGAGAACACAAGAGGCCGAAGAGAAATATAAGAAGTATAAAAATAAATTAGTAGGGATTATAAGGAAACACAAGAAGGAATATTATAGTGATTTATTAAATAAAAGTAATGGTGATATGAATGCTACATGGCGAGTAATAAATAGTGTTCTGAAAAGTCATAAAGCAAAAACTAGTATTTCACAATATTTTTTGAAGGATTATGATGAAATCCATGATGAAAATGAAAATGTAAATGGGTTTAATAATTATTTTGTGAACGTTGGATCAAGCCTTGCAGTTAAAATACCAAAAGTAGACAATAATGTGAACCATTCAGTTATAGCCCAAAAAAGTTCAATCTGGTCCTCTGGACATTCAAAAAACAAGAAAACAAACAAAAAAAGCAAAAAAAAAATGTAGAAATGTTATGTCTCTCATCCAAGAGACTTCCTCAGTCTGAGGAGCTGTATTCAGCTCAGTCTCTTAAATAGCACCTTCTCAGAGTGGATCAACCAGTTTGCTGTCGACAACCAAAACCAGCTGCTCACATGGTCAAGAAGGACCATCAGCCTAACAATGGATCATTAGCACACTGATGGCTGTTTACTATTCACAGGGGGTTGAGTGATACTAGCAATCACAGCATTGTAAGAGGGGGGACAGTTGAACCCAGAGGCCTCCACCCCTGTTTAATGAGCAATGCAATGATACAATGCTGCTAACCTCAGACTGAGGAAGTCTCTTGGATGTGAGACGAAACGTTTCTGCATTTTTTTTTTTTTGTTTTCTTGTTTTCTGAATGTCCAGAGGACCAGATTGAACTTTTTTGAATTTTTCTACCTGGATTATTGAGCATGTATCAAGACATTCAGTTATAAGTTGTGACAACAGTATTTTTCTTAATGGAACTGACAAAGAAGAAATAATGAATGTAGTAAAAAATCTTACAGATAAGAGATTAAAAGACTGGGTGGACATGGATATGATGTTTTTAAAGGACATAATGAGTCATGTTATCGAGCCGTTTACATATATTTGTAATTTATCATTTTCAAAAGGAATATTTCCAGACAATATGAAAGTAGCTAAGGTAGTTCCTCTCTTTAAAAATGGTGATAAATGTGTGTTCAATAATTATAGACCAATATCCTTACTACCACAGTTCTCAAAAATTCTAGAAAAATTTTTTGTGATCAGATTAGATAAATTTATTACTAAACAAAACATTCTAAGTAGCAGTCAGTATGGGTTTAGAGCAAAAAACTCTACATCGATGGCTCTCATGGAATTAATAGAACAAATAACTACTGCTGTCGATCAAAAACAATATTTTGTTAGTATTTTTGTTGATTTAAAAAAAGCATTCGATACTATTGACCACACTATTCTCCTTGAAAAATTGAATAAGTATGGTATAAGAGGACCAGCATTACACTGGGTATCTAGCTATTTGAAAGATAGGAAACAGTTTGTACAAATAAATGGTGTAAGATCTGACCTCTGCAATATCACGTGTGGAGTTCCTCAAGGCTCTGTACTTGGACCAAAGTTATTTAGTTTATATGTGAATGACTTAGTGAATGTATCAGGACTCCTCAAATATGTCCTTTTTGCAGATGACACCACATTTTTTTGATTGGGTAAAGATGTAAAACGGATATTGAAATTGATGAAGACAGAATTTGGTAAAATACAAACTTGGTTTAAACTTAATAAATTATCATTAAATTTAGATAAAACTAAATACATGATATAAAAAAGTTAAATCTGGTCCTCTGGACATTCAAAAAAACAAAACAAAGCAAATCAACAAAAAAATGTAGAAACGTTTCGTCTCTCATCCAAGAGACTTCCTCAGTCTGAGGAGCTGTATTCAGCTCAGTCTCTTAAATAGCACAGTCTCAGAGTGGATCAACCAGTTTTGCTGCTGACAACCAAAACCAGCTGATCACATGCTCAAAGAAGGACCATCAGTCTAACAATGGATCATTAGCACACTGATGGCTGTTTACTACTCACAGAGGGCTGAGTGATACTAGCAATCACAGCATTGTAAGAGGGGGACAGTTGAACCCGGAGGCCTCCACCCCTGTTTAACGATGGACGATTTCTTTTCACAAAGATGGCCTCCTTTACTCCTCTCTCAAACCATCGTTCCTCTCTGTCCAGGATGTGAACATCTTCATCCCTGAAAGAGTGACCGCTGGCCTGGAGATGAGTGTAGACCGCAGAGTCCTGGCCTGATGATGTTGATCTTCTGTGCTGGGCCATCCTTTTGGCCAGTGGCTGTTTAGTTTCCCCGATGTAAGACTGATCACAGCCCTCCTGACACTGAACAGCATACACAACATTGCTCTGTTTGTGCCGGGGGACTGGATCTTTGGGATGAACCAGTCTTTGCCGTAATGTATTTTGGGGTTTAAAAGCCACTGGGACGTTATGTTTAGAAAATAAATGTCTCAGTTTCTCTGATACTCCCTCAACATATGGAATGACCACTGGTCTGGGTCTGGGTTCCTCCTTTTCACCTGTTGGCTGACTGGAGTCCTGTTTGGGTTTCTTCTCTGCTTTCAGGAAGGCCCAGTTAGGATATCCACATTGCTCTAGAGCCTGTCTTGTGTGGGATTTCTCCTTCTGCCTGGCTCCTGAGCTAGTGGGGATGCTGTCTGCTCTGTGATACAGAGTCCTGATGACTCCTAACTTGTGCTCCAAAGGGTGATGGGAGTCAAACTGCAAATACTGGTCTGTGTGGGTGGGTTTGCGGTAAACCTCAGTTTGCAAATGTCCTCTATCAGAGAATGAGACCAAAGGAGGCCATCTTTGTGAAAAGAAATTGTCCATCGTTAAACAGGGGTGGAGGCCTCCGTGTTCAACTGTCCCCCTCTTACAATGCTGTGATTGCTAGTATCACTCAGCCCTCTGTGAACAGTAAACAGCCATCAGTGTGCTAATGATCCATTGTTAGACTGATGGTCCTTCTTGAGCATGTGATCAACTGGTTTTGGTTTTCAGCAGCAAAACTGGTTGATCCACTCTGAGACGGTGCTATTTAAGAGACTGAGCTGAATACAGCTCCTCAGACTGAGGAAGTCTCTTGGATGATAGACGAAACGTTTCTACAGTTTTTTGTTGATTTGCTTTGTTTTGTTTTTTTGAATGTCCAGAGGACCAGATTCAACTTTTTTATATTTTTCTACCTGGATTATTGAGCATGCATCAGGATAAATACATGATATTTAGTAACAAAAAGAGAACTGTTGATGATCCATTTAAAATTGAGGGTGTTGAGATTTGTAGAGTTAATGAGATGAAATTTTTGGGTGTAATCATTGATGAACAGCTGACATGGAAAAATCACATCAATTCTGTAAGAACAAAAATAGCTAAATCTATTGCAGAGTCAGGGAATTATTAAATGATAAAGCTCTGTACATGTTGTATAACACAATCATTGTTCCACATTGAATCTATGTTTGGGGGAAAGCGTGTAAAACATTTACAAAGCCTATTTTTATTTTACAGAAAAGAGCTGTAAGAATTATCACCAGAAAGCATTACAGTCACCCATCAAGCACATTATTTTATCAACTAAAGTTATTGAAGTTCCATGATTTGGTAGATTACAGTATTTTATCAGTTATGTATAGGGCTCAAAATAACACATTACCATTAAATATCCAAAGAAATTTTGTTAAAAGACAAAGTTGTTATAATCTTAAGGGGATAGAGATATTTGTCAAACCAAAATTCAGAACTAGCCTGAAGGGAAGGTCTACCTCAATCCAAGGAGTTGGATTGTGGAATGGTCTAGAGTGATGTTAAAAATGCCAAGTCAATGTGTACATTTAAGAAAAAGATCAAAGCTGAATTGTTAAAAAATATATATCAAGTAGCTTAGTGTGTTTTTTGTATTAGAATTAGAAAAATTAGAAAGAGTTATTCATTTTGTTCTGTTACCTGAAAATTATTATGATCGAACTAATTGTTTGAAAAAAGGGGCAGATATAATAAGATTTTTTCTTCTTTCTGCTGCCTTTCATTTTAAATCTCCTGTATTTTTTTTATATAGTTATGAAACTGTTTTGTATTTTTAAAATGAATAAACTTTATACCATACCATACCAAATGTGTGTAATTAAATATTTTATGTGTGTGTGTGTGTGAGTGTGTGTGTTTAATTGCTCTTTTAGCTACTTTTGCCTGAACCTAACACTGCAAGTGAAACAATGCATTTCTTGAGTTGCTGTAAATTATGCTATAATACATATTTATTCTCTCATTCCAGAAAACAACAACAAACAACAACACTTCATGATGGACAGACATCATGGACACCACAGCAGCAGCTGTCTTCACTGAAATCATCCTTAAATGATCATCGCTGGCATGAAGCCTCTGTCGATGGTTGAAGATGAAGGCTTCACTACAATGATCCACACTTTTAATCCAGGTTACAATAATCCACACTTTTAATCCAGGTTACAATATTCCACACTTTTAATCCAGGTTACACTCTTCCCTCAATGACACATTTTACAAAGTAGCTACATATTGTGCAGGTATAAAACATACATATGTATATATTTTTGTGTACATTTTTTTAAGCTATTTGACTAACTTTTATTTTTTATTATTCAATATTTTACTAACAGAATAGTCAAATAGCAACCTGGTTTTTTTTGTGTGAATTGCTATGTCAGTCAAATGTTCAATTTTGGAATAAAGGGGTGGAAATTAAAACGATGTATCGGTGTAACGGTGTAAATGTAAAACTTTAGCCAGAACAATAAATCTAACGTAGAGTTGAATGTATATCAGTGTTGGTAATGTTATCTTTTAATTTTATCTTATGTTATCGTCTTCAATGTTCACCTTCATTGTTTGTCTGAAATCTTTACTTCTCTTCAAAGAAAAAAAATGCAGCTGCGGTCAATCCTAATTAGGCCTTCACCATACATGATTGACTGTTTAAACAATGGACAGGGAAGGGAGTTTCTTTATTTAATTTAAATTTTTGTAACACACTTTAGAACTTTGTAGTGAATAGTGGTGGATAGAAAATGTGAACGCATTTTAGGAAGGCTGTTTCAAGATTTCACGTGTTAAAACGCGTTTAAAAGTAGCAGTTTATTAAGATTCTTGGGGGTGTACAAAGCTCAAAATATTTCAGCCATTATATTGGTTATTAGCCTTCCCCTCCCAATAGCCAAAATTTCCATATCGGTCAGGCTCTACTCCAAACCATGCCGCATAGCTGGTCTAACCACTGTCTTGCTTTACCTTTGCTTCCACCCTTCTGTCACAAATCACTCCTGAAATTTTTCTCCATCCATTCCATCCTGCCTGGATTCTCTTCTTCACCTCACTCCCCATTTTCCTTGACAGTATTTGAAGTCCTCCACGTTTGTGACATCTGCTCCTTGTAGCCTCACTGTTCCATTTGCCTCCATCTCATTTACACACGTACTCTGTCTTACTACAGCTGACTTTCATTTTTCTTCTTTCAAGTGCATACCTCCACCTCTCCAAGTTCTCTTCCACCTGTTCCCTGTTCTCACCACTGATCACAATGTCATCCGCAAACATGATAATCCACAGGGATTCCTGCCTCACCTCATCTGTTAGTACATCACCAGAGAAAACAAGAAGGGGCTCAGAGCCTGAGACACTGAATTTTATTATTTCATTATTTGTAAGCCATAACCATTGTAGGGGAACACCACTTTTGAACAAGAGTTCACCTCATCTCAAAGCAAACATTCATGTGTTTGTGTTTTAAACTGTTAAAATAAGATGCATTTCTTCCCTTGGGAATGAACAGACTTTATTTTACAGGTGTTAAACTCAGCTTACAAACTCCTTAGTGGCCACTAATCTAATGTAATGAAAAACTGTCATTGTGTTAACTTCACTTTCAATGTGAACTCATTTCCCACGAAACGGACAGATCGTCTTAATGGGAGCTTGTGGTTCATTTTGGCCTCAAAGTGAAACACCTGCTGAGGAGTTTACTCCCAGGATTTTCCCATGAAGATAACAGTTTTAAAAGAATCCTTTGTTTCAGGACATTCTCTTTTCAGGAGATGAACAGCGACACCTGTTGGGCGAACATTGCATGTTTTTCCACAGCTTCAGAACTGAATGTGTCATAGAAAATGTCTGTTTAAAGTAACCTCCATCCATCCATCCATTATCTTTACCCGCTTATTCCATTTTGGGTCACGGGGGTCGCTGGTGCCCATGTCCAGCAATCACTGTGCGAGGGGCGGGGGACACCCTGGACGGGTCACAAGTCCATCACAGGGCCACATAGAGACAAACAACCATTCACTCTCTCACTCACACCTAGGGACAATTTAGAGTTACCAATCAGCCTAACATGCATGTTTTTGGTCTGTGGGAGGAAACCAGAGCACCCGGAGAAAACCCACGCATACACGGAGAGAACATGCAAACTCCACCCAGAAAGGCGCCTGGACCGGGGTTTGAACCAAGGACCTGCTCGCTGAGAGGCAGCAGCTCTACCAGTTGCGCCACCGTGCTGCCGTTTAAAGTAACCTCTCTAAGATAATCACGTTTATTTTTCTCCTTTTAAAAAGAAGTGTGACTTTTTAAAGGCAGGCAGTCTGTAACACACAGACAGACACAAGCTCTTCTCCACCACTTCTACCTTTACACTTCACCACTCTTCCTACACGAACGAACTTCAAGCCACTTCAACTTCCTCCCTAGTGAGATGTCCTGGGAAGGAGCATTTCTGCAAACGTCTCAGGATGAGAGAACCTGGCATTAACCTGAGATTTGAACCAGAAATCCTTGACGCAGAGTGGTAAATCCCGGCTGACTTCAGAGCCAGTGGCCAGACCTTCGTCCCTCCAACGGTGATCGGTGATTTTTGAGGACACAATCTGCCTTTCAGTCACCAGAGCATCACAGGCCGTGCTGGCATCACTCATAAGCAGTTGTGGACATTCTGACAGTTTATTCTGGTGAGAGAGACCCTTCAATGCACTTTTCTGGTGATCATACATTCACAATAATATTAATTTAGATACACCACAGTTAATTTAGACCATTTTAACTACACCCCAACAAACCAGTCCAAATTTCTGCCTTTTATATAAAGTTACACTGAATTTAATAATCAAGTAACCTTTGACACAAGGTAATTTTGTTATTAATTTGTGTATTCATTTTTTTGAATAGTCTTCATCAACTATATACATCAGATTATTATTTTTGTAATAAAATACATAAAATTCACTAAAAGTGTGATTATTTTGGCATATCTGTGTGTATTAACTGATTTAATGCCTTTAAACACGGGTAAAGAATTCACGTTTCAGTTTAAATTGAGGGTTTTAGTGACTGATTTGAGAAGGGGTTCTCTGCAGACCAAAAGTGGGCGTTTCTGGCGAATAGGCGTTTATGGGCGGCGAACACTGATTGGCTAACAGTATTTAATAGGCGTTTGTCGGCGGCGAACACTGATTGGCTGTGGGTAACCCTTAAAGTCACGAGGATTATTGATGAGGTAACGTTTCTTTGCGATGTTTGACAAAGAAATATGGTTTATTGTACTTATAAAGTATGTTATGTTTTCACTTATGCATTTTATTGAAGTACGTTTATTGTAGGTCACGATAGTTTCGACCGTTCTCTCGTTGTAGTCGTAACACACTGAGGTAAAGTGAGCCTCCACTCGGCTCCAGCAGCTCTCACTGTGCACGTTTACAACAACTGGGTGTTGCTTTTCAAAATAAAAGCTGAAAATAAAAGTTCTTAATACTTGAAAAATAAATATTTAAAAGCCGAGTATAACTGAAAAATATGAAAAACAAATAAATAAAAGTTGTTATTAGCTGAAAAATAAATAAATAAAAGCTGTTAATTATATCTATGTCTTTCTGCCATGTCAGGGACCACTCTCACTTCAGGTTGACTCTAGAAGACACCAAGATGTTGCCCAACAATGTTGACCAACATCTGATGTTGACTTTCAAAATAAATCGCCTCCAAAGTTTAACATAGTTCATAGTAATAGTCAAAATTTGCTGACCTTGTTGCAACATGAGTTAACACAGACGAGTGTAAATTGTCAATGGTTCAATAATGAGTAATAACTTATTCAATAAAAAGTCTGTAATTTGTCAATAATAGTCAATAATTCATTCAAGAATAGATTATGGGTGTTTGGTATGGCTCAGTGGCTAAAATGGGTTGGATGTTAGAGAAATTACTTAATTTTCAATTACCTGAATGCACAAATTCCTTCATTTATAGTTAAACTTTAGGAAATCAACTTTTTTTTCCTTGTGAAAAAAAAATATCAAAATTAACTTTAAAATCCAATCCAGGATTAAGTAACAACTAGCAACACCCTAACTGTACTATGTTCTGTGTTTCCAACAGATGCTACGATTACTTCTAAAAATGGATGTCCCAATAAACACAATAAAAAATTTCAATGATGCATCAAATGTTGTCTGAGTATGTTTTAAGGTAATAACAAATGTGAAATCTGGAAAACAAATATCATTCCTGAATCTGTCTTGTGTGCTTTGATGTGTACATAAGTTTATTGGAGGTCCTGAAACAACTTTTCTGAGAACACAAAAGATTTTTATTTACCTTTGGCCAAGATGTCAGTTTGAAATCAGGCTGCTTACTGCAAAACCAAGAGGTTTTTTAAAGACGGTCTTCATTTGTATTGTTTTGTCGACTAAGCTAAATGTAATTTCTAAAATATGGATAAATCTGATCTCATCATGCAGCATGAGCAACTGGGTACAGGTGTGAGGGCCAAAAGTCTGGTTATGTACTGACTCCTAAATGTGCTTGTTTTCTACTGAAACATGGAGTAGGGTTGACCTTTAAAATGTGAGACAGCTGAGGAAGTTAACCAGTAAACAGAAATACCTGCTCCAGTTGCAGAAATCTTACAGAAACTGACAATCACTCAACTGTAGTGACTGCAAGTTGAACAAGACAATGTGAAGTTAAAGGAAACATCCTTTGTCCCAAGGCCAGTTTAAGTATCGTTAATATTTTTCTTTCTTTATGAATCGATTGTAACTTTGTTCACATTTTTCAACAACCAAAATGGAATTTGTTTTTTTATGTTATGGCTAGGTATTAAAAAAAACTAACATTTAGCCCTCCCCACTACCCAGTTATGTTGCTCTTATTTTGAAATGTAACCGGAAGTTCTGTGTTAAGAGAGTCGAAAAAAGAAGTTATGGAGACGCCGCGGCAGTATACTGGAGCAATGTCGAACCGAGACGCCACCAATGTTGAATCTGAGACGCCGCTAATGTCGAACCGGTTAATACCATAGACATAATATGCCTGTGGTTAACACAATCTGCCAATAACGCCTTGTTTTTAGACATAATGTGTCTGTGGTTACGGCATTTTATCGTTCAGCCTTTTTTTCTATCGTCCAATCAGATGTGGCCGGCCAGACACGCCTATTTTTCTATCGTCCAATCAAATATGGCGGCCAGACACGCCCATTTTTCTATCGTCCAATCAGGTGCGGCCGGCCAGACACGCCTATTTTCATATAGTCCAATCAGATATGATCGCCCAGATACGCCCATTTTCCTATAGTCCAATCAGATATGACCGCCCAGATACGCCCATTTTCCTATAGTCCAATCAGATATGACCACCCAGATACGCCTTCCGAATTTGGCTGCAGAGGTACCTACTTGACTGATTTTCCTCTCCAAGAGGTGGTGCCCACATAACAAGGTTATTTGCATAATAAATGCATATCTTATGAGCTTGACTCATAACTAATAAATTATATAGATATCCGATCAACAAATCCCTCTTCACCATCAAAATAAAAAAATAATAAAAGCTTAAAATATTTCACTCTGTGTAATGAATCTATGTAACATGTATCACTTTCTGAAATTACTGACAATTAAAAAAAAAACTTTCACAATATTCTTTTTTTTAGATGTACCTGTAAATATAATCAAGTGTAGCACATCCAAACAGCCACAGCACTTTGTTATTGTGTACAGTGTAGAATAGAATTTAGCAGATACATGTATTTATGATAAACTATAAACACTGACTTTCTCACAGAGAGAACTTCGTGAGTTTGGGGGAGAAAATAAAAGTTACACAGAGACACACACCTTTGTTAAAATCTGGGGCATATAAATATGTGTCTTTTAGCATAAATATTGTTTTATTAAAAGAACTACAGCAGCAGACGTAGCCTGTTTCATATTTAAATGCGTTCAAACAGGCTGAGTGCGCTCCCGTACTGGCGTTGTCTCCTTTGAGGAGCAGATGTTTGCTCCCATGCGCAATAATACTCCTTTTCCATTAGTAATGGTACAGTACAGTTCGACTCGCATCGGCACAGTTCCAAGGCTTTACCACTAGTAGCGGTTTGTACAAACCGGATTCCAAAAAAGTTGGGACACTAAACAAATTGTGAATAAAAACTGAATGCAATGATGTGGAGATGGCAAATGTCAATATTTTATTTGTAATATAACATAGATGACAGATCAAAAGTTTAATCTGAGTAAATGTAACATTTTAAAGGAAAAATATGTTGATTCAAAAATTCACAGTGTCAACAAATTCCAAAAAAGTTGGGACAAGTAGCAATAAGTGGCTGGAAAAAGAAAATTGAGCATATAACGAACAGCTGGAAGACCAATTAACACTAATTAGGTCAATTGACAACATGACTGGGTATAAAAAGAGCTTCTCAGAGTGTCAGTGTCTCTCAGAAGCCAAGATGGTAAGAGGATCACCAATTCTACCATTGTTGCGCAGAAAGATAGTACAGCAATACCAGAATGGTGTTACCCAGCGTAAAATAGCAAAGACTTTTAAGTTATCATCATCAACCGTACATAACATCATCAAAAGATTCAGAGAATCTGGAACAATCGCTGTGCGTAAGGGTCAAGGCCGTAAAACTCTACTGGATGCTCGTGATCTCCGGGCCCTTAAACATCACTGCACCTCAAACAGGAATGCCACTGTCAAGGAAATAACAGAATGGGCTCAGGAATACGTCCAGAAAGCATTGTCAGTGAACACAATCCACCGTGCCATCCACCGTTGCCAGCTGAAACTCTACAGTGCAAAGAAGAAGCCATTTCTAAGCAAGTTCCACAAGCTCAGACGTTTGCACTGGGCCAGGGGTCAGTTAAAATGGAGTGTGGCAAATTGGAAGACTGTTCTGTGGTCAGATGAGTCACAATTTGAAGTTCTTTATGGAACACTGGGATGCCATGTCATCCGGACCAGAGAGGACAAGGATAGCCCAAGTTGTTATCAACGTTCCGTTCAGAAGCCTGCATCACTAATGGTATGGGGTTGCATGAGTGCTTGTGGCATGGGCAGCTTGCATGTCTGGAAAGGCACCATTAATGCAGAGAACTATGTTCAGGTTCTAGAACAACATATGCTCCCATCTAGACGTCATCTCTTTCAGGGAAGAGCCTGTATTTTTCAACACGATAATGCCAGACCACATTCTGCAGCAATCACAACATCATGGCTATGTAGGAGAAGGATCCAGGTACTGAAATGGCCAGCCTGCAGTCCAGATCTTTCACCTATAGAGAACATTTGGCGCATCATAAAGAGGAAGGTGCGACAAAGAAGACCCAAGACGATTGAAGAGTTGGAGGCCTGTATTAGACATGAATGGGAGAGCATTCCTATTTCTAAACTTGAGAAACTGGTCTCCGCTGTCCCCAGACGTCTGTTGAGTGTTGTAAGAAGAAGGGGGGATGTCACACAGTGGTAAAAATGGACTTGCCCCAACTTTTTTGGGGTTTGTTGACGCCATGAAATTTGGAAACAACAGATTTTTCCCTTAAAATGAAACATTCTCTCAGTTTAAACTTTTGATCTGTGATTTGTGATCTATTCTTAATAAAATATTAGATGTTGGCACCTCCACATCATTGCATTCAGTTTTTATTCACAGTTTGTTTAGTGTTCCAACTTTTTTGGAATCCGGTTTGTAGAACCGGTCCCTTTTTTCAGAACCCTTTTCTCTAGGGTTCCAAGAGGGCCAAACGGGCACCAAAACATGACGTCAGAACACTGTTGGTCACCGATTGGTCGGGGGCGGGGGGGGTCACTATAGTTTTGAGAGAAATTTTCACAACACTCGATCTGCCATTTGCAATTACCGGTACTCGAACTCGAGGAGCAACTGGATCTAATTTTAAGACTTTAAAACAATAATGACAACACCGTGGTCTAATGCTGAAGTGCAGGCGTTTTTTGTGCTTGGTGGCCGACAAAAAAATTCAGAGCGAGCAAGATCCCCGACTCCCCTCGGGGTCTTCTCCACTTTTGCTTGGGAGCCCCCTCAGGCCAGGCAGGGCATCATCTCCCCCGCTCTGAGCTCTGTCGGTCACTGCGGAAGATCCTCTGTGCTGCCAACCCAGGGCTCGGGCTCAGGACCCCGGCCTTGTGTGCTCTGAAGACTTTGAGTGCCGCTAGTCACCACATAGGATCATACGAGCTGCCGACTCGCAGAAGGCCGGGGTCTGGACCTCGGCCTTGCGTGCTCATGAAGGCCGACCCCCGGCAAACAGGCAGACTGGGACGGGTTTGGGATGGAGGGTGGAAACGATTTTATGTATAAAAATAATATGAAAAGATTAAACAACAATGTAAACAAATAGAAGATTTATTTAAAACAACAATGATAGTTTCCTTTACAGTATCAAATATTTTTTGCAAAATTGTATATTTATAACAAAAATAGGAACAAATACAGGAGTGCATAAAATTCTGTAACTTAAATTAAAAGTATTAGGTTAGCTTAGTTGCCTGGATTTTTCTAAATAAAAAAATAAAATAATAAAATAAAAATCTAGGAACAAATAATTCATCCATCCATCATCTTTACCCACTTCTTCCTTTATGGGTCACGGGCATCACTGGTGCCCATGTCCAGCCATCACAGTGTGAGAGGTGGGGGACACCTAGATAGGTCTCCAGTCCATCACAGACAAATAATTCAAAATATATAAATACAAAAGTAAACAGATTTCAGCCTACCGTAGTACATTAACCTTTAACTCAAAATAAAATATAGACTTCACAGTTTTGTTTTTTACCATATTGCTCTAACATTTGTTATATTTTCAAAACTTAACCTAATGTGAAATGTACAGACTTCAGTCTTAACCATATTGATTCAAAACCAAAAAAGTCCATGCTCAATAATCCAGGTATACAATCCAACAATTTTCAGTCAGGTCATCTGGACAGTTTCTTTGGAAAGAAACTGTCCAGGTGACCTGACTTAAAATTGTTGGATTGTATACCTGGGTTATTAAGCATGGACATTTTTGGATTTGAACCAGTTTGAAATGACTGTTGAAGAGGAAGAGGGCTGGCTCCAGAGGAGGGGGTGTGCCAAAGACACCATCTTGGCACCAACATAACTGGTTTGTTCCACTTTGGAGTAAGCTGTTTGGGGGAAGAATCAGTTTTGTGTTGTGCGAAGGCTTCACTGATGAAGCCTTAAGGATGGAAGGTGAAATGTTTCAGAAAAAAAAAAAGAAACTGTCCAGATGACCTGACTGAAAATTGTAAAATATTGATTCATATTTGGTAAATTTTTAACAAAATTTCAAAATCTGTGCAATCCTGCACAAAATCTCTTCTGAAACGTAATTTATAAACCATAAATTGTATCATTTAGAACTGGCTCCAGGTGATGAGTCTCATTTGGCCTCTCTTCAACCTGTTAAAAAGACAAATTACATTAAGTTTGTTGTACAACTTTATAAGTTTTAGTATAATATGAGAAAAAAACAGTTACCCTTTGAGCTGCAGCTGCAACAGAGCTTCTCCCAATCGTTGTTTCATGGTGAAGTTGTGGTGCTGCTTATCGGCAAAAAAAAAAAAAAAGCTACGTGAAGGAATAACATAGATTATGTCCAACGTATTAATAATAAACGTAAACCCCTCGCCTTCCACTGAGCTGTCTGCTCCTAAATCCTTTGTGGAATAGCAGGAGATGGAGAAGGAAATCTTCACAGTCCTTGGAGAAGCCTGGAAGTTTGTTGCAGAGTTGTCTGGTCGGCTGCTTCACTTTCATCTTCTGTGCATTTTATTGTATTTCCAAAATACTGCACCGCAATTTTATTTTACACTTCTTATAAACAATTCAGAATTCATTATTATGTTAAATTAATAATTCAGAAGATTTTTATGGACAAAACAAAACAAGGAACTCAGTGTTCCTTGCCTGGACGTGGGTTACCTGGGCCCCACCCTGGAGCCGGGCCTGGGGGAGGGGCTCATCGGCGAGCACCTGGTGACCGGGTCTCTACCCATGGGGCCCGGTCGGGCTCAGCCTGAAGGAGCGGCATGGGTTTGCTTTCCTGTGGACCTACCACCTGCAGGAAGGGCCATAAAAGTCGGGTGCACGATGCTATGGGCAGTGGCCGAAGGCGGGGACCTTGGCTCTCTGAACCTGGCTTACCAAAGCTTGCTCTTAGGACATGGAATGTAACCTCTCTGGCAGGAAAGGAGCCTGAGCTTGTGCGTGAGGTTGAGAGGTACCGACTAGATATAGTCGGGCTCACCTCAACACACAGCAGGAGCTCTGGAACCGAGCTCCTTGAGAGGGGCTGGACCTTATTCCACTCTGGAGTTGCCCATGGTGAGAGGTGTCGAGCTAGTGTGGGTCTACTTGTAGGCCCCCGACTTGGTGCCTGTGTGTTGGAGTTTTCCACGGTAGATGAGAGGGTGGCTTCCCTTTGCCTTCGTGAAAGGAGACGGGCTCTGACTGTTGTTTGTGCCTATGTGGCGAACTGCAATTCAGAGTATCCGGCCTTCTTGGAGTCCTTGGCAGGGGTGCTGGAAGGTGCGCCAGCTGGGGACTCCTTTATTCTGCTGGGGGACTTCAATGCCTATGTGGGTAATGAAAGTGTGACCTGGAGGGGCGTGATTGGGATAGGAGGAACAGCCTCTCTGATCCGAACCCAAGCGGTATTCTGTTGTTGGATCTTCTGTGCTAATCATAGTTTGTTCATTATGAACACCATGTTCGAACATAAGGGTGTCCGTAAGTGCACTTGGCACCAGGACGCCCTAGGTCGTAGATCGATGATTGATTTCATAGTCATGTCATCTGATTTGCGGCCATTTGTTTTGGACATTTGAGTGAAGAGAGGAGCTGAGCTGTCAACTGATCACCACCTGGTAGTGAGTTGGATCAGATGGCGGGGGAAGATGACTGACAGACCCGGTAGACCCAAATGTGTAGTGATGGTTTGCTGGGAACGCCTGGCAGAAGAACCCGTCAGGAAGATCTTCAACTCACACATCCGGGAGAGCTTTAACCACATCCCAGCTGAGGTGGGGGACATTGAGTCCGAGTGGGCCATGTTCCGTGCCTCGCTTGTTGAGGTAGCTGCCTTGAGCTTTGGCCACAAGGTTGTTGGTGCTTCTCGCAATGGCTATCCACGAACTCGGTGGTGGACACCCCAAGTTAGGGAGGCTGTCAAGCTGAAGAAGGAGTCCTATCGGGCCTTGTTGTTCAGTGGGACTCTGGAGGCAGCTGAGGAGTACCGGAGGGCCAAGCAGTGTGCAGCCTTGGCTGTTGCAGAGGCAAAAGCTCGGATGTGGGAGGAGTTTGGTGAGACCTCGGATAGAGACTCTCAGTGGCTTCGAGGAGATTCTGGTAAACCATCAGGTGGCTGAGGAGGAGAAAGCAGCACTTTACTAACACTGTGTTCAGTGAAGGTGGGGTGCTGTTGACCTCAACCAGTGATGTCGTCGAGAGGTGGAAAGAATATTTCTCGGTCCTTCTCAATCCCACTAGCACGTCTTCCATGGAGGACGCTAAATCGGGGGATTTTGGGATTGATCCGTCCATAACCGTGGCTGAGGTCAACGAGGTAGTTAAAAAGCTTTGAGGCGGCATGGCTCTGGGAGTGGATGAGATTCACTCTGATTTCCTTAAGGCTCTGGATGTTGTGGGGCTGTTTTGGCTGACACACCTTTGCAACATCGCGTGGACATCAGAGGCAGTGCCTTTGGATTGGCAGACTGGGGTGGTGGTTCCCCTCTTCAAAAATGGGGAACGGAGGGTGTGCTCCAATTATAGGGGCATCACTGTCCTTAGCCTCCCTGATAAGGTCTATTCAGGGGTACTAGAGAAGCAAGTCAGATCGATGGTCGAACCTCAGATCCAGGAGGAACAATGTGGGTTCCGTCCAGGCCGTGGAACACTGGATCAGCTCTTTACCCTCACTAGGGTCTTTGAGGGGTCATGGGAGTTTGCCCATCCAGTCTACATGTGTTTTGTGGACTTGGAGAAGGCATTTGACCGTGTTTCTCGGGGTACACTGTGTGTGTGTGTGTGGGGGGGGGGGGGGGCTCTATGAGTATGGGATTGGAGGCCCGTTGTTATGGGCTGTTCAGTCCCTATACAAGCAGTGCGAGAGTTTGGTTCGCATTGCCGGCAGTAAGTCTGACCCCTTCAGAGTGGGAGTTGGACTCCGCCAGGGCGGCCCGTTATCACAGATTTTGTTCATAACTTTTATGGACAGAATTTCTTGGTGCGGCCAGCTGGCAGAGGGTTTCTGGTTCGGTGGCCTCAGGATTCCATCTCTGCTCTTTGCAAATGATGTGGTCCTGTTGGCGTCATCGTGCTGTGATCTTCAGTTCTCACTGAAGTGGTTCGCAGCAGAGTGTGAAGCGGCTGGGATGAGAATTAGCACCTCCAAATCTGAGGCCATGGTCCTCAACCGGAAAAGGGTGGATTGCTCTCTTCAGGTCGAGGGTGAGGTTCTGCTTCAAGTGTAGGAGTTCAAGTATCTCGGGATTTTGTTCACGAGTGAGGAAAGAATGGAGCGCGAGATTGACAGACGGATTGGTTCAGCATTTGCAGTATTGCAAACTCTGTACCGGTCCGTTGTGGTGAAGAGAGAGCTGAGCTGTAAGGCAAAGCTCTCCGTTTACCGGTCGGTCTACGTTCCTACCCTCACCTATGGTCATGAGCTCTGGGTAGTGACTGAAAAAATGAGATTGCGGATACAGGCGGTTGAAATGAGTTTTCTCCAAAGGGTAGCTGGACTCTCCCTTAGAGATAGGGTGAGAAGTTGAGTTATCCGGGAGAGACTCGGAGTAGAACCGCTACTCCTTCACGTCGAGAGGAGCCAGTTGAGGTGGTTTGGGCATCTGGTAAGGATGCCACCTGGGCGCCTCCCTTCGGGCATGTCCAACTGGGAGGAAACCCCGGGGAAGACCCAGGACAAGCTGGAGAGACTATGTCTCTCGGTTGGCCTGAGAACGCCTTGGAATCCTCCCAGAAGAGCTGGAAGAGGTGGCTGTGGAAAAAGATGTCTGGGCCTTCCTGCTCAAGCTGCTGCCCGCGGGACCCGACTTTGGAATAAGTGGATGGATGGATGGATGGATGGATGGATGGATGGATGGATGGATGGATGGATGGATGGATGGATGGATGGATGGATGGATGGATGGATGGATGGATGGATGGATGGATGGATGGATGGATGGACGGACGGACTTCTTATAAACAGCCGTGCTCTTATTAGCTCTGTCTTCCCCCGGAACATTGTAGGATCTGAAATGATTTTTAAAGATGAAGGAGCGGGTTGAATCGCGCTGTGCCCCTGCTACATGCTAGCAAGCTCCAATCAGATGAAGGGAGCTGGCTAACTAGCTTGCTGTATGGTGGCCTTCACGGCCCGATTCTATAGCTGGTGGAGCGGACACGTAATGTGACATGCAGTACACTCGAGAGTAGGAGCAGGAAAAAATAAAACTTAAATGCATTTTAAAATCGATTTATGGGCCTTTAGAATCGATTCAGAATTGTCAGGACTAAGAATCTAGATTATTTAAAAAAAAATAAAAATTCTGCACCCCTAATTACTTAATTCAATCATTATAATAATCTGTATTCTTTTTAATTTACCAGAAACCTAAAAATAAATTCTCACCCTGTACTGAAACCTGTTTCAAGGTCTTACCACCAGCATTTCTGCTACCTACTGGTAAGGCGCGTGATGTCAATTTGAGCTACGCCCACTAGAACCAGTACTGAAAGTATAATGGAAACACAACGTGTACTGTACCGAGCCAAGTCAAACCATGCTGTACCGGTACTAAAGGTACTAATGGAAAAGGGTCATAACTGTACACTGATGACGATGCACATAACACATTATTGTTTAATACAAAGTTAGATTTTAGATAGAAAAGTCCTGAGAAGGTCGGGTGTGCGATGCAGGAGGAGGGAGTGAGGGTAGGGCCAGACAATAATTCGATTTCGATATACAGTGAGGAAAGTAAGTATTTGAACACCCTGTGACTTTGCAAGTTCTCCCACTTAGAAATCATGGAGGGGTCTGAAATTTTCATCTTAGGTGCATGTCCACTGTGAGAGACATAACCTAAAAAAAAAAAAACTGGAAATCACAATGTATGATTTTTAAAATAATTTATTTGTGTGTTACTGCTGCAAATAAGTATTTGAACTAGGGGTTGAATGAGTATATAATTTTTAAACTCGACATTAACATAATAAAACCCGAGTAGAACTCGAGTATTTGATGACGTCATAGATCTCAAGATACAAATAAATAAATAAATAACTAAAACCAAAATAAAAGGTAATTATTTACAAAAAAAATGACCAACAAAACATTGGGAGCATATATTATGCTCCTACCATTTATCCTACTGCAAATAAGTCACAGGAAAAACTAAACTATTAGTTATTATTATTAAACTGCAAACGTGAAGAAACATGCAGCACGTCAGAAACGAAACTTAAAACAGTGGATGGGCGGTGGATTGGACCCAGTGTTACACCATACTCTGTGACCTGCAACAGTGCAACACCGGCCCCTACGGTCATACGGTGGGCACATAATATGACGTCACTACCGTTACTCGACATTACATTTTTAACCTCGATAGAGGTCCTAGCAATCGATGTGTAGATTACTCGAGTACTCTGTTAATGCCCTAATTTGAACACCTGCCAATCAGCAACAATTCTGGTCTATTATTAGAAAATGGAAGAAGCTAAACATGACTGTCAGGGTGCATTCACACCAGCCCTGTTTAGTCCATTTAATCGAACTCTAGCTCGTTTTCCTAGAAAGTCCGGTTCATTTGGGGAGGTGTGAAAGCGCCATCTAACTCTGTCACGGAACAAAAAGGCGAACTCTGGCCCGGGCTAAAACCTAGATCTCGGTCCAGTAGAAGCGAACTCCAGCGCGGTTCGAGTGCAGTGTGAATGTAAACAGACTGGGCCCCGCTCCACAAGCAAGAAGTGGAGTACAGCGCAGGGCAAACAAACACGCATTTCTCTTACCTTATATCAGTCCTTCTCAAATAGTGGGAGTGTGCGCCCAGAGCAATGCCAGGGGGGGCGCATGTGACCCCGAGGAACATTTTGCGGCAGGGAGGTTTTTTTTTCCCTCTTTTTTTTTTTGCACCATTCTCATTTTGTCAGGGTGCGTTCGGCAATTGTTTGCTAAAATCCGGCAACTCTCAGTTTTAATAATAATAAAGTTATGAACAAATATGTCTGTCTTGTCATTTGAGGAGCCATGATTGAACCGTGTCGCTTCCCTCTGCTGCTGAGCAGCTGGTGACGCTCATCACCCGCAGAACGTGTTAGTTACCTGCCCCACTTTCACTTTAACGTTTTTTTTTTGTTTTGTCAAAGCACAATTTTAATGTTTTTTAATACACAAGTAATGTTTAATAAATGTTAGGACTCTATTCTTTGCTAACAAAATATATTTTATGTCATTAAACAACTTGTCAGGTTCTTCTCTTGTGAGCGCGTTCCACTGGACCCACCCAGAGTCCTATAAAGAGAGAGTTGCGACACTCCCATAGACTCCCATAGAAAGAATGGAATGCGGAAGTCACGTGGGTCATGCAGCGGCAAAAAGTTCCAAACAGCAGCGGGTTCAGCATTGAACGTAGTTCATTCTCCGCTAAGTTGATGCAAATGCGACACTTTTTTGCCATTGTGAAGCGTTATCTGACTGTTCTGTACCACAATTTATCAACATTAATACTTCATGTCGCCAGTTTTAGTTAATGAAACATGTTAAATTGCTAGTTGTGTTTTAACTGCAGCTGCTCTGCAACATGATGGTTTAAACGGGTCAATTTCTAATTCAGCGTTTTAAAATATCTATTACTGCTTAAATTTTGAAAGGTGGTCTTTTTTAAATTTATGGTAATGCCAGTTACTGAACTCAACTAGAAAATATTTGGTCTTTTTTCCTGAGAGATTCATTCAACCTTTATTTCTACAGGTAAATCCCATTGAGCCTCGAGGACTCATTTACAAGAGAGACCTGATTTAACAAAGAATGATGACAACATGACAACAAGATTGACGTAATTTAGTTAAAGTTATAGATCATTTGTCAAAGACTGCAGCATAAATTGTGACATTATCATTAAAGAAAAACGTGATTGTGGAGATGAGTCCATTTTTTTCATGTTTTCCAGGTAAACCAGAGAATGACTTCATGAACTGAATGTTGCATTCAAAGTATCACAAAGGTACAAGATCTCATTTTCTGTCTTCCAAATCAGTAACAGCTTAATCAAGATGTTTGAATAAAATTACTTTAACACCATAACCTTCACAAAGTTGGTATTTACTGCAGGACTGTTCATTTACATTAGTTTTATATTATTAGTTTAGTGTTTGGTAATCATGGGTCAAGTTGAGATGAGACTCTTTCAAGACAGAACAAGACATAAGAATTATTACCAAGAATATATCAGCATCAATAAACTGTAGAACAGTAACAAAACAACTTATTAAACTATCACAGGTACATTGAGATGGAGCTGGAAGTTATTCTTCATGCCAGTTGTCTTCATCTGATCTTTTGTAAAAATATGTCAATTTATTTTCCATTAACATTTTTCTTGGCAGGACTGCGTTAATTTTCTTGTCTGTGAGTTTCTTCTGTCCTGCTTATGTATTTTTTGTGTTCTAATTGTTCCTCAGGTTTTTCATCTCTGTTCCCCGACTGCCTGTTGCTCCATCCTCCTGGCCCTGTTGATCCTGGATCATCAAATCCTGACATGTCCCGGTCCTCTGAGGACACATTTTCATCTTTCCCTCATCTCACTCGCCTCATTTCTGTTTCTTCCTTCCTCAGTCTCTGAAATTACAACGTCACTGTTAGAATGAAGATTATTTTCAATAAAAAATATGACATGTCTTATTTAACACTGTTCGTACCAAAGTTTAATTTAGAACAACATGTGTGATCACTGGTCAATGGATCAACATGCAGTGGAAGTTCTGCTGTTCTTCTCATCTGGTTCTGGTCCATGAACAAATGGTTGAACCTCCTTCAGTCTCACACGTCCTCACTGTGTCTCTGTAAACTGTCCTCTCTCTAAATGTGTCTGTAGAGTGACATTAGTTTATTTTCTTGAACATTTCTTTGACAGTTAAACATCTTGAGCCCTGATTGAAAATGTTTGTGCAGATTAAATTTACAGCCCTCACTTTGTGTTGTTGTGATGATGATGATGGTGATGGTGCTCCTGCTGACTTGAGATGTCATCAATAAACAGTATAAATGGTAGTAAAAGTACTTTATTAAAGCTTGTAAATGGCAGTAAAAGTACTTTATTAAAGCTTGCAAATGGCAGTAAAAGTACTTTATTAAAGCTTGTAAATGGCAGTAAAAGTACTTTATTAAAGCTTGCAAATGGCAGTAAAAGTACTTTATTAAAGCTTGTTTTACATTTTACATATTTTATAATAAATTGTTTGGAAATTTATTTTTGCACAATTAACACAATTTTCAGCTCCTGCTGAATACAGCACCTCAGACTGAGGAAGTCTCTTGGATGAGAGACGAAACGTTTCTACATTTTTTTGTTGTTTTGCTTTGTTTTGTTTTTTTGAATGTCCAGAGGACCAAATTTAACTTTTTTAGATTTTTCTACCTGGATTATTGAGCATGCATCAGGATAACTTTAACGTGGTTTAATGTGGCACTATGGCTCTGCAGACATGGCACATTGCTGTCTTGTTTTGTGGTGTTTCTAGAGCAAAATACTTCCACACAGCGGACATGTTTAGATGAAAAGTTGGTTAGCTGTTAGCCACAGTGCTGCTAACTCAGCCCTCACGTTGTAGCTGGCTGCAAACTATGAACTGGATTTCCTGAATGTGAGGCGGGTCTTATTACTCTGGGTTCATGAGACATGCCGCCGTTCATGAAATCCATTCCATAGTTTGAAGCCAACGTGCAGCGCAACCACAGACATGCATCATGGATCAAAAATATCGGCATGTGTATCGGAAAAATCCGATACGTAAATTATGCTGGTATCAGAGGTCGATACCGATACTGGATCGGCCCCATTCCTAGTACCAGTGTATGCATCCGAGCCAGAAACCCAAAATCATTATCCATCTTCAGCTCCACATCATTCCAGTGATACAGCCCAAATTGACCTAGCCAGATACTTGGCTTGCAGCCAGCTGGTATCATCAGGACTTGTGAAATTTGACAAGCCTGAAAACTATCTAGCATGGAAATTATCATTCCTTGATGTTACTGAGGATTTAGCTCTTAGAGCAAGAGAGTAAGCTGATCTGTTGATTAAATGGCTAGGAAGAGAGTCCTCTGAGCATGCTCGACGCATTAAATCAGTCAATGTGAGAAATCCATCCGTCAGACTTGAACACATCTGGGAAAGATAGATGAGCTGTGCGGGTCACTAGAAGCTATTGAAGGAGCTTTATTTGCAAAGCTCGAAAGATTCCCAAAAATTGGGCCTAAGGAGCACCATATGCTCAGAGAGCTGTATGATTTGCTGTCAGAAATTGAATCAGCAAAACAGGAAGGATACCTGCCAGGTCTGTCATACCTCGATATATCCAGAGGCATCCATCCAATTGTACAAAAACTGCCTTACGGGCTTCAAGACAGGTGGACGATGGAGGGTTCACACTACAAATAATTACACAAGGTGTTATTTCCACCATTTTCTTTCTTTTTAGAGTTTGTACGCATGCAAGCAAAGGCGCTTAATGACCCAAGCTTCAGTCTCCAGTCATTTCCCATTGCTTCTACTGCAGTCAGAAGGGATAAATTCTCACAGAGCCACATCACAGATCGAAGCCCGGTCTCAGTACACAAAACTGATGTCTCCCTGTCCAAAACAGCACCCTCTACTGATGACCCAGAGAAGATATGCCCAGTGCATAACAAACCCCACCCCTTACGTAAGTGTAGAAGACTGAGAGAAATGCCTCTAGATGAAAGAAAAAGGATCCTAAAGATGGGCAGCACAGTGGCGCAACTGGTAGAGCTACTGCCTCTCAGCGAGCAGGTCCTTGGTTCAAACCCCGGTCCAGGGGCCTTTCTGGGTGGAGTTTGCATGTTCTCTCCGTGCATGCGTGGGTTTTCTCCGGGTACTCCGGTTTCCTCCCACAGACCAAAAACATGCATGTTAGGCTGATTGGTAACTCTAAATTGTCCCTAGGCGTGAGTGAGAGAGTGAATGGTTGTTTGTGTTGTTTGTCTCTATGTGGCCCTGTGATGGACTTGCGACCCGTCCAGGGTGTACCCCGCCCCTCGCACAGTGACTGCTGGACATGGGCACCGGCGACCCCCGTGACCCAAAATGGAATAAACGGGTAAAGATAATGGATGGATGGATGGATCCTAAAGATACACAAAATCTGTTTCAAATGCTGTGAATCAAACAAGCATGTAGCTTGAAACTACAATGTAGCGGTTGAATGCTCTGATTCTGATTGCCTTAGTGACAAGCATCCTACAGTCCTGCATCCAGACAAACTTCCATCGTTCTCCACATCTTCCCATCCCCCTACAGAGAATGGCGGGGAGTTGGGAGCTCCAGAAGCTACAATTGTATCCAAGTGCACGGAGGTGTGTAGAGAGGGATCCAATAGCAAATCATGTTCGAAGATATGCCTTGTAAATGTTTACCCTGCTGATAATCACAAAGAGTGCAAAAGGATGTATGCCATGTTGGATGACCAAAGCAATAGGTCGTTGGCACGCTCTGAGTTCTTCGAAATGTTTAACATTAATGGTCCCTCAGCAACATACACTCTCAAAACGCTCAGGTGTCGGAGAAACAGCTGGTTGTCGTGCGACTGGGTTTGCTGTTGAGTCTGTAGATGGTGCTCTCAGCATCCCACTGCCCACTCTCATTGAGTGCAACATGATTCCTGATAACAGATATGCAATTCCCACTCCTGCAGCTGCACTTGGTCATTCTCATCTTAAATCAATAGCCCATGAAATCCCAATGATAGACAGCAGTGCAGAGATCCTGCTGCTACTTGGGAGGGACTTGCTAAGGGTCCATAAAGTAAGAAAACAAATCACTGAACCCTCTGATGCAGCATATGCACAGAAATTGGATTTAGGATGGGTAATCATTGGTGGCGTGTGCCTGGGCAGCCCTCACAGACCTCCTGAAGTTACCATCTTTAAGACTCGTGTTCTGGAAAATGGTAGAACAAGTTATTTTCCTCCATGTAAAAATCACATTAATGTGAAAGAGAAACTCTGCCCCTCCAGTCAGGCCCAATCAATCTGCTTTCCTCCAAACTCTAAATGCTGCAAACCAAACCATGAAACCTGGGTGATGCAGTTTTCCAGAAAAACAAAGATGATAGCAAATTTGCACCATCAGTGGAGGAGCTCCTATTCCTTCAGATAATGGAGAAAGAAATTTTCCAGGATTCTTCTAACAGCTGGGTGGCTCCCTTGCCATTCCGCCAGCCTTGAAAGAGTCTTCCTAACAATCGCCATTATGCCATGAGTCGTCTTAAGCCTTTGCAGCACAACTTGAACAAAAAACCTCAGATGAAGTCCAACTTTTTAGACTTCATGCAGAAAATATTGGACAATCAACATGCAGAACTAGCACCCCCAGTACAAAGTGGAAAAGAGTACTGGTATCTGCCATTCTTTGGAGTCTACTATCCACAAAAACCTACTCAAATATGAGTGGTGTTTGACTCAAGTGTGCAGTTTGAAGGTACATCCCTTAATGATGTGTTATTACCCAGATCCAACATGAACAACAGTTTGTTGGGTGTGTTAATCAGATTCAGAAAAAACCCAGTTGCGATTACAGCAGTCAACCAACAGATGTTTCACTGCTTCCTGGTACATGAAGACCACAGGGATGTTTTTCATTTCATCTGGCACAAAGAAAATAACCTGAAGAAGGAACTGGCGGACTTCAGAATGAGGGTGCATGTTTTTGGAAACAGTCCCTCTCCTGCCATAGCAATCTATGGAATGCGCAAGGCAGCACAGGACAGTAAAGAGCATTATGGGGATGATGTATGTCAGTTTATAGAGTGTGACTTTGTTTTATGACATTTGTTAAATAAAAACCAGGACTCGGAAAAATGAACAGCACAATGAACAAAATACACACACACACACACTGTCCTGCTAGAATAATTCTTGTTATTTATTATTCCGCCACAGATACAACAAAAAGCCAAGCTTCAACAGTACACTCAAATGTACAATCCCACACGTATTGATGTAAAAAAAGAGCTCTCACCATAACACGTAGACCGGAGAGCCGCACAGCCCTAGTGGAGCAGAACACCAACACAACACGGGACATCTGGATCAAAGACTCACGGCCAACTCTAACTCTCTTCTGAGCACTCTCTATTTAATACTTTCCACTCTCTGCATCACGTGAGAACATCTCACAGTGCACAAAACATGCCCACCTGGACTAAAAACTGTGAGAAAGTTCGAGACAGCGTGAAAAACTGTGAGAAACTTTGAAATAGAGTGAGAAACCTCGAGATAGCGTGAAAAACTGTGAGAAACTTTGAAATAGAGTGAGAAACCTCGAGATAGCGTGAAAAACTGTGAGAAACTTCAAAATAGGGTGAGAAACCTTGAGTTAGCGTGAAAAACTGTGAGAAACTTCGAGATAGCGTGTGTGTGTGTGGGGGGGGGGGGGGGCAAGCC
>NC_056498.1:86652131-86677880 GCF_014905685.2 Nematolebias whitei
GGGGGGGGGGGGGCAAGCCTCCTCCTCAGGCCTCTCAGGTGACTCACAATAACATGTACCAAAAACTCTTTATATCCCAGGTTAAATAGTCAAAAAAACAACATTTTATTAAACTCTCAACTCATTCCACCCTTTGGTTTTCTGACTAATTTTGAAAATGATTCCCTTACCAAAACACTTTATATCACAGGTTAAATAGTCAGAAAAACAACATTCTATTAAATTCTTTATTCAGACTTCTATGTGGATGATGCCCTGAAGTCTCTCCCCTCTGTGGAACAAGCTGTTGACCTTATCCAGAGAACATAAGAAATGCTGAAAACCTCAAATCTTCGGCTCTACAAAATAGCCTCTAATAAGCCTGAGGTGATGGATGCATTTCCAGTGGAGGATCGTGCCAAGGATCTCCAGGACTTAGACCTATTCACAGATGACCTCCCTGACCAACGACGCCTTGGATTAAAATGGAATATCATGCTAGACAAATTTACATTTCACGCCCCTCAGACAGAAAGACCATATACACGTAGGGGGTTGCTCTCCATGGTCAACAGCCTTTTCGACCCACTTGGTTTCTTGGCTCCATTAACAATCATAGGACGGCTGTTACTAAGAGAACTGTTAGTAGAAGCTTCTGACTGAGACTCTCCTCTTCCAGAGACAATGCAAGAAAAATGGATGGAATGGCAAAACTCCTTGCAACATCTCAGCAGCATTCATGTCCCTCGTCCATACTCCACTGTTCCAACCTGCAAGGCCAAGAGTACTGAGCTGTGTGTTTTTTCTGATGCCTCTATGAAGGCCATATGTGCTGTTGCATACCTGAAAGTCACAAGCCTGGGTGGAAGTGTGGAAGTGGGATTTGTTCTTGCCAAAGCACGACTTGCACCTCAGTCAGAACTCACTATTCCCAGGTTGGAGCTCTGTACAGCGGTGCTAACTGTCGAGATAGCAGAAGCAGTTGCTGAGGAGATTGACAACCCGCTCGACACAATCAGTTTCTATACAGACAGCAAGGTGGTCCTTGGATATATTCATAACCAATCAAAACCTTTTTATGGTTACGTGAACAATCGAGTTCAGCATACATACAGAGTCTACAGTACCCGAACAATGGCATTATGTTCCAACAGAACAAAACCCAGCTGACCATGGCTCTCGTTCTGTTCCTGCCCTAAAGCTTCAGAGCATGACATGGTACAGGGTTATCTTTCCTCCAGAACCCAGGACCATCATTAGACTCACAAGAGAAACATGACCTCCTGGACCCTGAAACGAATGCAGAAGTCCGTCCTGAAGTAAAAACTCTATCTACCCACATTGAAGAGACTTGCCTAGGCTCAAAACGATGGGAACATTTTTCTACATGAAGATCCGTGATCAAAGCCACATCTAATCTGAAGCATGTTGCTTGCTGTTTTGGAGCGTTAAAAGCAGCTAAGCTGAGAATCTAAGCTACGAGCTTAGCTAAAAGATTGACTTCAGGGAAAAACAAACACCGTCTTGTCGAAGCTCAGAAATTCATAGCTGAAACCTATGCCTTCATCTAAAATGCTGTTTTTCTCTGCAAAAAGAAGCTGAAAACTTGTTTATTGATTTTTTCATTAAAAACTTTGTGACAAATGCTATGCTAATGCATTCAAACTACACAGAATGTCCGCTAGGGGTGGGCGATATGGCTCAAATATAATATTGTGATATTTCAGAGCATTCTGGCAATAACGATAAATGCTGTCTGTACTGAAAATATTCCATAACACAAGTTCATCTTTTAAGTATTACATTTGTTCTATTGAATTATTTCTTTTTTCAGGAAGGCGTGCACACAAGTCAAACACAGACTGGTCTCCTACACTAAAGTTGACAGACACACTTAGTCTGAGAAAGTCAGCAGCAGAGGACCAGCAGGTAATGACACAAGCAACCGGCACAATAATTCAAAAATATTGAAGTAAATCATGACAATGTTTACTAATCTTTTGTTTTTTAAGGTACAGACGAGTGAAGGGCTGAGTTCGATCCAAAGAAAAGCTCCAGTGCAATGACTCTCCTAGATCTGGGTAGTCTCAGATCCTAGACCTGGGTCCAGTCTTGGATCCTGAGGGGTTGGCTGCTCCAGTCGGGCGGTCCCACATGACGAGAATCTGTTCCAGTTTGTTTAAAGTCAGAAACTACACTGGTCTCCATCATTCCTTGTTGAAGTATTTTTGATCTGGTATTTATTCTGTAGCCCACTATGATGAGCTGCATGTAGTCATTTTCATTAAAAAACATAAAATCACCCACAGTTCTCATAGTGTATTAAGTTTCAACTGTTTTGAATTTCTAATTATAGGCTTTGACTTAGAACTGTGTCAGTCTCCTCCTGGAGGAGGAACATACAGAAAAATGCATGTTTCTATGTTTTGTACATGTCAATAAAACACTAAACTGGTAACCTGATGCATGCTCAATAATCCAGGTAGAAAAAAAAAAAAAAAAGTTCAATCTGGTCCTCTGGACATTCAAAAAAAACAAAGCAAAAAAAAAGTAGAAAATGTAGCAAGCTACAGTAAGCTACTTCAGCTTACCTGACGTAGCTCACAGTAAAGATCACTGATATTTACTGTTTCACAAGTTACATCAGCTAAGCTAATCTTTGCTACAGTAAATAACAGTGATCTTAAATGTAGCACAGATTAGCTTAGCTGATGTAGCTGATGAGGGACATCTACGTGTATATTATTGTAACTACTTACTCTGCCAGTCACCAGAACTTTATTAACACGAAGAGTTCGAACGTCCTTCACAAATCCATCATTGATTATAAGCATCATGGATTTAAAGCTTTGAAGCTCCTCCGTTGTAGGCACTCCTCGTGTTCATTAATAATTAACAATATCAAAGTAACTTCTCGGTGACAACTTGTCAGTTTTGTCTGACATAATTTCTTTCTCCACCTCATAGGGACCGCAGCTATTTTATGACTATATCTTGCTCTTGGTCAAGAGTATTAATATACTGAGCTCTGGTCTGTCTGTAAGCCATCTTCTTCACATGCGCTTCAACAAATGGCAGAAAACCTGGTATTGCACAATACCGGTCACGTGTGTGGGAACTATGTATTGATCAATAAATCCACCACAAAAACTAAAGTGCAGGTGAAGTTTCCCAAAATAACTAAATAAAATGAAGCTTAAGATCTGATGAGCATAAATGTAACATACAACAAAATATATGTTGCCTTTAAATGAGCTATAACTTCCAGAACTTGTCACAAGGTGTTTCAGCTGACCCTGAAGCTTGTGGAGTTTCAGCTTCCTCTGTTCCTGCAGGAATGATTCATTTCTCTGATGCTCCGTCTTTCATCACCTGACTCTGGTCTTGGTCCATGGACTGTGGAACTAAGAGACAGACCTGCGTGTGTTTGTACTGGCAGTTTAGAGCGGGGGAGATGCATATGAATGGCCACAGGCGACAAAAGAAGGACGTACAGACCCACGCGCACGACCGAACGAGCCGTGCGAGTGTGAATGGGCAGCGCAGTGCACGTGAAAGAGCAGCGAGCACGAGTGTGAACAACCAGCTCCACACAAATGAATGACCAGCGCCACGCGAATGAATGACCAGTCATAGACGCAGCCCGCACCGGCAGCCCAGAGCGGAGTGGGGAGAGGAAAAAAAAAAGACAAATGGCAGCTGTGTGGGGAGGGAGAGACAGTTGAGCTGTCTGTACCTGCAGTTTAGAGCTGGATGGAGAGACAGCTGAGCCACGCGTTGTTTGTTTTTAGCTTGCGTTACACCAGTACCGACAGGTGAGGGGGGTGCACAGTTCGGTTTGATTGTTCGGCACACATGGTTCTGTTAAAGGGGCAGGGCCCCTTGACGTATTACGTCATGAAATTAGCATATCATGATATAATTTTTTTGCCCAGGCAAGCTTTTTTTATCGGTATTATCGTGAACGATATGATATGACCCAGCCCTACTAGATAGAGTATAATACTAAATTGTTTTATATCGCTATAGTCTCATTTTATATCGTGAATTAAATTATACTGATATTTTAAAAATAGGCAGCACGGTGGCACAACTGGTAGAGCTGCTGCCTCTCAGCGAGCAGGTCCTTGGTTCAAACCCCGGTCCAGGGGCCTTTCTGGGTGGAGTTTGCATGTTCTCTCCGTGTATGCGTGGGTTTTCTCCGGGTGCTCTGGTTTCCTCCCACAGACCAAAAACATGCATGTTAGGCTGATTGGTAACTCTAAATTGTCCCTAAGTGTGAGTGAGAGAGTGAATGGTTGTTTGTCTCGTTTGTCTCTATGTGGCCCTGTGATGGACTTGCGACCCGTCCAGGGTGTACCCCGCCCCTTGCACAGTGATTGCTGGACATGGGCACCGGCGACCCCCGTGACCCAAAATGGAATAAGCGGGTAAAGAAAATGGATGGATTTTAAAAATATCTATTGCCCAGCCCTATACCTTAGAATGTTATAAAGTTTAGAAGTAAAAATTTATGTGTAATAATATTTATTTGATTATGTATTTGTTCATTCATACTAGGGCTGCAACAACGAATCGACAAAATCGATAAAAATCGATGATTAAAAGCGTTGGCAACGAATTTCGTTATCGATTCGTTGTGTCGCGCGATTATGCATCTTTCACGGCGCTGCGGAGCAGTTTCGTTTTGTTCACGGGCAGTTCTTTGTCAATGCTGACTGACTGAATAAAGTTTGAAAAAAAAAAAAACTGCAGCGCGAGTCGAATAGAGCGAGGGGGGAGGAGGAAACAGAGCAGAGTGTTTTCAAAGGAAATTAAGTAAATTTTACAAATGACCAACGCAGCGAAAACTGTTCGACCCAAGTCCTCCAAAGAGTGGGAGAACTTCACAAAGATAAAAAATGAGAAACATGCAGCTTTGAAAATCACCGACACGACACGGTAGAACCACGGAGATGAAATGTAAACATGTCGGAGTCACGAGGAGGAGGAAGGAGCTGCAGCTGATACGTTTCACTCCCAACTCGTGTTGCAGGTGAGTCTCTACAATTTAACACATTGTTCTGTTTCAAGAGAGAAAATGTAACATCAGTCTGTCTGGGAGATGAAGCTGCTTGTTTGTTTGTTTGTTTGTTTGTTTGTTTATCTGATTAATGGCGGTGATAGAGAACGTGTGTTACTTTTTATTTAATTTAATTGGTACAAGCAGTGTTTAAATGTGATTTATAAATAAATCTAACCCAAAGATAATAATTTAATGATTAAGCTTCAACTTTTAATTTGCTGGCAAAGTCTGAAGACACTGCAGGTATGGCAGGAGGAATTGCATTTAAACAGGAATTAAAGTAATTTATTACATCTACTCAAATGTGTGTAATTAAGTATTTTATATGTGTGTGTGTGTGTGTGTTTAATTGCTCTTTTAGCTACTTTTGCCTGAACCTAACGCTGTAAGTGAAACAAGGCATTTCTTGAGTTGCTGTAATAATTATGCTATAATACATATTTACTGTCTCATTCCAGAAAACAACAACAAACAACAACACTCCATGATGGACAGACATCATGGACATCACAGCAGCAGCTGTCTTCACTGAAACATCCTGAACATGATCGTCACTGACATGAGGCCTCTGTCGATGGTTGAAGACGAAGGCTTCACTACAATAATCCACACTTTTAATCCAGGTTACAATAATCCACACTTTTAATCCATGTTACAATAATCCACACTTTTAATCCAGGTTACAATAATCCACACTTTTAATCCAGGTTACACTCTTCCCTCAAGGACACATTTTACAAAGTAGCTACATACTGTGCAGGTATAAAGATACATTTGTATATATTTTTGTGTACATTTATTTTTTTAAGCTATTTGACTAACTTTTATTTTTTTATTATTCAATATTTTACTAACACAATAGTCAAATAGCAACCTGTTTTTAGTGTGAATTGCTATGTCAGTCAAATGTTCAATTTTGGAATAAAGGAGTGGAAATTAAAACGTTGTTTTTTTTTTTTGCCGATTCATCGATTAATCGAAAAAATAATCGTCCGATGAATCGATTATTGAAATAATTGTTAGTTGCAGCCCTAATTCATACCAATCATTCAACCTTTATTTATACAGGTTAGTCTCATTGATGACAGTGGTTCATACCTGACGTGATGAAATTAATCTGAGACAATCGGTGCGGACCATCCAGGTCTTCCTCGAAGTCGATAATGCTGCTTTCTGATGTTTCTTCACAGATGGATTTACCCTGAAGCATCGAGAAGGAATTCGTATTCTTCTTTAGAAGATGCTCAACCTCATGCCTGTTCCAGAATTCAACCTGCATGTCTTTAATCTGTGGAGTTTCTGGTTCTACGTGGTCCAGCCTGCAGTCCCTCTCTTGATTACAGAGCTGCTGGTCCATTGGAACATCCTCCTGCTTATAAACATGTTGATGTGGAAGTTCTGGAAGGACAAAGAAACACCAAATGAAGAATGATATTAGAAATTAAACAAAAAAACAATTATAATTTCAACAGTCTTATACCCAAGGTTTAAACTGGGAGGTCTTTAAAAGACAAATCGTCAATGAACTAACTGTATTTACACTAAAGCCCAACCAATATGGAAATTTTGACTATCGCCAATACAGATATTGGGAGGGGAAGGTGACTGCCTATAGCAGATAATGGCTGCAAATTTTGTCCACTTTTGTCCGCTTTGTCCACCCCCAAAAATCTAGGTAAACAGCAAATGGAGCAGGACTTGTTTATTTAACTCAGCAGTTAGCAACCATGAAGCTAAGCAAATCAGATCCATGCTTTAAATAGTCCCACTGAGCTGCCTTTTGTTCAAAGACAGTAATAAGTTTATCACGTAAGTAAATTACATAAATGAGGTGATAAATAAGTTCATAGCTAATAATTAGTTTAAGGCCCCCTTTAAAAGGATACATCTAGCGGAAACGCAGTTTTCTGGTTGTTGATTCGAGGAAAAATAAAAACTTGTTTACACAATGTCATTCGGTGTTTACATGCAACTGGAAGGAACCCCCCCCAGTCTTCTGAAGTTGCCATACCAGGTCATTAGTTGGCGCTATGAATTTTGTACATTCACCTAATGAGCATGCGCACTGCCTGGGACTGCTGTTAGTAAGAACTTTCCTATATGCTGAAAGCCCAGCTAACAACAAAACTTAAAGCTTGATTTTGGATACGAGCCGACAGATTTGACGCCAAGCGGGACCGCTTCGTCTAACAGCTCAACGCTGGTCGCTGAGCGAACCAGTGCTTGCGAGAATTATGTCAGGCTTCCCACTCCGGTGATAACCAATAGTCGTCAAGCAATGATACAGCAGGTAAATCCACATTCTTGATAATGTTTGCTTGTGTTGTTTGGTTACACAACAACCAACTGAGTTTTTATTTTTCCTGAGAGGAGAAACTATCCTCCCTCCAGAGAGACAGGTTCCGAAAGAGAGCATACACCTCGGCTGTGCAGGAGGACTGAAGAGAGGGATGTTATATCAACTATTCATTTTAAATTCCCCTCAGTTATTTTTTCCAATCCATTCAATGTTTTAAGCTATATTCAGCAAAAGAGTGACAGCCTGAACAAGCCAGATAAACAACATGGTGCCAGTATCCAGGATGACAAGAGAGAAAGGGTACAGTTCATGCAGTTTACAGTTTGGGTTCATGTGTTTTTAAGTGTTTCTTAGTGACATACAGTTTGTGGTGTGGAATAAATAAATAAAAACTTAACCCGTCTTCATTTTTAACATTAATAACATATGCAATATGTTTCACATTATAGCAACAAAGTTTAAATCACATAACTTGAATGACAAAATGTCCAGATAGAGTAGCTTCATTTAGCTCCGATAGCTTCATTACATCTTTTTTTACCATCCAGAAACCATCCAGGTGACCTGACTGAACATTGTTGGATTTTTACCTGGATTATTGAGCATGAACTTTGGCATTCCTATTTTTTTTAATTTCCTCCTCATCCAGAGACAAACACTGATGACGTCTTTCAGATGAAAGACGAAACGTTTCATCCAAAAAAAAACTGTTCAGTTGACACAATTTAACTTGTCGTGACTCCTTTGCTTTTTCCCTGAGACGAAGGAGAACAGGCGAAGGGGAGGAGTGTAGCAGCTCAGGAGGGGTGAGGGTGGGGAGTACCCGATTGACTAAACATGTGGTATAGCCTCCCTGACTATGTGCATCATCAGGTATGCTGTATATGATGATGTTACTGCAGTTTTCTAAAATTGAATGGCTCTATGAAGCAAATGAACCATCAAGATCCAGTTCCCTTCCAAGAACTGGTATATCCCATCTCTAGTAGAGGTACATCAAATAAAGTCCAGTTGTTTTGTATTGAAAACTTTTTGAATCCTGTGACTACAGTTTTGTTAAAATCTGTCAAGTATTTCATGTCATGATATAAGAGTCAGAGTTTCTTTATTTGTCAATTGCATCACATGTGGTACATGTAGTGGAACAAAATTGGGTACACAGGATCCCAGGACCCGTTAGCAGGTCTTGTTAGCAGATCCCTTCAGCAGCATTATGATAAGAAGGACTGCAGCAGCTGCCTCCCAGACTGCATTCCAGAACCGGGTCCAACAGACAGAGAACATCCCAGGTTCCCCACGGAACCAAGCGGATCAGCAGAGTTTGGTCCGATCAGGCAGACGGAGGATCTTGTTAGCAGCATTAGCAGGTTAGCAGATCTAGTTAGCAGGTCCTGTCAGCAGCCCAATGGTAACAATGACCGCAGCAGCTGCCCTCCCAGACAGCCCTCCAGAACCGGGTCCGGCAGACTGAGACCATCCAGGTTTCCCCGTGGAATCCAACGGATCCGTAGAATTCGGTCCGTGAAGGCAGATGGAGGATTATGGAGCCAGCCGCCATGACAGGCCTGAGCCCGAGGCTGGAAGGACTGAACCACGATGGCAGGATGGCAAGGCAGCGACACAGAAAACTCCACAAGTGTGTCGTGGTCATACCCGTACTATGGATGTGCATTGTAGGCCCAAAAAAGGTTAAAACAAAAACAACAGGAACAAAAAAAGATCGAGTTCACCGGGAGAATGTGAAGCTGCAACTCGGCTGAGCGCAGCCATCTTGGCAGCCATATGCTAACAGATGGACAAATACATTCATAAACACTAATTAAAAACAACAACAGCAGGTGATAAAAATTGTATTATAGTAAAAATAACTGGTGACTGTTGTTTCATTAAAACAATAACTATTCAATTGAAGTTCATATTGTAGGTTGCACATCCATATCACTGATTTACAAACTATAAATGTGTTTGAAAAATGTATAGGATTGATCTTGTTTCAAACCAATAAATTCTAACAAGAAAAATAAATAAATATTGTATAATACCTAAGAATGTTGGCAGAAAATAACAGATTTTGTCAATTCTTGTCATGTTGATCAGCAGGGGGTAGCAAAGACAGAGCGATTTAATCAATCAACCTTTATTTATACTTTATTTATACAGGTAAATCCCATTGAGCCTCGAGGACTCATTTACAAGAGACCTGAACAAAGAAAGATGACAACAATGGACAACAGCAACAACATTAAACAGTTATAAAAAAAGCATACTACAGTTTTTTTTTTTTTTTAACAAATACGATGGCTAAAAGGAAAAGGTAACAACAAAAAAAAAAACAGCTAGATTCCAAGACAAATGTAGAAAACTAAAAACAGGAACATGTCAGCATACCTGCCAGGTGTCCAACAGATTCTTAAAGACACTTAGAGAGGTCAAGGTCGAGAGCTTCAAATCTTTTTGTAAGATATTCCAGGAAACAGGAGTGGAGTAGGAGAAGGCCCTTTTGCCTAGTTCAGTCCTCATTGAGGCAACACTGCAGGTAATAATGTCCTGAGAGCGCACTCCGTAGCTGCACTCACGCAGAGACATGTAGGAGGAGATTTATGAAGGCAACAGACCAAGAAGTGATTTAAAGATGAAAATGTACCAGTGAGAGAGTCTGCGTGAAGTTAATGATGTCCAGTTAACCAGTGAATACAGTGTGCAGTGGTGGGTACGATAATCACAGCCAGTTATGAATCTTAGTGCACCATGATAGACAGCATCCAACATCTGCAGGGTTCTTGTAGGAGCGTTCATGTAAATAATGTCACCGTAATCAATGAAGGGAAGGAAAGTCACAGATACAAGGCGTTTTCTAGCATTCAGGGTTAGACAGGATCGGTTTCTGAAAAAGAAACCCAGTTTAACTTTCAGTTTCTTTATCAAGTTTTCCACATGAAGCTTAAAAGAGAGATGTGAGTTGACCAAGATACCCAAATATTTATAGGAATCAACAAACTCAATGGGGACACCATTTGAGGATAAAATCGGAGGAAGAACTGCTGGAACCAACTTCCTATTTGAAAAAAGCATCCCTTTGGTTTTGTCAGCATTTAGGACAAGTTTGAGGCGGAACAAATCAGTCTGGATGATGTTGAATGCAGATTTCAAAAGCTGGAAAGCCTTAGCAACAGTTTTAGCTCGACAATAAACAACTGTGTCATCTGCATAGAAATGTATGAGATTGAAGATGTGGGTCACAGGGACTGTGATGATATGAGCAGCCAGCCTTAAGAAATAAGGTGGAAGTTAATCTGGACCTGCAGATTTTTTAGGGTCAAGATCTTTTAACAGATTATTAACCTCACTGACTGAGAATGGAGAAAAAGAGAAGCTGTGATTAACTGAGGATTGACTTGTAGGAGGGATTTGATTTGTAGAAGTTTGATTATTAAGTGAAATGTGAAGTTGGCAGAAATGGACTTCCATACTTCAAAGCACATTATGATTATTGTAAAGATCAACAAAATCTAAATAAAAAATTATTTGGTTGGTTGCATAGGTTTAAGTCTCGAGAAATAAAACATTTTTTTTTACCACTATCAGCTGGAAGCTTCATCATCACTAGTTCCAGTGTACATCAATCTAGCTCCCCCTTTTCTTCTACAAACTGTGGGTTTACATTTTTCTGCGTTCCTCGTTAATTAGTGCGTGAAAAAACAATTGCAGCGTCATTTTACTCTGTTATTAATAAATGTAAGGTAGAACTTTGATGAGGATCCTACTGGTCAGTTTTAAGTGATAATATTGTCAGACCAGTCCAGTGTTTCATACCTGCTGTGTGGAAGTTTCTCTGGGCTTTCTTCTTGCAGGTATCCAGCAGTCTGCGGTGACGATCGATCTCTTTCTCGAACAGGACGATGGTTTTATCAAACTCTGTGAATATTTCTTCAACAGCAGCTGTTAGTCGCTCTCTGATAAACTCTCTCAGATGATGAACTGAAGACATTGTTATTGAAACGCTCAGTTATTCGACTGAGCCCAAACTGGACAATAAGCTAAGCTAACGATACTTTTAGCTGTTTATTTATTTTTTCCGGATGTCAGTCTCTGAACTTCCGGCACAGTTAGCTTTAGCCGACGCTATCACCTATATTTTGTGGGTGAAGGTTCTCATTCATCCAGGCCACGGGTCTTATAAAGTTCAAATGAAAGCAGCAGAATTCGTTGCTGCTTCCCATAGGAGGAAATTTCTTCGTTTACAATGCCTAAACCCGCTGACCTGTCCGCCATATTGAACAGGGACGTTGACGTATCGCGACCATATTGGGCAGGGAAAAAAAAGATTACAAGTGGAGAAGATGTTAGACAATTATTTTTAAACAGGTTTATCTATCTATCATATATATATATATATATATGGGACGTTGACGTATCGCGACCATATTGGACAGGGAAAAAAAAGATTACAAGTGGAGGGGAAAAAAGACTACAAGTGGAGAAGATGTTAGACAATTATTTTTAAACAGGTTTATCTATCTATCATATATATATATATATATATATATATATATATATACATATATACACACACACATACATATATACACACCCACACCCATGCACCCATGGGGCAATACGGTGGCACAACTGGCAGAGCCGCTGTCTCTCAACACGCATGTCCCTAGTTCAAATCTAGGTCCGGGTGGCCTTTCTGGGTGGAATTTGCATGTTCTCTCCATGCATGTGTGGGTTTTCTCTGGGTACTCTGGTTTCCTACCACAGATCTGTTAGGGTGCATTCACACCAGCCCTGTTGTCCCGAACTCTAGCCCGTTTGCCTAGGAAGTCCGGTTCGTTTGGGGAGGTGTGAACACGCCATCAAACTCTGTCACGGAATAAAAAGGCGTACTCTGGCCCTGTCTAACAAACCTAGGTCTCGGTCCGGTAGAAGAAAACTCCAGCGCAGTTCGAGTACAGTGTGAATGTAAGCTCCACAAGCAAGAAGTTGAGTACAGCGCAGGGCAAACAAACACGCATTTCTCTTACCTCATATGGAGCCGTCAGCTGACTTGTGTGAAAAACAATATTCTCCATGGTCTTCTGCCTCATCTTCCGCTCATGCTGAGTCCATTTTTGAAAAAAATGACAAAATATAACTCATAAAACTGCTAAAATTTGACGCCACTCCATTTTTGTTTTTATTTCCAGAAGAAGAAGAAGTGTGCGTCTTCGTCAGAGGTTTTTGTGTTGTTTCTTTCAGTTGTTCTTGGTGCAGTGCCACCACGGGCGAGCGGGGGAACAGGTTGATTCAACAGGTTGGGTCGACTGCACAGTGAAGTGTGAATGCAAACGCACCAGCTCAAATGTAAACAAAAGGTCATGAATATTGGTCCCCAACCGAACCGAGTCTACTGGACTATCTGGTGTGAAAACAACCTAAGATTAAAATCAGACACCACTCTGAGCAGCAGGACGACGCTTTCCACAGAACAACTGTGTCAACTCTTGAAACTGTGCCTGCAGTCAACCTACTTCACATATGGGGAGCAATATTATAGGCAGAAACATGGGTGTGCTATGGGGTCTCCAGTTTCTCCAATTGTTGCCAACCTGTACATGGAGGAGGTAGAAAAGAGAGCCTTGACGTCCTTTTCAGGGACACCACCAAGTCATTGGTTCAGGTATGTTGACGACACCTGGGTTAAAATTAAATCTCAGGAAGTCCAACATTTTACTGACCACATCAACTCTGTGGATAAACACATCAAGTTCACACGAGAAGATGTAAAAAATGGCAAGTTGGCTTTCTTGGACTGTGAGGTCTCAGTCTCGGATAGAGGACATTTGCAAACCGAGGTGTACCGCAAACCCACTCACACAGACCAGTATTTGCAGTTTGACTCCCATCACCCTTTGGAGCACGTTAGGAGTCATGAGGACTCTGTATCACAGAGCAGACAGCGTCCCCACTAAGTCAGGAGCCAGGCAGAAGGAGAAATCCCACACAAGACAGGCTCTAGAGCAATGTGGATATCCTAACTGGGCCTTCCTAAAAGCAGAGAAGAAACCCAAACAGGACTCCAGTCAGCCAACAGGTGAAAAGGAGGAACCCAGACCCAGACCAGTGGTCATTCCGTATGTTGAGGGAGTATCAGAGAAACTGAGACGTTTATTTTCTAAACCAATGTCCCAGTGGCTTTTAAACCCCAAAATACATTACGGCAAAGACTGGTTCATCCCAAAGATCCAGTCCCCTGGCACAAACAGAGTAAGGTTGTGTATGCTGTTCAGTGTCAGGAGGGCTGTGATCAGTCTTACATCAGGGAAACTAAACAGCCACTGACCAAAAGGATGGCCCAGCACAGAAGAGCAACACGGGTAGCAGGCCAGGACTCTGCGGTCTACACTCATCTCCAGGCCAGCGGTCACTCTTTCAGGGATGAAGATGTTCACATCCTGGATAGAGAGGAACGATAGTTTGACACAGGAGTAATGGAGGCCATCTTTGTGAAAAGAAATAGTCCATCATTAAACAGGGGTGGAGGTTCAACTGTCCCCCTCTTACACTGCTGTTATTGCTAGTATCACTCAACCCTCTGTGAATAGTAAACAGCCATCAGTGTGCTAATGATCCATTGTTAGGCTGATGGTCCTTCTTGACCATGTGAGCAGCTGGTTTTGGTTGTCAGCAGCAAACTGGTTGATCCACTCTGAGAAGGTGCTATTTAAGAGTTTGAGTTGAATACAGCACCTCAGACTGAGGAAGTCTTTCGGATGAAAGACAAAACGTTTCTACATTTTTTTTGTGTTGCTTTGTTTTGTTTTTTGAATGTCCAGAGGACCAGATTTAAATTTTTTTGATTTTTCTACCTGGATTATTGAGCATGCATCAGGAGGGCGGTAGTTAGTTTACCATAAAATTCCATATAGAGCGCCCCATCATTTACTAACTCTATGGACATGGACATGTTTTTTGATTTTTACGATAATACGGGCCAAAGTGTGCCCTGTTGCAGTTTGGTACGGAACTTGTACTTTTGTTTCTAAATACAGGACAATTCCATTTTTTACAGGACGGTTGGCAGCCCTTGGTTGAAGCCAAAGGAGGCTTGAGGCCCACAGCAGATGAGGAGGCAGAGTGAGAGGCATCCTCCAGGACCCCCTCGAGAACACAGGAAGGAGGAGGAGGTGGGTCGTCATACCCGATATCCACGGAGCAGCACGGAACCATGTAAAACGCCTCCGGATGCTTTATCTGCAGTGAGCTAATTATGTCATACAGTTCCTTTGATACTTTATCATTAGCACCCGGTGGGATGTAAACAATGAAACACTGTACACTGCAGTAAACTCCTGTGGCAGATAGTATGGCTGACATTTCACAGTAATAAGTTCTATCACCTCAGAGTAGTAGCTTTTTACCAGTCCACAGTTCGTACACCAGTCTTCATTCATGAACATACAGAGTCCTCCCCCCCCATGTTTTTCCTGACTGATGGTCACAGTCTGCTCAGAATAACTGAAGACTGTTGATCTGGAAAGCTGAGTCTGGTATGTTGTTGTTAAGCCAGGTTTCAGCACAGTCCATCATCTCTGTATAAACACTCGTCATATGTAACAAGTCCATTTTGTTATCCAGTGAGCGGACATTGGCCAGAAAGAGAACAGGAATTGGTGACCTTCACCTTTAGGTGGGCTAACGCTCCTGCCCACTTCCCCCTCTTCTGTTTACGGGCATCAGTTCAGATGAGCTGTACTTGAGCCATGAATTTAGTACTGAACTAGTGCCTAAAACAGCCTCATAAAAACTAAAAAAATTAAAATAAGTATTAATCCCGGGAGCATGAGAAGCCGGTGCACTTCTGTGCATCGCCATAGCACAGACACACATATACACAAACTTGTGCATTATTACTTATTCATTCATTATATTATATTGTATTTTAACTGCAGCTAGCTCTGCCAACATGACGGGTTTAAACAGGTCTATTTCTGTCTAATTCAACATTTTAAAATATCTATTACAGCTTAAATTTTGAAAGTTGATTGTTTTTTTTAATGGTAATTCCAGTTACTGAACTCTCAACTAGAAAATATTTAGCCTTTTTTTCTGAGAGACTGACATGGTTAATTTAGTTCAAGTTATAGATCCTTTGTCAAAGACTGCAACATAAACAAGGACTATCATTAAAGAAAAACGTGATCGTGGAGATGAGTAAATTTTTTAAATGTTTTTCAGGTAAACCACAAGAGAATGACTTCAGTGAACTGAATGTTGCATTCAAAGTATTACACAGGATCTCATTTTCTGTCTTCCCAATTTATTTTTGCACAATTACTTATTTTGTCATCTGTTATGATTTTAACTAGAAACAGTTTCATTTAAATTAACAATTAATCAATCAATGAATTACAATTTTATAATAGTTGTCAGGCACTCCAGGTACTCAGTTATTTAAAATAAAAAATGACAAATAGAACAATTATATCCAGGTCTCTCTTGTAAATGAGTCCTCGTGGCTCAATGGGACTAACCTGTTTAAATAAAGGTTGAATTAATATCTTATACAGAAATCATGAATTCATCCAGATGATCTAAGGTAAGCTGGAGCAGATCTGAACTGCTGCATGGAGGACAAGGTGGAGCATTCTCATGCAGAGAACATCAGAAATAGCTTTATATAGGTGCTACTGATTTTTTACGTGTGTAACGTTATTATAAAACACAGTTGACATGGCTATATTGATCATTGTATTGCAGACTTTTTTTCTAACAAATATGCGTTTGCAGTCTCGTTTCACTCTAAAATTTGATGATAAATGTATCAGCCGCGTCTAAAAATACTGATAAAATGCATAGTCAATGAAATAATCAGTAATCAGTTAAGTAATCAGTTTGTTACTGCTCAATAATTACCAAAAGTTGCCGGGCAAAGAAAAGTCAATTTTTGCATTATGTCGCACCAGTAGGCGCTCAAACTGACTGACAGAGATGAGCTGTTTGGAACTACTGAGAGCTGCATGAACCACGTGACCGCGTATTGGCGAGTTCAAAGAGTGTCGCAACTTTCTTTCTCTATGGCACTGGATCTGTCCAGGGTGTACCCCGCTCCTCGCACAGTGATTGCTGGACATGGGCACAGGCAACCCCCGTGACCCACATTGGAAGAAGTGGGTAAAAGATAATGGACGGATGGATGGCTTTTTAGAAATGTTGGCCAACTGAAAAGTGTCAGTCTGAGGCACTGCTCAGGTGTTATGAGCCCAGGTTGCTCTGATAGTGGCCTTCAGCTCTTCTGAATTGTTGGGTCTGACGTATCACATCTTCCTCTTCACAATACTCAATAGATTTTTTTATGGGGTTAAGGTCATGTCAGTTTGCTGGACAAATAAGAACAGGGATACCATGGTCCTTAAACCAGGTACTGGTAGCTTTGGCACTGTGTGCAGGTGCAAAGTCCTGTTGGAAAATGAAATCTGCATCTCCATAAAGTTGGTCAGCAGCAGAAAGCATGAAGTGTTCTAAAACTTCCTGGTAGACGGCTGCATTGACCTTGGACCTCAGAAAACACAGTGGACCAACACCAGCAGATGACATGGCACCCCAAACTATCACAGTGGAAACTTGACACTGGACCTCAAGCAACATGGATTCTGTGCCTCTCCTCGCTTCCTCCAGACTCTGGGATGTTGATTTCTAAAGAAAATGCAAAATTTACTTTCATCAGAGGACATAACTTTGAACCAATCAGCAGCAGTCCCATGCGAGACGATTCTGACGTTGTCTCTTGTTCAAGAGTGGCTTGTCACAAGGAATATGACAGCTGAAACCCATGTCTTGCATATGTCTGTGTGTGGTGGTTCTTGAAGAACTGACTCCAGCTGCAGTCCACTCTTTGTGAATCTCTCCCACATTTTGGAATGGGTTTTGTTTCACAATCCTCTCCAGGGTGCTGTTATCACTATTGCTTGTACACCTTTTTCTCTACCACATATTTTCATTCCCTTCGCCTCTTTATTAATGTGCTTGGACACGGAGCGCTGTGAACAGCCAACCTCTTTAGCAATGACCTTTTGTGTCTTGCTCTCCTTTTGCAAGGCATCAATGGTCATCTTTTGGACAACTGTCAAGTCAGCAGTCTTCCCCATGCTTGTGTAGTCTACTAGACAGAGATTGTTTAAAGGCCTTTGCAAGTGTTTTGAGTTAATTAGCCGATTAGAGTGTGGCACCAGGTCTCTTCAATATTGAACCTTTTCACAATATTCTAATTTTCTGAAATACTGAATTTGGGGTTTTCATTAGTTGTCACTTATTATCATCAACATTAAAATTAATAAGCATTTGAAATATATCAGTCTGTGTATGAATATAATATACAAGTTTCACTTTTTTAATGGAATTACTGAAATAAATCAACTTGCTCATGATATTCTAATTTTATGACCAGCACCTGTACATCCTTCCACCACTTTGCTGTTACAAATGCCAGCAATATGGACACATAACAGCAGTGTACAAAGGCAAGTAGAGGTGTCCAAAGTGTGGTGAAAATCACAAGATAGAAGAATGTAGAGAAGTACAGGAAAAATGTTGCAATTGTGGAGGGCAACATAGTTAAATAGAGGTTGTGAGGCGAGGAAAACAGCCACAGAAATCCAACAGATTAAAATGACAAAAAAATAAATAAAAATGCAGAGGCAGTCAAAAGTGTAAAAGGAACCGAACTGAACCGAACCAGTTCAGTTGGGGACCAATATTCAGAACATTTCTTTACACTTTCAGATGGTGCGGTTAGCATTCACACTGCAATGAGTCAATCGAGCCGAAGTTATTTTGGTCTGTACCTTTAGATTTTACACTTTTCCGCCCAGAAAAAATTTAAATACAAAAAACTAAATAAATCCATAATGCAAGTTTATTTATTTTTTAGGTCCTCTCATTTCTGGAGACCTAAGCCCCCATTTGCAACAGTGCTTGGAATTATTATGACAAAAATCAAAATGCAAAAGTAAAATATAATGCAATCATAATTTTGTTTTGTGAAATAATCTGTCAAAAGTAGAAATATCATATACAATAAACAAACAATGGAGGAGTTGGAATATTTCTGACAATCTTTAAGTTTTTCTTTTTTCTCTCGATCCATTCAGGGTATGACATAAACTCACATTCAAAGACAAAACACCATCAGTTTTCAGGACTACTCACCTGTGTGAGCTTTTCATGTGCAAGAACAAGTGGCTACTCTGACTGAATCTTTTTGCACAGATTTTACAGGAATAGGGCTTTTCCCCTGTATGAGTTCTAATGTGATACTGTAGGCTAGTCTTGGTTCTTAAACATTTTCCACACACATTGCAGGAATACGGCTTCTCGTTAGTGTGGGTCCTCAAATGAACATTCAAAGCTCCAGTTTGTGTGAAGCCTCTTCCACATATTTTGCAGGAGTATGGTTTTTCACCTGTGTGCGTTCTCATGTGACACATCAGGCTAGTGCTGGATCTTAAACTTTTGCCACACACATTGCAGGAATATGGCTTCTCGTTGGTGTGGGTCCTCAGATGAGTCTTTAAAGCCCCTGTTTGTTTGAAACTTTTTCCACATTCTTTGCAAGAATGTGGTCTTTCATCAGTATGGATTCTCATATGATAAGTCAAACTGTTACTCTGAGTAAAACTTTTATGGCAAATTTCACAAGTAAACGGTTTCTCACCTGTGTGAGTTCTCATGTGACGCAACAAATGACTTTTCAGTCCAAATTTGTCTCCACAGGTCTGACAGGAATATGGCCTCTCACCTGTGTGTGTTATCATGTGGCGCAACATGCTGTGACGTTGACCAAAACTTTTCATACACATCTCACAAGAAAAAGGCTTCTCTTTTTGATGACAGTTCACTGACGTCAAGTCGGAGAACCTTTTTCCACAAGAGTTGAAAACATACGGTTTTGTTTCATCTGCGTCCAAACTTGATTCTCCTCTTGAAGGTGATGATGCAGAGCTGTGAGAGAGGAGCTGGGTGCTGGTTGGTCCTGATTTGATGCTGTCACACTCATCATCATAATTAATCACCAAGACATTAATGTCATGCATCAGAACTGCTTGCTCCTCATCCTGACTGCTACAAAATTCTTCTGGTTCCTCTTTGATTTGTAGAGATTCTGGTTCTCCCTGTTTTTTTTTTATCTGTGGAGGTTCTGGTTTCTCCTGCACTTCTTTGTTCTGTTGTAAAACTCTAGTCTGGACCTCCTGGTCCAAAGTAGAGTTTCTACCCCAGACATGTTGGTTGTCCTGAAGGTCATCCTCTTCAGTCATATGTTCCTGTGGAAGTTCTGAGAAGGACAAAGTGACAAAAACGTAATTAGTACTAATGCCAAATATATCTTAGAGAAAATCTAGTTTTCAATTGCCCTAAAACCGGAGCCCCTTATTAAAATCTTTAATTATTTGAAGACATCTTCACTCGGATCATCTATTGAGGTGATCTGAAAAATGTTATATGCATACGATTGGTTCTTTAATGCTGCTTGATTTTCCATATTTTGTATCTTTTAGGCTATTAGATCTTCATAAAAGTGCAACTCAAATGACTGTTATTGTAACAATATTTGATTTTTTTGTAAAATTTACATAAACATTGGCAGACCTACTGTCACAAAGCTGCTCAGTAAGCCCACTGTGTGACATGTTGATTTTGCATGTCAAGCAGTTAACATAGGGCTCCCACTGCACTAAAAATTTATTCAAAAACCTTTTCTAACAACAAGCAGAAGTTCTAACCAGTTCTCCTATAAGGTATTGTCTGTTACTTAAGAGACTGCCTACACTGTCCATAGACAGCAGCGCAAGATCAGTTTCTGGGCACTTTGCTCTGGGTCTGCACAGTACTAGACAGATTAGCAGTTTCTCAGTAGCTGAGATACAAGTAGAAATATTTATATAAAACAAAAGAAAAAATAAGAAAGAAGCCAACTTTACTACAGGAGAATGTCAACTACAGGAGAATTAAGATGATGAGTCATACAATTAAGATTTGGGAGAAAGTTATGGAAGCTAAACTTAGATGAAAGGTGATTATTTGTGAGCAGCGGTATGGTTTCATGTCGAGAAAGAGACCCTCAGATACCATCTTTGCTTTGAGAATGCTAATGGAGAAGTACAGAGAGGGTCAGAAAGAACTCCATTGCGTCTTTGTGGATTTAAAAAAAAGCACATGACAGAGTGTCAAGGGAGGAGGTGTGGTATTGAATGAGGAAATCTGGAGTGGTAGAGAAGTATGTTAGACTGGTACAGGACATGTACCATATTTTTCGGCCTATAAGTCGCAGTTTTTTGCATAATTTACATGCCCTGCAACTTATAGGCCGAAGCAACATATTTATGGATTTTTTCCCATATTTATAAACCATTTTTTGGCTGAGATATGACTGTTTCCATTCATTCTGACTGAAAAAAGAGCTGTACCACTTTCAGCCACTTGATGGTAGCAGAGTAGTAATAGTTAAATGACATGCTGTTGACTGTTGTATCATGTAATAGGTAAATGTGGCTATGACAAATTCAAAAAAGTTCAAAACAAAAACAACTGGACTTTATTTATTATATTATATTGTTTTTTTCTTGAACTTTATAGAATTTACCATGTCCTGGATGACGGAGTATCTTCAACAGCTTTTAATGACTCAATCGGCCTGCCAAAGTCTCCCCACCTTCAGTCTGCTCTCTGCTTGGAACTGTCAAAACAGCTGCACCACCCTGGCGAAATGCAGCTGATTTGACCATTAAAGTGCATTTATTAAGCAAATTTTAGACTGAGATGCACTTTTGCTATAATTTCGAGCAAACAAATAATTGTTTAGGTGCTTTTCTTGTTAAATTTCGGAGAAAAGAGCCACATTCCTCCTTCCTTTTTCTCGTCCTCTGCGCGTTCACAGAGCACCGAGGCAGCAAAACTATTTTTTAAATAAAGCTGATTTGACCATTAAAGTACATTTATTAAGCAGACGTTGGACTGAAACACACCTTGACTAGAATTTTGAGCAAACAAATAATTGTTTAGGTGCTTTTCTTGTTAAATTTCAGAAAAACGAGCTGCGTTCTTCCTCCCTTTTTCCTCTCTGCACGTTCACGGAGCACCAAAACTATTTTTTAAATGCAGCTGATTTGATCATCAAAGTGCATTTATTTAGCAAACGTTAGACTGAGAGACACATTTACTATAATTTTGAGCAAACTGATTGTTTTTAAGTGTTAATCTTGTTAAATTCTTGTTAAAGTCCTCCCGTGCACGCTCCCGTGGCCACAATTTGGCAGCCCATCAGATTTTGGCCACATTTCTGGGTTCGGCCCACATTTCCGGGTTGTCGGCGGTAACGTGTAACAAACGTGACACGTCAGCGGTGATGCATAATAGATGCAACATATACGGCAATGCGACATATTTATGGATTTTTCCACTTTATTAGACAAATATGGACTGATGCGACTTATAGGGCGGTGCGACGTGTCTGCCAGAAAATATGGTATGAGGACAGTAGGACAGTGGTGGAGATGAGCTGTAGGAATGATGGATAGCTTCAAGGTGGAGGTGAGATTGCAACAAGGCTCAGCTCTGAGCCCCTTCTTGCTTGCTCTGGTGATGGACCGACTAACAGATGAGGTCAGGCAGGAATCCCTGTGAACTATTATGTTTGCAGATGGCACTGTGGTCTGTGGTGAGAACAGGGAACAGGTGGAAGAGAACTCAGAGGTGGCAATGTGCACTTGAAAGAAGAGGAATGAAAGTCAGCCGTGGTAAGACAGAGTACATGTCTGAATGAGACGGAGGCTGGTGGAACAGTGAGGCTACAAAGAGCAGAGGTCACAAAGGTGCAGGACTTGAAATACTTAGGGTCCACTGTCCAGGAAAATGGGTAGTGTGGTAAAGAGGTAAAAAAAAAGAGTCCAGGCAGGATGTAGTGGATGGAGAAAAGTTTCAGGCGTGATTTACGACAATTGGTGTCAGCAAAGCTCAAAAGAAAAGTTTAGAAGATAATGGTGAGAACAGATATGTTGTGTGGTCTGGAGACAGTGGCACTAAAAAACAGACAGGAGACAGAACTAGAAGTGGCAGGAATGAAGATGTTGAGGTTCTCTTTAAGAGTAACAAGGTTAGATATGATCAGGAATGAGGTCATCAGAAGTAAACAACTGGGAGATAAAGTTAGGGAGGCCAGGCTGAGATGGTTTGGACATGGCCAGAGGAGGGACAATGGGTATGTTGGTAGAAGGATGTAAGAAATGCAACTGCCAGGACAAAGACAAAGAGTAGATATATGGATGCAGTTAGAGAGGACATGGAGGTAGTTGAGTGAGAAAAGAGAATGCAGAGGACAGAGTGAGATGGAGGAGGATGACATGCTGTGGCAACCCTTGAAGAGGGAAAAGCCAAAAAAAGAAAAAAAAAAAATTCTGGAGCTGCTGGCCATTCACCCAACCCTTTCTTCACCTCTTGGTGAACACACCTGGATATCTCAACTATACGTTGAAAAGGACACACAACAACACTGTGGTGGCTTCTTCCAACAGGCAACAACAACAGGTCCTGAGATCACTATGGCTCTACACGCTGGCCCACAAACTGATCAATTAGAGCAGAAATATTGTCCGAGTCACCCAGTTCACAGGTGTGCTGAACTGTGGAAAGATCTCTTAAGGAAGAACTCTAAGTATGCAGAATGGAAACTCTTCAAGAAAGTGCTGGCCAGGCTGAACTGGCAGAGGTACAGACCCTTTCAAAAAAATTAGAATATCATGGAAAAGTTGTTTAACTTCCATAATTCCATTCAAAAAGTTAATCTTAAAAATTAATAAAGTTAATAAATGATAGATTCAGGGCCCACAATTTAAACGATTTCAAGTATTTATTTGGGCAGCTGTGGCTGAGTGGTTAGAGCAGTCGTCCTCCAATGCAGGAGTTGGGAGTTCAAATCCACCAGCAGTCACATGCCGAAGTGTCCCTGGGAAAGATACTGAACCCCTCATTGCCTCAATGTGTGTCCCATTGGTGTATGAATGTGATCTAAAGCCACAAAAAGCCACATTTTGCCCTTCACTAGATTTTTCATTGATATGCTTGGATACAGCACTCTGTGCACAGCCAGCCTCCTTAGCTATGAACTTTTGTGGTGTAATATGCCCGGACAGCTTTGCTATGGACACAAGGGCCACCGTTTATGTTATTTAAAACACGTACGGGCCACAGAATGTAGTGAAAGTGGGGAGACAGCTTAACTGTTGCTTCACTACTAAAAATTTAAATACAATGGGTTCTTTCTTTTTCGAGTTAAATTAATGCAATGTGACCAAGATAACTGTGTTCAATGTTTAATCAGTGACATGAGACGCCATTTTCTTTGACCCATCAGAATAAATGCGGTCATTTATTTAACAGAATCAAAATTTAACATCAAAACATGTACACAAGGATTTGTTGATCTGGTTCTGATTAATAAAAACTTGGCACGCTAAACTAACAAGACAACAGAACATTTCTGAAGGCATCTAGATTGATTTACTGGTGAAAAGATTTACAAGAGGAGAGATTTAGAGGAAGACGGATGAAGGAAAGATGTATGTTTTGTTGACCAGAATTAGCACGCTTCTCTCAACACCAGCTCAAACCTCCGGTACACTTAGTGCGCGACAACTCGTTACCTTCGCAGAATCAGCTTCGGTACCGGGTCCATTTCAACGCTACCTTTCCAGCATCTCTGGTTAAAGTGGCTGGTCATTGTCAGAAGTCGTGTGGTTTGCTCTGTCAAACAGAACAAGCTTCCTTCGAAGTTGTAGGCGTTACGCCCGGGTGAGTTCACAGCGAGGCGCTGTGACTCCGTCAGAGATCCCACTCAGAAGTGGAATACTCCCAGAAGACTCCATGAAAGACCCAAGAAGACTCCGGTCAAAGACTGAAGAGTCAAGAAGACTCAGATCAAAGACTGAAAAGTTCCAGGAAGTGTCGACTTTTTAAAGAGTCCTCACTTCCGGTCACTTAGTACTTCCTGATAGGTTGAAACAACCAACAGGGGATGGTTCAGTGATGTCAGAGGGTTATTAAAAGTCAAGAGAGAGTGCAGGAATGTTTAGGAACGTTTAGTACAGACAGAGAAATGTTATGGCGAAGTGAGACAAACGCAGATGCCAGTTGTTTCTTTTATCGTCTGCTAGGTTTAAAAACAAGACACTTCGTTCTAATAACTCGTTTTCTGACTGTCTCTGACTTTCGACCGACATCACTGACTTTTCATTCAGACAGAAGATCAAAATGCAAAATTACTTTGTAAATAGACATTTAACTTGATTTCTAATTTAAATGAGGTTTAAAAATCATTAATACTGTTTCACAGTTGATTTAAATGAGTGGTTTACTTTCAACATTAGAAATGATATGAACTAAACACACTTTTGATTATCAAGATATTGTAAAATAGTAATGATAATATGAAAAGAAGAGTGTTCTTTCAATTGATTAATTCAGGATACAATTAGACAGTCTCTGGATGAGCTAATTTGTATTTCTGGATTCAAATCAATGACACAACAGTTCCTGTCCCATGAAGGTCTTCAGAGACAGGTTTTGGTCGGAGTCCTAGTTCACTACAGTCCCCCCTTTGGAAATCATTGTCTGTCCATGGGGATGAATTCCAACATGAACTTACGCCTCCGAATGTCCTTGATCCTGATGTAATCCAGCAAGAGGAAAACAAAACTCAAAGAAGGTAATCCCACAACGGTTTAGGTAATTCCACAATGTTGTTAGTAATTCCATAATGTTGTTGGTAATTCCATTATGTTGTTGGTAATTCCATTGTAGCAACGCTTTAACCCCTTGGAAACAAAGTCTGTAATCCATTGGAAAAAGTCATATAATCCACAACGATTGGAGGCGTTGATTGATCAGCATGCAGAGGGGTTCCCTCGATTGAACTGCAGAGGCAACCACTGGATGGAGATTGGAGACCCACGTTGGAGTTGTAGGTCCCTTCAGCGAAGGCTGCTGCTGGTGGTTCCCAGTGGGTGCCATTCTGGTTCTATGTGTTATGCATTTATGTGGTTTTAGTTGGGCTTATGAGTGGGATTTTACAAAAGACCTTAACCTATATGCACCTGGTGTGTAAGCTATCATGGTTTAGATCAGCTACAGTTACCAGTTAAAGGGTGGGTCATGCTGAAAAATTATATATAGGAATTTATACCTATAGAAGGGCAGTCCAAACTATTTTTCCATTCCTAACTTGGTTTAAGTTAGATTTACATGGCAATATATAGTTTGGTTCAATTGTCTGTTGTCCCTTTAGACGAACGACTTGAGGTTTGGTTTTTTGGTTTCCCCCTAAATGTTTTGGAGTCTATGGCGAGACTCAACTGAAGGATTAGCTAGCCCCCCC
>NC_056498.1:86677980-86679115 GCF_014905685.2 Nematolebias whitei
CCCCCCCCCCCGAATAGGATTGTTCGAGTAGGTTCGGCTTGAGCATTAAGGTAGCATTAATCTACATTGACTCCTCAAAGATTGAAGTTTAACAAATGAACTGCATGGTGGCATAGATAAAGTCTTCTTAGTGTCTAACTAAAGTACACACAAAATTCATTCTCGCTGGGGGTGTTCATAAACAATACCAAAAACCAATTAAACGATGTCTCAACATCGACAAAAGTAGTGATTAAGCAACCAGAAGAACAACGTTTCAACTTCGACAAAAGTAGTGATTAAGCAACTAGAAAACGACGTTTCAGTGCGTCACTCACTCTGATTGTCAGATTCGATCACGTTATCGCATCTGAGTTGTTATCTTACCACTTAATTAAACTTAAACTTATTTAGTTTCTGCTTGGAGGACCTTTTTCCCCACTAGGTCTGAGTTTTTGAGATCTTTGTCTCTTGTGGAGTTATTGAACGCCTTGTGTAGTTTAACCTGGTTTCAATGTACCCATTTAACAATTGGCTCTTTTTGGCTTTTGCTGATTTTGATCTGATAGACAACTGGAGACAGTTTGTTTGTTATCAGGTGGGGTCCAGTCCACCTGGGCATCAGTTTGCGGGCGAGAGTTCCGGTCCCGGACTCTCTTTTCCCGGTTGTGGGGGCGAACGTGTAGTACCAGACCCTATCTCCCACTTGGAGTTCCTCATGAGAGGCCTTTTGGTCATAGTACGCCTTTCGTCCTTCAGCGGATTTTTCCAGGTTTTTCTGGGCAAACGCAAAGGTGTTTTTAAGGTGTTCTTCCAAATTATTCATGTATTGTTGTGTGGTGTAGGCTGTTGCCATGGCGGCATCGCCTGGTTGGTACAACAGGTGTAGAGGGAGAGTCATTTGTCGACCCGTCATCATCTCAAAGGGAAAGATGCCAGTCGATGTGTGTGGAGTGGCCCTTATGGCTATGAGGACCAGAGGGAGTTTCACATACCAGTCCTTGTGATTTGTGGCTACGTATTTCTTCAAAATACTTACCACAGTTCTGTTTGCTCTCTCCACTTGGCCTGAGGCCTGTGGGTGGTAGCCAACATGGAAGTTGACTTTGATGCCTAGCATCTTCCACAGTTCTTTCATCACTTCAGCTGTGAAGTG
>NC_056498.1:86679125-86680194 GCF_014905685.2 Nematolebias whitei
AGTCCAAACCTTGAAAATACATGATTCATTAGTAACACAGCAGTTGTTTGTGCTGTGTCGTTAGGAGCTGGTAGGCATTCTACCCATTTGGTGCGCAAGTTACCGTGAGAAAATATTTATTTCCTCTAGTGCTCTTAGTAAGTGGTCCAACCCAGTTGATCTGGAGGTCGGACCATGGGAATGCAATGCATCTACTTTGCAGTGGTGTTCTATGGAGTGGTCTGGATGGCTGAAACTGGCCACAGACCAGGCACCCTTTTATGTAGTTCTTGACATCCTTTCTCATTCCAGGCCGATAAGCAACTTGTTTTAATGCTTTCAGCGTGGCGTTATCTCCCATGTGTCCCGCGGATGGGAGGTCATGTGCATGAACTAACATCACCCCCCTGTGGTCATGGGGGACCACGAACACGGGTGAGGACGTCGGTCCATGAGCAAAAGTTAGGATGCCCTTGACTAATTTTAGCTGTTTGCGCAGCTGAAAGAGGACTTTACGGTCTGGATTGGAATCCAGGTCGGCTTCGGACGGAGTGTTTTTCTCTGGGTCAGTCAAGTACAACATCATCGAGTTTATCGCAGGATCCAACTTCTGAAGTTGAATGATGTCTGGGTCAGTCAGCATGGGTTGTACAGAGACTGTGTTGTCAGCCGGCTTGGCTGCAGCCTGTGCACATGTGACTGCCATTACCTTGGCTGTAGGTTGTACTGACAGAGTTGTGAGCAGCCAGGAGGGGTCAAAGGACCACTGAGGGCCGTCCACGGCTCTGTCCTTGGCTAGGAAGTCTGCGAGGTCATTATACTGCTTGTCATCGCCTAGGACTCTATAATGTCCTGGAACCTTTTTCCAGTAGACCTGTAAGTCATGTGATGCCACCAAGTGATCACATGCCATGAAAAGCTCTTTGTGTTTGACCACTTTCTTGTTGCTTGTGAGAAAGTCGTTCCGTTTCCACAGAGCGAGATGACACAAGAAACTAAGTCGAACGTACAAAGTTTGTTTTCTCAGTCATCCAGGTATATAATAACAAAAAAGGTTGAATCATGTCATCTGGACTTCGTTTTTTTGTTA
>NC_056498.1:86680294-86683064 GCF_014905685.2 Nematolebias whitei
TAACAAAAAAACGAAGTCCAGATGACATGATTCAACCTTTTTTGTTAAGTCGAACGTAATTAAAGTCTGTGCAGATGACTAGCGTTTGGATGGAGCGTTCTACTGCCATCTGGAGAGCTATTAGGATTACTGCTATCTCAGCATACTGAGAAGTCTGAGAGCCTAATTTATAGCTAAAAGTAACCTCTTGTTGGTCTTGGAGGAGAATCCCTCCAACACCTGATTTGCAGGTTTGTTCGTGGTGGAATGAGCATCCATCCACGTACAATGTTGTCAGATCTTTGCAGATATTGTCATCAAAGTAGTGGTGATTTGGGTCATCACTTACTGAGGGTTTTTCCGCAGCTGGCGGATGGATGGCTGGTACATCTTGTGTACATTCCTGGCAGAGTGCCAGGTCGGTGCCCAAATGTGACTTCTTGTTTTGTCCGTAGCGGATGTCTAGGTCAAAACTTTGAAGCGCCATGAGCCACGTGGCTACCCGCGAGTTTGTCACCACACCATCTCTGATGCGTTGGCTATTCAGGAAAGTTACTGGCTGGTGTTGTGTTTCAACAATGATTTTTTGTCCACCGATGTAACTGGAGAAGTGTTTAACTGCCCACACAGTGGTCAGTAGAGCTTTCTCACAGTCTGAGAACTTTAATTCGGGGCCTGCCATTGTCTTACTGGCGTAGGCCACCACACGCTTGTCTTTGTCGTGCATCTGGTACAGACCTGCACTCATGCAGTTTGCTGAAAAGCCCACTTCCAGGTGAAACTCTTTGTTGTAGTCTGGATAGACTAGACATGGGGCTGACTTGAGTCTGTCCCTGACAGCGTTCATTGCCTGCTGTTGGTTATCAGTCCAGACAAATGGGACGTCTTTCTTTAAGAGTTCAGTCAGTGGTTTCGCAAGGTCTGCATAGTTCTCTATGAATTGGCGTGAGTAATTACACACGCCCAGAAAACTTTGTAGTTCTCCGAGATTGGTGGGGACTTTGAGATTGTCTAGGCCTAGGGTGCGAGTCAATTGTGGTTGTACTCCGTCTGGTCCTACTAGTAGGCCAATGTAGTCCACCTTGGTCCTGCACCACTGGCATTTTGACAGTGAGATTTTAGCACCAGCAGTGGTCAGTTGATTCAGAACGTGGTCGATCTCAGCCAAGTGTAAGTCCAGTGTTGGCTGCCTCAAAAGGACATCGTCCACATAGATCAGTGTCCCACATTCATGGGCGTCCGGACATGCTTTGTTCAAAGATGTTGAACTCAGCTGGTGAGTTAACGTAGCCAAAGGGGCACCTGGTGAAGGTGAATTGTCGGCTACCAAAAGTGAAAGCTAGTTTGTGTTGTCCTCGGCGCACGCAGGAATGGTCCAAAAACCAGAGGTGACGTCGAGGGTGGAAAAGTACTTACCATCGGTAACCCTGGGCAGTTCCTGTTGGATCTGGGTCATTGGTCACCTAGATAAAGGAACTTGTTTGTTTAGCTTTCTGTGGTCTATGGTAAGTCTCCACTTACCATTTGGTTTCAAAACTGGCCATAACAGCGCAGAGTAGGTGCTATTACAATGTCTGATTATGCCTTTTTCTAAAAAGTCATCAATGATTTCCTTGACAGGTTGATGTGCTGCCAGGGGAATCTTGTATTGTCTGACAAATGTAGGCGGTGCGTTTGACGGATTTGGGATGCTCACTGTGTGAAGCGAGGTCAACCCACAATCCATTGAGTCAGTCGAGAATGACTTCTCATATTTCATGAGAACTTTGCGGAGTTTATCCCTTTCTTCATCAGTCGTCAGGGCGTCGGCTTGGGCGACCACCTGTTCAATCTGTAAAGAGATTGCTAAGGGTTCTTTATGTTTGGGGAGCTCCAGTGAGTCCCTTTCTGTGCCGTTAGACCTTTCTATAGGTAGGACACTATACAGGTCCTTCTCAAAAAATTAGCATATTGTGATAAAGGTCATTGTTTTCCATAATGTAATGATAAAAATGAAACTTTCATATATTTCAGATTCATTGCACACCAACTGAAATATTTCAAGTCTTTAATTGTTTTAATACTGATGATTATGGTATACAGCTCATGAAAACCCAAAATGCCTGTCCCAAAAAATTAGCATATTTCATCCCACCAATGAAAGACAAATGTTTTTAATACAAAAAATGCCAACCTTCAAATAATCATGTTCAGTTATGCACTCAATACTTGGTCGGGAATCCTTTTGCATGAATGACTGCTTCAATGCAGCATGGCATGGAGGCAATCAGCCTGTGGCACTGCTGAGGTGTTATGGAGGCCCAGGATGCTTCGATAGCGGCCTTAAGCTCATCCAGAGTGTTGGGTCTTGCATCTCTCAACTTTCTCTTCACAATATCCCACAGGTTCTCTATGGGGTTCAGGTCAGGAGAGTTGGCAGGCCAATTGAGCACAGTAATACCATGGTCAGTAAACCATTTACCAGTGGTTTTGGCACTGTGAGCAGGTGCCAGGTCGTGCCGAAAAATGAAATCTTCATCTCCATAAAGCTTTTCAGCAGATGGAAGCATGAAGTGCTCCAAAATCTCCTGATAGCTAGCTGCATTGACCCTGCGCTTGATAAAACACAGTGGACCAACACCAGCAGATGACATGACACCCCAGTGACTGTGGAAACTTGACACTGGACCTCAAGCAATGTGAATTCTGTGTCTCCTCTCTTCCTCCAGACTCTGGGACCTTGATTTCCAAAGGAAATGCAAAATTTACTGTAATCAGAGAACATAACTTTGGACCACTCAGCAGCAGTCCC
>NC_056498.1:86683164-86690742 GCF_014905685.2 Nematolebias whitei
TTGAGGTCCTAACTCGACATCATTGGTTGAGAAGAGAGCTATGGCCTGTGTTGGTTTCGTGAACCAAACTGGACCAGTCTCTTGACTCGATACCAGGTTGTCTGGGAGTCCTCCCAGAAATGGAAAGCCAAGTTCAAAATCATGAAAATCTGTGGAGATCAACAATCCTAGCCTTGTGTTTCTCGGGATCAGTACCTCCTCTGTCCCTGTGTAGGACACAGCAACAGATGTGGTTCTGGAGTCGAGGCTCACTTGGCTTGCGGCCTCAATGGACAGTCCTAGTTTGAAAAACGTAGGAGATGGTTGAAAGTACGCCTGTTTAAGGCTAATAGCTTGTCCCGCCACGATGTGGACTCGTACCATTAGGTTTGTTACCTGAGGTGGTACTGAGGTGTTTTGGTTGCTAGCAACCTGGCAGACCTCTGGAATGGTTTGTCCAGCCATAAGGTTTGCTGTGTCTAGCACAGGAGGGTTTTTTTTGGCTGGTTTTAGTGACCACAGCACATTGTGGCTAGTGTCCACTCGGACACCTAATCTTACCAAGATGTCAGAGCCTATGTAGGTTGCATGTGGTAAGTCTGGGACCACGAGGAATGGGTGGACCAGTTCCCGTTGGTTCCAGATCAGTTTCAGGTTAATGACTCCTTTTGCAGTCATCACTTGAACTGTTGGGATACAATGGAAAGCGGAAAGCTTTCTCGATCAGAACTGGACCCAAATGTTTCTTAACCAATGTTTCGTAGAAAGCTTGGTTAATAGCTGATTTATCTGTCCACAGCGACAGTACAGCATCTTCGGTGTGGTATCCTTGGATCTCTACACCTTTAACTACCAATGGTAGGTAGTATCCAGTGGGCTCTGACTGTCTCAGCTCACAGAGGAGGCTTTCTTGTTTAGTCAGAGTTGGGGCAACCGGTTGGGTCTCTTTGGTTTCATATGCTTTTAAAGGCTTACTTACCGGGACTGTGTTCTCTGCTGAGAGGTCCTCGGTGCCTTCTGCGGTGCCTGCTGTTGGGCAGTCTGTGACTGTCTCAGGAGGCATGAGTATTGGCAGGGGTTTGCTCACTCTGGCCCACATTGTCTGTTCACCATAATCTATAATCGCCTCAAAGCGATTTATAAAATCCTGGCCGATCAAAAATGGGAATGAGTCAACTGTAGACATATGTACCGGGTGGTATAGTGTCATCTCGCCAACCTGCATGTGAACCATAGCTACAGCTGTTAGGGTTGTCCTCGTCTCTGCGAGGCCCTGCAGTTCTATAGCACGTTCTATGAGAGGTATTTCCCTGTGAACACCGTTAGCGGCGGTCCTGAGCTCCTTGAACAGTTTGGCTGACATAATAGTTATGTCGGCTCCACCGTCCAGTAGGGCTTCATGTGTGAGGACCCCTTCAAGTGTGATCAACAGGTAAGCTTTTTTAGCGACCCCCCTTCTGATCAGGTTACACAGGAACCTCGTAGGTTTTGGCCGACGTTTCTTCTCACGTTTACCTTTACCTGTGTAATCCTGGTTTTTCAGAACCGTTGGTGCAGTCGCTGCTGCTCCTGAGAGTTCGGTTTTTGACGGGCCTCCGTCATTGATGTATGAGATCACCCGCTCACTGTGTGTTGAGGGGCTCTCATTGTTTGTAACAACAAGGTCCTGGTGGCTGTCCGTGACAGCGGCAATGTTGTTGTTTGTGTCACCCTGATTTATTTGAACCGTTAGCACAGCTGTTGCTGTTTCTAAGGTTTCAGTTTGTGACGGGTCACCATCGGTGACGTGTGACTGTACCCCCCCTTTTTCTGGTGAAGGCCTGTCAGAGTTTACAACAACAACGTCATGGTGACTGTCTGTGACAGCAGTAATGGTGTTGTTTGTGTGTTCTGACTCATCAGCAATGATATTGCCACACAACGCGTCAGGTTGTTTGTCCATGGCAACACCTTTCAACATTTCCAAGAACCGACACACACTCTCTGTCTCGTCCGAGCTCAGAGGTCTGGGGCTCTCTTTCTGGACCCGCTGCTATTCCTTTTTCGTCTCAGGCTGTTCAGGCCGACGTGGTGGGGGAGCAGGTCCCCCCCTCTGGGGTTCCCAGTGGGATCCCTGGTGTTATGGGTCACTTTTGGTGCCATACTTTTTACCCTTAGGGCGTTCGCCCCCCTTCTGGTACATTCGTTCATCCTCTGGTTTCCTGAGAAACCATTTAGGATCCTGTCTGGACCAGGAGGCACTCACCTGTTGTGGTTTGGCTGCTGGGAAACCTCGTTTCCTCTCGCCTTTTTTGGGAGGGGGAGCTGAAGCTTTCATCCCTTCCAATTCTAATGACTGGGCAGGAATCCTCACACCTGGGAACACCTCAAAGCGTGTTTTGGCCTGTGAACGGGCTTCAAAGACATTCATAGCACAATTTTTTATCTCACTGATGGTTTTTTTCTTTGAAATGAGCCATCATTTGCACAGACATCCTTATGTCATGTTGGAGATTTTTGCTGAAAAAGAACTTAAACGCCTCCTCCTCCTCCATGCCGGTTTTCGTTCCTGTAACCATAATAAGCCTGCAAAATTGTGGAATAATATGCCCTTGGGTGCTCATTCTTACCTTGCATGACCTTGTCGGCGGCTGGATATCCGCCAGGTCCCGCGCAAGGGGTATACTCTTTCATAAGAGCAGCACATAACAGGCGGTAATCCTTTCTTGTGGCATCTGGTTGACGCTCTATGAAGGAAAACACCGTCCTGGCTGAAGTGAGCCTGATCAAACCTACTTTATCCTCAACTGTAGTGTTGGGATAGCTTCTTAATTGGAAGTCAAGGTTGTGCATCTGCCGTTGGGTGTCGGTTGAACCCAACGGCCTCGGCTCAAAGCGTTGGACATACTTCGCGATTTTATGCAATTCCGCTATTGAGAGCGGAGGCTGAGGAATTGGTGTTGTTTGAACAAAATAATCATGTGGAGGTGATTCACCAGACTCACGTGGAGGTGGCAGAAGGGGATTATGTGTAGGAGGTACAGCAAAATCCTTCTGAGGTGGTGGTGGGTGACCTGGACTCTGACCCAGCTCGTCTTTGAGTTCCAGACATCCTTGCCCCTCGTCAGAAATTTTATTTGTGGCTGCGGCAAGTTTTGCCTCACAGGCTGCTAAGCGTTCACGTGATGTATGACATTCACTTTGTAAACGCACGCCTTGTTGGACTAACACCGCTTTTTCCAATCTGCACTCGTCCAGAGCTTTTGATGTGAGCTGCAACTGTTGGTGCAGAGCATCATAGTCTGAACACAGTGTTTCACGCAGCTTTTTCTCATATGAGTCTGCTTGTAACAACAGCTGAGCTTGTGAGACCTCTTTTTCACGTTTTAATTCATTCTCCCAGGTCTCTTTATCAAATTTAAATTGTGCCGTGAGGTTTAGATACTCCTCACGTGTTGTTTCGCAGTCCTCTTTGTCTCGCGTTTAAACCTTATTGCAAGGTCTTCTGCCCTGTTGGCCTCAATATAAAATTTAGCTTTCAACAAGATTGCTATTTTAGCAAGTTGTTCATAGCTTGACTTAGTTATGGCTGTGGAAGTTACACTGTCTACAACTTCCTTCAGCTCGTCCAATAACTCTGTTGAGGTCATGCTGTCCACCTATTCACCATATGGACATAAGGACTCTGTTAGCACCTTTAGGGCTGTCTCAAGCCAGTCCTTTTTATCACATGGAGCCACATCAGCTTCTGTTAAATCTGCCATGGTTATCCACTGTTCAGCAAAGCCTATCTGGTTAAACCGTTGCAATCTTAGAGTTTTTCAACAGGCAAATGTTTGTATTTAAGTGAGCAGCGAGATTAACACACTATTTTAGCTCTGGGTATCATCAACATTACTGTTATAAGCCAATCTTTAATAAATGGGCCCCTATGTTCAGGCCTTACCCCATTAATATCGTAAGTAAACGCTTCCTGTGGCAGTGTTACTTAATATGAGCTTATTCTAACAGATACAAGAGCCAGGCTATTTCAGTGTACTCCTAATGCACTTAAAATTAAATAAACCTGCAATATTTTCTAAGAAGGCTTACCGCAACTGTGTAGTTGTAAACGCCCGTAAGCAGTTTAATTTACCAGAATTTGCTATTTAAACAGTACCCATAAACCAGGCTCTGATTAACAAAAAAAAAAAAATTTAAATGAAAGGCGAGTGCGCAGCTTTCTTTCTGGAAAACTGTTATACTCTTTTTCAACAGTAGGTGGCGGTGTAAGATTACTTTTACCGGTAGGAGTCGCTGACAACTTCCTGTGAACCGTCCTGTTGACATCCGGTTGTTAGCCGTTAGCTACATGTAGCAACGGTCGAACACGGTTCAAATCAGCATTTATGGACGGATTTAAAGCTTTTAACGTGGCGTCACTTTACAAGCACGCTTATTCTGCATATACTCATGAGTTCAGGAACGAATGTCAGGGCTTTATTTAGCTTTTTTAAACACAAAGGAAGACTCCGTTAAAACGAGCTTCATTTCCGGGGTCACGTGACTTCACAGACACGTGAACATTGGGGGTGGGCTTTACGCACTGACACCAGAGTGAGTGGACGTACACGGCGATACGTCACCAGCTTCTCAGCGAATCAGAACGTCCCAAACAGCGGTTGTCGACCAATCACAGCTTGTGTGTACTCGCCTTAAGCTAGCAGTTAGCATCAACAGTCCGGTCAAATTATCGCCCATGAAAGCTTCAAAAATTGCACAATTTACTGTGGAACGTAACAAATCAGCACCGGAGCAGAGTTCTGAGATGGCGCTCAGCTTCAGACAACATGTCACCATTTAAAAACACGACTCGAACGAGTCTAGTAAACCGAACCGGGTCGAACACGCAGAACCCCCTGGTCCATGCTAGAGTTTCAAACAGAATGAATGCGTTATTCCCACTGCTTACAGCTTAGTTACACAAAAAGATTGACAATTTCAGCTTTAAAATGAACACATCAAAGTAATTCTGCATCTTTCTGAACCCCAAAGCCGTAAATCATGTCTGTACCAAGGTCAAAACTCGGACTTTTTTATGCCAACATGACGCGTTATTTCACAATAACACAGATCTCGGGTCACACATAATTATATCTCTTTAGAAAGCGTACAAGCCACCAAATATGTAGTGAAGCAGGGACAGCTTTTCTGTAGCTTCACTACTATTTAATTATTCTTAAAGCTAGTTCAAGCACAAAGAATATTAATTATTTAAATACAACGGATTCTTTCTTTTTCGAGTTAAATTAATGCCATGTGACCGAGATAACTGTGAGGATTGTTTAATCAGTGACATGAGACGCCATTTTTCTTTGACCCATCAGAATAAATGCGGCCATTTATTTAACAGAATCAAAATTTAACATCAAGACATGTACACATTGATTTGCTGATCTGGTTTTGATTAATAAAAACTTGGCACGCTTTACTAACAAGACAAAAGAACATTACTGATGGAGGCATCTAGATTACTGGCGAATAAAAAGTTTTAAGGGAAGGAAGGAGAAGTTTAAAGAAAGATGGATGAGGGAAGATGTATGTTTTTTTACCAGAATTAGCACGCTTCTTTCAACACCAGCTCAACCCCCGGTCCGCTTAGTGTGCGACACTCGTGACATCTCTTTACCTTTGCAGTGGATGGACAGCTCCAGTATAGAGGTCCCTTCGCACGCTACCTTTCAGCATCTCCGATCAGGGTGGCTGGTCATCGTCAGAAGTTGTGTGGTTGTACTCCATTCAACAGAACAAGCTTCCTTCGAAGTTGTAGGGCGTTACGCCCGGGTGAGTTCACAGCGAGGCGCTATGACTCCAGCTGGGATGGACGGACCCTCGTCTCACAGTCAAATCCATCAGCTATTGATTGAATCTGAAAGTTCCTTAGGAACTCCCAGGAACTTCAGTCATAGATTCCACTCAGAAGTGGAAGACTCCATGAAAGACTGAATAAGACTGAGTTTGAAGTTACCATACCATACCATACCATACCAATTTATTTATATAGCACTTAAAACAGCAACAAGGCCAACCAAAGTGCTGTACAAAAGAAACAAACATGCACAGCAGACAGGAAAACATAAAATAGAAATACAGATACAAATAGCAGCAGAAGCTAACTAAAATGGCCAACAGAGTAGAGAACAGACCGGACCAAAACAAATCACAACGTGGTAAAGGCAAGAGAATAGAAGTGGGTCTTCAAGCGAGACTTAAAGACAGAGTGTGGGAGCCTGTCGAACACTCAGTGGCAACTCATTCCACAGTCGTGGACCTGCGACAGAGAAAGCCCTGTCACCTCTGAGCTTACGACGGGTTTCTGGGACTGAGAGAAGCATCTGGTCTGCTGACCTCAGAGAGCGCGGTGGGACATATGGCTGCAGAAGATCAGTGAGATAGGATGGGGCGGAACTGTTCAGTGATTTAAAAACATATATGAGAATTTTGAAATGGATCCGAAGGTGAATTGGTAGCCAGTGCAGGGAGGCCAAAACTGGCGTGATGTGCTCTCTATAGCCTGTACCAGTTAAAAATCGGGCTGCAGCATTTTGGACCAGTTGTAGACGAGCAATGGAGGACTGACCGATTCCAAACAGAAGTGAATTGCAGTAATCAAGCCTAGATGTTATGAAGGCGTGGATCACTGTCTCAAGGTTCTTTTTGGAGAGTATAGGCTTCAGCTTAGACAGCCGTCTCAGCTGAAAAAAACAGGATTTGACCATCATGTTTACGTGACTGTTGAGTTTTAAGGACGGGTCCATTATCACCCCCAGATTAGTGACCTTTTGTTTCTCTAGCGGGGCTAGAGAGAAAAGGTCAATGTCATGGTTCATGAGTGAGCCACTGGGATGGAACAGCATGACTTCAGACTTCTTCTCATTGAAGCTTAAGAAGTTTAAAGCCATCCAGTCGCGGATGTCAGCCAGGCAGTCAAGAAGAGGCTGAATAGAGCGTGTGCCTCTGTGCCTCAGGGGGAAGTAAATTTGGCAATCATCGGCGTAGAAATGAAAGGGTATGTCGTGTTTGCGGAAGATAGCACCTAGTGGCAGCAGGTATAAAGAAAAGAGAAGGGGATCGAGGATGGACCCCTGCGGTACCCCCCACTGGAGCGCTGTCGATGCCGAACTAAAATCTTTGATATTGACACAGAAGGTTCTGTCAGAGAGGTAGGACCCAAACCATTTAAGGGCTGACCCTGTGATGCCCACCCACTGCTCCAGTCTAGAAATGAGGATGTTGTGGTCGATGGTGTCAAAAGCAGATGTAAGGTCCAATAGGACAAGCAGCACAGAATCACCTGCGTCTGTGGATATGAAAATGTCATTAAAAACCTTCAGTAGAGCAGTTTCAGTGCTATGGAGAGATTTTAAGCCAGATTGGAATAACTCAAGGATAGCGTGATCCCCCAAAAACTGTTTCAACTGAGACTCCACAATTTTTTCCAGTAGTTTAGAGGTGAATGGGAGTCTGGAGACAGGCCGGAAGTTGGACATGACTGAGGGGTCAAGGTTAGGTTTTTTCAGGAGGGGCTGGACAGCAGCATGTTTAAAAGTCTTTGGCACCACACCTGAGGATAAACTGCTA
>NC_056498.1:86690842-86699687 GCF_014905685.2 Nematolebias whitei
TATATATATATATACACACACACACATACAGATCTATAGATAAGTATATTTGTGTTTAAAAAAAATTTCTTAACATCTGGTTTTGCTTTTGTTTGGTCACAGCACGACAAGTTTTCATACCTGATTTGTTTAAATTAATCAGGGCCAGTTGGCGTTGTCCATCCAGATTTTCCTCCAAGATGCTGCTTTTTGAAACTCCAAATGCTTCTTCACAGCTGGATTTACACTGACGCATCGAGAAAGAATCATTATCCTTCTTTAAAAGATTATGCTCAACCTCCTGCCTGGTCCAAAATTTAATCTGTATATCTTTAATCAGCTGAGGTTCCAGTTCTGCATGGTCCACACTGCAGTCTCTCTCCTGGTTAAATAGATGCTGGTCCATTAGAACATCCTCTGCCTTATATACATGTTGCTGTGGAGTGGCTGAAAAGACCAAAAACAAGGTTACTCGTCAGTTGTATATGTACATTAAATGATTACATTCCAAGAGTTAGATTAAAATCAGTCTAGTGATTAATGAGATATTTTGCTAATGGGAAAAATACACTTAAACACAAGTACAGGCATAAATACAGCGACAGGTGATGGAAATCGTATTGCACTAAAAATGACTGACAGTTAATTTTCCATTGAAACAACTGGGGTCACTTTAAGTTCAGATTTTAATTTGCACAACCACATCCCTTCTTTACAAAGGATTCAAGATTATTTGTCCTTCACACCCCATGTTGTACATGTGGTGGAACGAAACTGTACACAGGGTCCCAGTTACATCCAACAATAAAATGTAAAAGAAAAACAATAATAAGATCTAAGATATGATCTAAGAAAAACATCAACTAAAATATACACTAAGCACTAGTAGCATCAACACAATACGTTGAACAGCAGCACAAACATGAGTCTGAGTGAGCAGATGAGTACGCATGAATACAGTAACATGAAACAGATCAGCAGCAACATGATGTGATTTTTCAGAGTGATTATTCTGGTTAGAGATTCATGAGTCTAACAGCCTCAGAGTAGAAGCTGTTCCTCAGTCTAGTGGTTCTACACTTAATGCTCCTAAACCTCTTGCCTGAGGGGAGCGGGGCAAAAAGTGTGTGTGCTGGGTGAGTGGGGTCCTTCATGATGCAGGTGGCCCTTTTGGTTTGGTTATTTTATATTTAAAAAAAATATAAAATAACTTTAAACAATCACTTAAAATTAATCACTTTAATATCCACTTTAAAGCTAGGAATAAAAAAAAAACATGTTTTGTGTTAACATAATTTAATTCTAACTTTAAAACTTGTCAAAAATTAATAAAACTTACCTCAAGTTGCCTTTTTGGACATGCATGCATATATTTGTACAAATTGTACTTAAGAGGAGATTATTACAGCCTCATATAAAATCAATGCTGATGATGATATCGGAACTGGATCGGTATCGGCCGATATTCAGACTTTGGTATCGGGATCGGAAGTTTAAAAAAGTGGATCGGTGCATCCCCAGTTATTGATGTCATTATATCCTTAGCTCGTGATGAACAGTCGCCGAGTTGCCAGTAAAATTTAGTGATAACTTTACCCGTCGCTCTCTGTGTAGCAGCTGCCTGCTCCTGCTCATTCTTATGGGGCTTGAGAAGTTCCCCATACTCCTCTGTGTTTCCTCGTTGCATGTTGATCAAGGTTTGTTGTTGGACTGCAACTAACGATTATTTCAATAATCGATTCATCGGCCGATTATTTTTTTGATTAATCGATGAATCGGCAAAAAAACCCACAACGTTTTAATTTCCACCCCTTCATTCCAAAATTGAACATTTGACTGACATAGAAATTCACACAAAAAAACAGGTTGCTATTTTACTATTCTGTTAGTAAAATATTGAATAATAAAAAATAAAAGTTAGTCAAATAGCTTAAAAAAATAAATGTACACAAAAATATATACAAATGTGTCTTTATACCTGCACAGTATGTAGCTACTTTGTAAAATGTGTCCTTGAGGGAAGAGTGTAACCTGGATTAAAAGTGTGGATTATTGTAACCCTGATTAAAAGTGTGGATTATTGTAACCTGGATTAAAAGTGTGGATTATTGTAGTGAAGCCTTCGTCTTCAACCATCGACAGAGTCCTCATGTCAGTGACGATCATGTTCAGGATGTTTCAGTGAAGACAGCTGCTGCTGTGGTGTCCATGATGTCTGTCCATCAAGAAGTGTTGTTGTTTGTTGTTGTTTTCTGGAATGAGAGAGTAAATATGTATTATAGCATAATTTACAGCAACTCAAGAAATGCCTTGTTTCACTTACAGCGTTAGGTTCAGGCAAAAGTAGCTAAAAGCGCAATTAAACACACACACATACACACACATATATATATATATATAAAATACTTAATTACACACATTTGAGTAGAAGTAATAAATTACTTTAATTCCTGTTTAAATGCAATTCATTCTGCCATGCATGCAGTGTCTTCAGACTTTGCCAACAAATTAAAAGTTGAAGCTTAATCATTAAATTATTATCTTTGTGTTAGATTTATTTATAAATCACATTTAAACACTGCTTGTACCAATTAAATTAAATAAAAAGTAACACACGTTCTCTATCACCGCCATTAATCAGCAAACAGCAGCTTCATCTACCAGACAGACTGACGTTACGTTTTCTCTCTTGGAACAGAACAATGTGTTAAATTGTAGAGACTCACCTGCAACACGAGTTGGGAGTGAGACATGTTGTATCAGCTGCAGCTCGTGACTCCGACATGTTTACGTTTCATCTCCGTGGTTCTCTCGTGTCGTGTTGACAATTTTCAAAGCGGCATGCTTCTCATTTTTTATCTTTGTGAAGTTCTCCCACACTTTGGAGGACTTGGGTCGAACAGTTTTCGCTGCGTCGTTTGTAAAATTTACTTAATTTCCTTTGAAAACACTCTGCTCTGCCTACCCCTTGCTCTGTTCAACTCGCGCTGCAGTTTTTTTTTCTCCAAACTTTATTCAGTCAGTCAGCATTGACAATGAACTGCCCGTGAACAAAACGAAACTACTCCGCAGCGCCGTGAAAGATGCATAATCGCGCGACACAACGAATCGATAACGAAATTCATTGCCAACGCTTTTAATCATCGATTTTTATCGATTTTATCGATTCGTTGTTGCAGCCCTAGTGGAATTAAAGCAAATCTAGGTGAAATGTTGCTTTTTTTTTGTGCATTAGTGTACATTTCTTTTGCGCACACGCACGTACGCACACGAGCGCGCGCGCACACCTACACACATCGTTGTGTCCCCCACACATTACAGATGCTTCTGACGCCCTTGGTTGACTGGAACCTTCTTGATAAAGATCCAGCCCTGGTGACAGACAATGCCACAAACATGGTATTAGCTGGAGTGGAAGCAGAGATGACCCCTCACCTCATGTGCTTTGCACACACTATTAATCTCGCCACACAGAAAGCCTTTAAAGTTGACACAGTAGCAAGGTTGCTGGGGAGAGTGAAGAAAGCCGTTTTTTTTTCATCGTAGTGTGAGGGCAGCAGAAATCCTTCAAGAGAAACAGAAACAACTGGCCTTGCCTTCCCACAAACTCATCCAAGATGTATCCATGCGGTGGAATAGCTCCCATGACGTGCATGAATGCTTTTTTGAGCAACATCCTGCGATTTCTGCAGCACTCATATCCAGGGACCCAATGGCGCAAAAAGCGGGTATGCAGCGTATGCAACGCATAGGGGCGCTGCACTGCAGGGGGCGTCAAAACCCTCTGTAGAAAAAATGTTTTTCTAGTAGGCATTTTCTAAATGATCAATAACAGGGGAACAGCACTGATTAGGCGCCCCTCTGCTCCTTCACCTCCCCTCTGCTCCTTCACCTCCCCTCTGCTGCTTCACCTCCCCTCTGCTCCTTCACCTCCCCTCCTATCGCTCTCCCTTCCCACACAGGTGGCTGTGAACACGCCCCTAAGAGAACGCACTCGGCGCGTTTTTTTTTTTTTTTAATCTTGAACTACCGCTCGTTGTGCACTTGACAACAAGATGGAGCGGCAGAAAAAAAAGCTATCCGGGGCGCAAAACAGAAAAAGGAAAAGGGAGAAGGATAAAGATGTTGGCGGGATGAAAAAAAGCCTTTCAATGTGGTTGAAAGATAGTAGGTAAGTACTGTCAGTGTATTAGCAGGACAGGAGGGTTTAAATATTCAGGTTAGCTAAAGCTAGCCTAATACACTGCGGTTGGCTGTTAAATGTTGCCTCCCCTATTGATGTGATTTGTTTAGTATTTTCTGTATTTTTATGAATATTTGATACATGCGCCTCGCCTGTCACACACACATATCCACACACTAAGTGTAAGAATGACCAAAATAAAACTCATGAAATATTAACACAGGAAAGCTAAACTGTTGTGGCGGCAGTTCCCAGCTATGATCCAACGCTTAGCCCTCAGTGCTGCAATTTATTCACTCATATGTACATTTATTATTATTGATTCTTTAATTAAAGATGAGTTGTACAAGTTTATGTGTGTATCAGATAAATTAGTCCTCAGTGTCACTATAGCTCAAAAAGGTTGGTGACCCATGTTTCCAACCTTTTTGGCAGAGGGACACTTGAGTTTAAATGTCTTATTCAGTATCACTACAGTGGTGTGTGTTGTGATGTATCTGGTGAGTCAGATCAGATGAAATGTCCAGTCAGTAACTGTTATCCAACAAGGAGATCATTTAAATTCAAGTTTCATTTCTATTGTGGTTTGACTGCTGTATTTTTAAACCTACTTGACACAAAATTAATGTCATTCAGCTGTGAGGATGGAGAGAAGGAAGAGAAGATGACAGAGGAAGGATCAGGACAGACTGGGGAAGGCAACAGGTTGGTCTAATGCAGGTGGAAGTGAGGGAACAGTTACTTAATCCCAAGCAATAACGTGTAAACATTATTTTTAAAAACTGTATTAAGATCTGTCATTTTTACAACTAATATATAATGCTTTTTTGACCTTATGACTTAGTGCAGAATGCCACAGACAAAAGGTGAAGGAGACAGACACGAGGTCAGTGATAGAGGAGACAAGTGATGACATCAGGTAGGAATAATTACATTAGGGAGGCAACAAAAACCTATATACCATGATGGTTTTAATTTCTGATGACCATATTTCATTGTCTTCTTTTTTGGGAAAATTAGTTCAGGCAGACATGGTGAGTTAATCATCACAAAGCAGAGAGGACCAGATGATGAAGAGGGAGAGGAGCAGAGAGGACCAGATGATGAAGAGAGAGAGGAGCAGAGAGGTCCAGATGATGAAGAGGGAGAGGAGCAGAGAGGTCCAGATGATGAAGAGGGAGAGGAGCAGAGAGGTCCAGATGATGATGTAGAGGGAGAGAAGTACAGAGCTGCAGAGGAGAGGGCTGAGGCAAGGCTTTATTCAGAAGATCCATCCGAATGGCCTTTACCACACAAAATGGGGGACACATTTAGGCAGTACATGGTTGAAAATGGCCCACAGAAAGTTTCTGATGGTCCATATCCAAGATCAGAGAAGAATAAGAGGTGTTTTTCCAAAGCGTACTGTTTTCGTATACTGTCTAATGGAGAGAAAGTTGAACGAGATTGGTTACTGTATTCCAAAAATACCAGCAGAGTCTATTGTTTTGCGTGTAAGCTTTTTGGTGAAGCTAAAGTTTCTGATACATGCCTTGTGGCAGGGTACAGTAACTGGCGATGTCTTTCAAAAACACTGAAGCACCATGAAACCAGTAGTTCTCACATAAATGCTTATCTGATGTGGAAAGAAATGATATCTCGCTTACGCCTAGGTAAGACTATTGATAGTGAACTGCAGAGAACCATGGCAGCTGAAAAAGCATACTGGAGAAGTGTGTTGACTCGAGTTATTGACTGCATACTCTTCCTTGCAGAGAGAAACTTGCCACTAAGGGGGAAAAATTCTCAGTTAGGAAATCCTAAAAATGGAAATTTTCTGGGAATCCTTGAGCTCATTGCACGATATGATGTCACACTGGCAGAACATCTTAGAAAGGCAGCCTCCAAACAAACCACTGGATATCTGACATGGTGCACTCAGAATGAATTTTTAGATTCAATATCAGAGTGTGTTTTGGGTAAAATATCTGCCCAGATCAAAGCCTCTAAGTACTTTGCAGTGGAACTGGACTGCACACCTGATATTTCAAAGCAAGAGCAGGCCTCAGTCATTATTCGATATATTGATACTGATGAGAAGAAAAAAGTCACTATTGCAGAGTCTTTTGTGGGGTTCACTGCTGTGAAGGACACAACTGGGAAAGGCCTCACAGATACACTAACAGGGGTTCTGGAGAGTCTGGGGTTGGATTTGGCTAATTGTAGAGGGCAAAGTTATGACAATGGCTCTAATATGAGGGGAATAAACAAGGGTGTTCAAGCTTTAATACAACAGAGATGTCCAGAGGCTTTATTCATCCCCTGCTGCAGCCACAGCCTGAACCTTTTGTTATGTGATGCAGCCTCATCTAGCAGAGAGTGTCTCACTTTTTTTGGCACTGTTCAAAGATTGTACACAATCTTTTCGTCTTCTGTGAAGAGGTGGGACATTCTCACAGAGTTTGTCGACATCACACTGAAGCCTCTGAGTGACACCCGGTGGGAGGCAAAGCTAGACTCTGTCAAAGCTATACGTTTCCAGATGGGGGGAATTTTAGATGCACTACAAAAGCTTGGAGAAGTGGCAGGAGACAGCAAGATTGTCTCAGAGGCAAAATCACTATCTGATGAGATTGTCAGTATGGAGTTCCTTGTGTGCCTCATAATTTGGTATGCCTTATTATGTGAGATCAACTTTGCAAGCAAGGCACTACAAGCAGCAGATGTGTCAATGGACACAGCCATTAGGCTAATCGAGTCTCTGAAAGAGTTTTTGCTCAAATATAGAGAAGAGGGCTTTCAGAAGTCACTTGACATTGCAAGCAAAATAGCCATCGAAATGGATGCTTCTCCTAAGTTCAAAGAGAAACGACTTAGGAAGCAAAAGAATTTCCCAGATGACAATTCATGCACTGGTCATCATGAAAAGGAACCCACAAGGCACTTCAGGTGCATGGTTTTCAATGTTATTGTTGACACACTCCTCCAAGAGCTGTCTGAGAGGTTTTCCAATTTTCAACTTGTGTCTGAGAAATTTAAATTCATCACTAAAATGGAGCACATGACAAAAGCTGAGCTGGAGGAATCAGTGACCACATATGCCCTGACCACTTGTGATGTTTCAAGAGATATCATTCAAGAAATATACCCAGCAAGCCGTCTACTGAAGGGTTACAAGGCTCTAGAAAAGTTAAATTTCCTAATTCAAGAGGACCTTGATTTGGTATTTCCAAATTTGACAGTAGCCCTTAGAGTATTTTTAACCATGCCTCTGACAGTTGCATCTGCAGAGAGATCATTTAGCAAGCTGAAGCTCATCAAAACATACCTTCGTTCAAATATGAGCAATGATCGCTTGTCCCAGTTAGCAGTGATCTCTATTGAAAACAGTGTGGCACGGTCTATTTCATTTGATGTTATACTTGACAAATGGGCAAATGCAAAGTCACGGAATGTAACAGTTTAAATGTCATAAATGTTAAAACTCTGACATGGACTCCAGGCTGTTAAGATGTCATATTTCCGCTACATAAAATGTTGAGCACTGACTGAGTACCACTACTGTTATATATTTGTACTTTATAAAACTTCTTATTTGTTTATGATTGAAATGATCACCTGATATAATATGTAACATTAAAAAAATCTGTAATATTACTACTGTATTTTCTAAGTGCATGACTAAGCTGTATGAGGCGGCAAGTAAAAAGGAGCGGGTGGGGGGGGCGCCGATGATGTGTTCGCATCCACCTCAAAAATATGTAGTTGCGCCCCTGCAGGGACCTCAGAAAAGGAGAAGAGGTGAATACTCTCAAGGACAAAGACTTCTGGGACATTGAAGACATTGTCAAACTGATGGCGCCGGTCAAACTTGTGACTACCAGCATGTCTGAAGACAAGCGACCCACACTCTCAATGATTCTTCCTGTAAAAGCAAAGCTTAAAAAGAACTTTGAACCATCAGATGAAGACTCAGTGTTAATCAGAGAGATGAAGCAGGCGTTCAAGAATGACTTGGAGAAACGCTACACAGGCCTTGAAGATCTCTTTCACACTGCAGCAGCTCTGGACCCCCGTTTTAAGTCCCTGCCCTTCCTCAGTAACCATGATGCAGAGAGGACATTCACAAGCATATCAGCAGAAGCAGCATCCCTGCATCACAAGGTAAATCCCCCAACACACTGTCAAAATACATATTACAGTACATTCAGTTACAGTCTGCTGTGTTTTGTTGCTGTCATTAGATATATTCTGACTACTCTTTGATTCTTTACACTGCATTTAACCATACTGTACACTAAATGTAATTTCATGTTTTATTTCTAGGTAACGGGGGTTTCAGTTCAGAGAGGTCCAGTGCAGACGGATCCATGTCAGAGTGAACCTGCAAATGGAGATCCGGACGTCTGCATTGATGTACCCCAGACCCAACATGAGCATAAAGGTTTGTGTGTTTTATAACTTGTGATCAAGAACGAGAAGACTTTGTCTTAAACTTGTGCTGCAGTCATAGTGTCAGTATAAAACACATTCACTATAATGGGAGGATCTGCATGCAACGAAAGAGTTAAATAATAATCATAATGATGATGATGATACATCTTTTACATATGTACACAAGTCCCTACATAAATAAATTCTGAACATAAAATGAATTTTTATACATAAAATGGTAGTCAATTAAAAAAACTTCATGGCAAACAT
>NC_056498.1:86699787-86701999 GCF_014905685.2 Nematolebias whitei
TGTAGGTGGAGGGGGGCTGAGTGAATGCTCACCCCATCCCACCTCGTATCGCATCGGCGATCACACCGCTCCCGGCCGACAGCGCCCTCACGGTTGCCCGGCGGACCCCAGGAGGAGGCTGACATGAAGGGACCCCCTTTTTTCTACTTCCCACGCCTTTTCCCGCCAGTTCGGATGATCGGCGGGAAGGTTGTTTCACTGGGCTCCACTCTGGCTCACCGTCTTGATCCATACGGCCTCGTGTTCCAACAGGACAGGCGAGGCCACAGACGGTTCTTTCCTGGTAGATTGGGGGAGTCGGTCCCCAGTCCGCACCCATCACCAGAATTGAGGGATTCACCGAGCGGGGCTATTCCTCGGTAACCCCCACCCCTGGAGCCAAGCCTCGCGGAAGCTTTCGGAGCGAAGCTGCCCAGGTCGGAGCAGCGTCCCGTCCCTCCGGAGGAACACGAACCAGTGACCACGCTCTCCAATCGAGCCCACCAATGAGTTTTTCAGGCAGCCGCAGCTAGCAACAACGTGGCGCTGCTAGCATATAGCATGTCCAAGGGACTGAAGGCCGCAGACCTGCCTTGGAGACAAAGAACTCCCTCTGTAAGGCAGCTGACATCAGCTCAACATGTGTGCCTCTCCTACGGTTTGCCTGTCGAGGATTGCAGCGTGGATGACGATGATCCAACGATCCACCTGGCTTCGTTACTCCCCTCGCTGCCGGAGAAACTGCACAAGACCTGATGAAGCCCATCGCGGACGCGCTGTTCAGAGCAGCTTCAACCATGCTGGCGAATTGAAGCAGTCGGAGGAGGTGCCAGAGGCTGTGCGCCACCTCATCAAGCCGCGCGGCCCATCCCGGCACGCTGGAGGGACCGTCGCGAGCAAGCTTCGACTTTCCCACGGCCGCGGCTCTCGCTCAGTTCCACCACCAGCCCCGCCCGTCAGAATCCAGCCCTCTTCATTCCGGCAACCTCCAGCTCAGCGTTTCCCCAGAGTTCGCCTGCAAGACAGCGCTCTGGGCAAACAATCGCAGAGCTCATGAGAGAGAAGTTTTTTAAAATGACGGTCTCCGGAGGGTGTGTGTAAAAGTGACACGAAAGTTGAAATAAATCATCATTCAATGATCAAAGTGTCTGTTTTTTAGCCAGTCTGTAAGCTCGGATGAGCTCACAGCGGCCGCACACATAAGGAGCCGGTGTCCTTAATTAAAGGTTTTTTAACTCACCGTCTCTCTAAGACATGACGAGTCGATCACACGGCACGATGGTAAGCGAAAATAACTCGTTATCAACTAGAGCTGCACGATCCTCACTCAAGCGGTGTCAACTCGCACTCGTGGGATGAAACAACCTCCACACATGAGCCGGTGTCCTTAAATAAAGGTTTTTTAACTCACCGCCGCCCTAAGGCATGACGAGTCGATCACACGACATGATGGTAAGCGAAAATAACTCGTTATCAACTAGAGCTGCACGATTCTCACTCAAGCGGTACCAACTTGCACTCGTGGGATGAAACAGCCTCCACACATAAGAGGCCGGTGTCCTTAAATAAGGGTTTTTTTTAACTCGCCGCCGCTCTAAGACATGACGAGTCGCTCACATGGTAAGCGAAAATAACTCGTTATCATCCCGAGCTGCACGATCCTCACCCAAGCGGTGCCAACTCGCACTCGTGGGATGAAACAGCCTCCATCCAACTGCGCTGCGTTGATGTTGGCGCACACACACAGCTGCCCGGCGCTAACCGGCTCACATCGGTATAAATGTGGTCCGCAGGCTGGTTCGGGTGGAGGTCCTTCACTCTCACAAGAAGCGACACTCGTCTTAACGAATCAACGCAGGCAGCCGTCACCCACCGCGTCTCAGCATTCGGCAGCTCACGGCAGCATAAAGCGTGAGGCAGCTGAACGAACCCGGTGACGAGTCCCGCCTCCCTCCAGCGCGCGCCCCTCCAGCGAGAGCGGCGTGCGTCCCTCCAGAGAAAACGTGTGCTCCCGCGGGGCTAGCAGCCTTCACTCCAACAGCACGGCGTTAATGAAGTCACGCCCTCCGCCTCTCAACGTTCGCACAGCGACGTCAAACGCGCAGCTCCACCGCGTCATCAGCTGTCACACGCTTCGCCTTCAGCACAAGCCTCGCCTTGGGTCACGCAGAAAACATTCCCGCGACGCATGACGGCGGTTGAGGGGCGGACTGCTGACAGCCGTACAAAACGT
>NC_056498.1:86702099-86703287 GCF_014905685.2 Nematolebias whitei
ATATATATATATATATATACATACATACATACATACATACAAAGTATATTTATATATTCATTTAACCTTTATTGATCCCATTGAGCCAATAGGACTCATTTACAAGAGAGACCTGGATTTTAACAAAGAGTGATGACAACAAACTGTTTTTCAATCATAAAACAAACAAACAATAAAAATAAAAAAAATTGTATGAATCATTTGTGAATGTCTGTTGTTGTTGTTATCAGTGTCTTATTATCTTGTGCTCTGGTCCAGTGTCTTCACGGACGATGTGTGAGGGTGGACATGTTTGGAGGTTGCTGTGTTAAAGCTCCATGAATCAGCCTCTCTGCAGCTCTCAGCACCTTCACTGAGCCTTGAAGGAATCACTGAGCTGCTCTTGTTCTTCACAGTTAGAAGGTGGGAGCTCTCGTCAAATGATGAGCTCCAGCATCATCTTGTTCATGCCAGGTTTTCATCCACTGACCACAGACACCTGGAAACATCAGGGGGACCAGTAGCTGTTTAACACATCTGGAAGGAAACCAGTGAGATTTTAATATGACCATTATGATATGATGTTATGTGGGGGCGTGGTGGCTCAGAGGTTAGAAGATGGGCCTGTGATTGGAAAGTTGCAGGTTCAACTCCCAGTACCGTCAACATCAAAATGTGGGTGGAAAAGGTGAAACACCTACACCTGCCTCCACCCTCATTGGCCCCACTCTGGGCCCCTGATCAAGGCCCTTAACCCCCACCATCTGCTCCTAAACAGGTCTCTCTTTAAAATGAGTTCTTGTGACTCAGTGAGACTACCTGGATAAATAAAGGGTAAATGAAAAAACAAAAGTTTAAAATAGAAATACTCACATCATTAGGCTGAGGTTGTGTGTGTGACGTGCACGTTCCTGAGGTTGTGTGTGAGACGTGCACGTTCCTGAGAGGCCACAGACAGAGCAGCTCCAGCTTTTGTTGAGTTCCTGTAGTCCTGCAGTTTTCAAGCTGAAATGAAAAAACATCATGAATATGAATTTACAGTCTATAGTTACCTGTTCATATAAACACATGGAGGTGTCTTACCTTGTGACTGACAATAAAATATGTAAATTTATTAACCCTAATGAACTTATAATGATGCTCCTACTCTTTGAAGGTGAAGCGATGGTACCACACCATCTCTCAGTCGGACAGTCTGATCAGTTTGAT
>NC_056498.1:86703387-86718545 GCF_014905685.2 Nematolebias whitei
CGATGGTACCACACCATCTCTCAGTCGGACAGTCTGATCAGTTTGATCAGTTTGATCAAAATCCTCCAGTTTAAAATCCTCACTGCTCAGATGAATCCTCCTCAAAGATACTTCCTCCTCTTCCTCACATCTTGTTCTTTGGGAAACCTTCAAAATGAAAACAGGACATTTGTGTCTACACAAAAACATTGTACAGAGGAGGTCAATCTTATATTCTATTTCCTATATTCTCCCTATTTTTAATTTTTAAATTTCTTAGAATTTAAACAAAACTCCAGTTTTGATACATATCTGTTGATAATGAACCAAAGCTACTAAAATAGTGAGTACGTTTGTTAGAAAAATATTCCTGTCATCAGATCTCAGTCAGCTTCATTGCAGCTCAACACCGTGTTACACTGAACATAAAATCAGCTGGTGGACATAAATACAGTACAGTAATATTATATTCACAAAATACTAACAATAATATGTTCATCTTACTTGTGAAAAGTTATCCCCCGAGACCTGACGTCAACAGTCCGTCGATTAGAACAGAAATAAACTGCGAAGTGCTGAAACATCTTCTGCTCTTCTGCTTTAACCAATAAGAAGGACAACCGCTCCAAAATGGCGGCCGTATTTCCTGCGCCACAGCAGCCAATGCAGGATCTAGTGATTATATGATATCTATGTTAATACCTACGTGGTGTTTTGTTTTTAATTAATTTGATGCTTCATAATTATGCAATAAAAACAGGTTCTAAAACGTTATGGAATTAAACACAAAGTTCGTTTTCTCAGTCATCCAGGTATATAACAACAAAAAAGGTTGAATCATGTCATCTGGACTTCGTTTTTTTGTTAAAAAGAAACGTTTCGCCCCTCATCCAAGAGGCTTCGTCAGTCTGAGGCCTAGCCATCTGGTATTACCCAGATTACCAGACTGGACTGTTATATACCTGGATGACTGAGAAAACAAACTTTGTGTTTTTGAAACCATTAGTGAAAAGGCCAGACTTCAGGGGTATCTGAGGCAGGCTTGAAACACAAGAGTCAGGGTGGCTTCTGGGTAATACCAGATGGCTAGGCCTCAGACTGACGAAGCCTCTTGGATGAGGGGCGAAACGTTTCTTTTTAACAAAAAAACGAAGTCCAGATGACATGATTCAACCTTTTTTGTTGTTATATACCTGGATGACTGAGAAAACAAACTTTGTGTTTTTGAAACCATTAGTGAAAAGGCCAGACTTCAGGGGTATCTGAGGCAGGCTTGAAACACAAGAGTCAGGTTGGCTTCTGGGTAATACCAGATGGCTAGGCCTCAGACTGACGAAGCCTCTTGGATGAGGGGCGAAACGTTTCTTTTTAACAAAAACGAAGTCCAGATGACATGATTCAACCTTTTTTGTTGTTATGGAATTAAGCTCATAAAACTATGAAAATCAAAACATTTTTGCGTTTTTTTTAACGCATCAAAGAAATGTGGAGTCACATTACAAAACAAGCATTTAAAAAAAATTATACTAATTACACACACACACTTATATATAAAGATTAATGTATTTCTGTTGGAAAAATTTTGGTCAAGGGTTATGTATTTAATATATTGTGCCTAAGAACATCTGTCCTTCCTGCCATGAGAACTTGCTGCTCTGCTGTCTCAAAACATCCTCTTATCCCCTTATGAACGGTTATGCTGTTTTAAAAGTCACCAGAAGACCACGTTCAAGGTCCATTCTGTGACACTATATGGACTGTACTTATATAGCGCCTTTCTATCTTATTTCAAGATACTCAAAGCTCTTTACACTACAATCTGTGTCTCATTTACCCATTCATACAGCACTCTACTAGATCTCTACAAAGCTAACTGAACAAATCATTCTAAAGAGACTAATCAGAGCTTTATCACATTCAAACACTGATGGGACACACATCAGAGGCAACGAGGGGTTCAGTTTCTTGCCCAGGGACTGCTGGTGGATTCGGACCCCCAACTCTCGCATTGGAGGACGACTGCTCTAACCACTCAGCCACAGCCGCCCCGCACATTATGTACATTATATATAATACACTTGCAAGTTTAAAACAAAAAACAGACAAAAATCACCTTCCATGAGCTTGTGGTTATTGCGTCAACAACATTGGTGAAGGGAAGTTTTCTAACAACTCCAAATGTAAATTGCTTTGAAAATGGGTATTTTAATTCTTCATAATATTTTTGTTCATCAGATTTTTAGAAAGAATCGCTACAGTGCTGTAGAAAAAAAAAAAAACTAAAACAAAATATAAAAAAGTTGAATCTGGTCCTCTGGACATTCAAAAAAACAAAACAAAGCAAATCAACAAAAAAATGTAGAAACGTTTCGTCTCTCATCCGAGAGACTTCCTCAGTCTGAGGAGCTGTATTCAGCTCAGTCTCTTAAATAGCACCGTCTCAGGGTGGATCAACCAGTTTTGCTGCTGACAACCAAAACCAGCTGATCACATGCTCAAGAAGGACCATCAGCATAACAATGGATCATTAGCACACTGATGGCTGTTTACTGTTCACAGAGGGCTGAGTGATACTAGCAATCACAGCATTGTAAGAGGGGGACAGTTGAACCCGGAGGCCTCCACCCCTGTTTAATGATGGACGGTTTCTTTTTACAAAGATGGCCTCCTTTACTCCTCTCTCAAACCATCGTTCCTCTCTGTCCAGGATGTGAACATATTCATCCCTGAAAGAGTGACCGCTGGCCTGGAGATGAGTGTAGACCGCAGAATCCTGGCCTGATGATGTTGATCTTCTGTGCTGGGCCATCCTTTTGGCCAGTGGCTGTTTTGTTTCCCCGATGTAAGACTGATCACAGCCCTCCTGACACTGAACAGCATACACAACATTGCTCTGTTTGTGCCGGGGGACTGGATCTTTGGGATGAACCAGTCTTTGCCGTAATGTATTTTGGGGTTTAAAAGCCACTGGGACGTTATGTTTAGAAAATAAACGTCTCAGTTTCTCTGATACTCCCTCAACATATGGAATGACCACTGGTCTGGGTCTGGGTTCCTCCTTTTCACCTGTTGGCTGACTGGAGTCCTGTTTGGGTTTCTTCTCTGCTTTCAGGAAGGCCCAGTTAGGATATCCACATTGCTCTAGAGCCTGTCTTGTGTGGGATTTCTCCTTCTGCCTGGCTCCTGAGCTAGTGGGGATGCTGTCTGCTCTGTGATACAGAGTCCTGATGACTCCTAACTTGTGCTCCAAAGGGTGATGGGAGTCAAACTAACAATTGGTCTTAAAGGTACACCTTGTTTGTGGATTTTAGGTAAACCATACAGACTAGGTGTGGCCTCCCCTGGGTACAGTCTGTGGTACAGAAAACGGTCAATAGCCTTGTCCTGCTCCAAAATTTTCAGGCAATCTATTAACTTTTTCTTGTAACCACTTCCTGCATCTCTTTTCAGAGGTTCATAAGTGTTTACGTCACTAAGGAGTGTCATAACTTTCTCATGATAGTCTTTCTGGTTCAAAATCACTGTGCACCTTCCTTTGTCTGCTGGGAGAATGATGATGTTTTTGTCCTTGCTAAGAGTGGTGAGTGCATCTCTCTCCTCTCTACTGATGTTGGGAGGTGGTGGTTTGGCATTGCTGAGGCAGGCTGAAACTTTGATTCTGAGCTGTTCTGCTTCAGCCTCTTTAATTTTGTTGTTGCGGATGGCTGACTCAGTAGCTGTGATCATCTCCACCAGAGGAATTCTACTTGGTGCAACCACAAAGTTCAGTCCCCTGGCAAGAATCTCTGTCTCTGGCTGGGTGAGCTGTCTGTCAGATAAATTTTTCACCCACTTTTCTGTCTCCCTGGCATGTAATTGACTACTGGAGTGTTGTCCTACACTGAATGTGTTGTTATTGGAATAGTGATGGTGTTGACGAGCTATTAGTATGTTAAACTTGTTTTGTTGTAATATGTTAACATACTAATAGCTCATCAACACCATCACTATTCCACAGGTGACACATTTCTTCTGCTATTGATGCTCTGGAAAAACACTTTTCACCTAAAGTCAACATTGTTGTAGAAAGGCATGCTTTCAGAAAGTGAACACAAGCACCACATGAGACAGTTGAGCAGTATGTGACTGCCTTACGTGACCTGGCTTCAAAATGTGACTTTGATGATAAGACAGAGGAAATGATCCGTGATCAACTAGTCGAACACATCTTCAACTCCAGAATAAGAGAGAGATTTCTGCTTGAACCTGATTTGACATTAGATAAAGTTGTTGCAGCACAAATAGAATCAGCAGCTTACCAAGCTAAAGCACTAACAGCTAACAGCGACAGACATGTCCAAGCTATATAGCCTCGTTCGTACTCAGCTACAAAGAATGCTAAATCTGTTCTTCGACCTGTCAAGTCATCTCCTGCTGCATCAACTTATACTAAAAGCTGCTTTAGGTGTGGGTCAAACAAACACCTTGCTAACTCTCACCAGTGTCCAGCTGCTAAAGCTACATGTAACCTCTGCCAAAAAGTTGGTCACTTCGCTCGTGTCTGCTGCTCATCTAAAACAAGACAAGTCCATGAAGTTCAGTTACCAAATCTGGCTGTTTTATTTGAGAGACACTTTGCATGCATCAAAAACCCTACAGTGTGATATTGAATTAAGCACACCTACTTCACCTACCAAGACTTTGCAACTCACTGTCGATACAGGCTCTGCAGTTTCCATACTGCCTCAGCAAATCTACAAAGAACATTTCAGTGAACACCACTATGCCCTCCTGACCTCCGTCTAGTTACTTATACAAAGAAAACAATCCCTGTAATAGGATGTTTACAAGTTGAAGCAAGTAGAGGAACTATTACCACACCAGCTACCCTTTTTGTTGTAAAACGGGGAACTCCTCTTCTTGGCCGAGACTTGGTGGAAGCACTGCACATGTGCATCACTGGAAACGCTGTTCTTCCACCATGCACTGCCCCTGCTACTCCTGTGATGACAACAGACGCATCACCTGCATCGCTCACCTCTGCTGCTCCTGATATAGGCTGTTTGAAATCCTTTGTTCATAAAGTAAAACTAGATCCTACAGTCAAACCTGTAAGACAGAAGCTTAGATGCCTTCCCTTTGCAGTGAGAGCTCCAGTTTCAGCAGAACTGAAATGCCTCCTGAAAGCTGGAGTCATTGAATGAATCGATGCATCACCATGGGTTTCACCAATCGTAGTAACAGGACGTAAAACAGGAGGAATACGATTGTGTACTGACCTCCGTGAACCAAATAAAGCTGTGATCACAGACTGCTATCCTCTACCACATGTGGATGAGTTGTTTGTCAGTTTAGAAGGTGCCACACTGTTTTCTACAATCGACCTGGCCAATGCATACTACCAGCTGCCTCTGCATGAAGATAGCAGAGATTTGATAGCAGATATTTAACTGCATTCATTACACATGAAGGTCTTTTCAGATTTTGCAGAGTTCCTTATGGACTCGCCTCCTCTCCCTCAGCTTTTCAAAAAATGATGGCTGAGATTCTCCAAGATCTTCCAGGTGTCCAGAATTACCTGGATGACGTCATCAAGCGGACAATTGCCACTACCAGCCTTTAAAAACTGTTATGGACAGAGATCGTTTTTCTATGTTTACACCAAAGCATGGAATGACACTCCACAACATGTGAAATCCATCTCAACATTGGCACTTTTTAAGAAGACTCATGTGCGTCATCTGTTAGACTCCTTCTTTTGCAATCACTGTTAGGTGTCTGCCGTGTAAATGCTGCTGTTCTTGTGTTTTGTAATGTGATGTGTCTGTATGTCTATTGATGAGGTGTGGTGCTGAATATCTGTGTGCTTAATTTATGTTCTGCAGAACAGGAACCTGCTGTAAAACAGCAATTATGCTGAGCCAGGCCCGATTTCTTTTAATCTTTTCCTGTTTAAAAATTAAATAAATAAAATAAATAAATCATCTATGGTAAAACTCCTGCTGAGCATGACAGCAACCTGAAAGCAGTCCTCCAAAAGCTCAAAACTGCTGACCTTAAACTAAATGAAAACAAATGTCATTTCAGAAAGGCGGCATTATGCTTTTTGGGTCATGTCATAACAGCAGATGGCATTCTCCCAGACAAAGAACATGTTGATGCTGTTTTGAATGCTCCTCCACCTACTGATGCTGCTGCATTGAGATCCTTTCTGGGGTTGGTGTCTTGGTACTCCAAGTTCTTGCCCAATTTTGCAACTATAGTGGCTCCAATGGATTCTTGTGGAAGTGCAACAAGCAACTATGCATGGAGTACAGAAGCACAGACAAGCTTTGAAGAAATTAAGCAGCTTCTGGTCAACAGCCCTGCTCTTACACTGTTTAATCATAACCTACGCATTGTGATATCCACTGATGCCAGTGATTACAGACTAGGTGCTGTCTTTGCCCATGTTCAGCCTGATGGAACAGAGAAGCCTGTGGCCTTCGCTTCCCGCACACTTTCTGTGACCGAACAAAAGTATTCTACAGTCGAGAAGGAGGCGCTAGCATGTGTGTGGGCTACAGAGAAATAGAGAACATACTTATGGGGTTGACGCTTCACCCTCCGAATGGACCATCAAGCTCTGACCACACTTCTGAGCACAAAAGGAATGACTAGAGCTGGAATGCGCATTGCACGATGGTCAGCTCACCTGCTATGTTTTGATTATGATGTCATCTACTGACCGGATTCTCAAAACTACACAGCGGATTGCCTCTCACTAGGTGAAGGACCAGACAAAGTGCCGCCCAAAGACCCCTATGATGAGTAAAATAAATGGACTTGATGTTCCCTTGCCCGGACGTGGGTCATCGGGGCCCCATTCTGGAGCCAGGCCTGGAGGTGGGGCACGCGGGCGAGCGCCTTGTGGCCGAGCGCCTGGTGGCCGAGCGCCTGGTGGCCGAGCGCCTGGTGGCCGAGCGCCTGGTGGCCGAGCGCCTGGTGGCCGAGCGCCTGGTGGCCGAGCGCCTGGTGGCCGAGCTTTTACTCGGCCGGGCACAGCCCAAAGAGGAAACGTGGGTCCCCCTTCCATTGGGCTCACCACCTGAGGGAGGGGCCAAAGGGGTCGGGTGCAATGTGGGATGGGTGGTGGCCGAGGGCGGGGACCCTGGCGGTCTGATCCTCGGCTACAGAAGCTGGCTATTGGGACGTGGAATGTCACCTCTCTGGTGGGGAAGGAGCCTGAGCTGGTGTGTGATGTTGAGAGGTTCCAGCTAGAAATAGTCAGACTCACCTCTATGCATGGCTCTGGCTTTGGAATCAGTTTCCTTGAGAGGGGCTGGACACTCTTCCACTCTGGAGTTGCCCCTGGTGAGAGGTGACGAGCAGGAGTGGGCATACTTATTGCCCCCCATCTTGGTGCCTGTGTGTTGGGGTTCACCCCGGTGAATGAGAGGGTGGCCTCCCTCCGCCTACGTGTGGGGGGACGGGTTCTGACTGTCGTTTGTGCTTATGCACCAAATGGCAGATCAGATTATCCACCCTTTTTGGAGTCATTGGAGTGGGTACTGGAAAGTGCACCTCCTGGGGACTCCTTGTTCTGCTGGGGGACTTCAATGCTCATGTGGGCAATGACAGTGAGACCTGGAGGGGTGTGGTTGGGAGGAACGCCCCCCGATCTGAACCCTTGTGGTGTTCTGTTGTTGGACTTCTGTGTTCGTCATGGATTGTCAATAACGAACACCATGTTCAAGCATAAGGGTGTCCATATGTGCTCTTGGCACAAGGACACCCTAGGCCACAGTTTGATGATCAACTTTGTCATCGTCTCATCTGATCTGCGGCCACATGTCTTGGACACTCGGGTGAAGAGAGGGATGGAGCTGTCCATTGATCACTACCTGGTGGTGAGTTGGCTCCGATGGTGGGGGAGGATGCCGGTCAGACCTGGCAGACACAAACGTGTTGTGAGGGTTTGCTGGGAATGTCTGTCAGAATCTCCTGTGAGACGGAGTTTTAACTCCGACCTCCAGGAGAACTTCGAACATGTTCCGGGGAGATGGGGGACATTGAGTCAGAGTGGGCCATGTTCCATGCCTCTATTGTCGAGGCGGCTTACCGGAGATGCGGCCGCAAGGTTGTCGGTGCCTGTCACTGTGGCAACCCTCGAACCCGGTGGTGGACACCGTCGGTGAGGGATGCTGTCAGGCTGAAGAAGGAGTCCTATCGGGCTTTTTTGGCATGTGGGACCCTGGAAGCAGCTGATGGGTACCGGCAGTCCAAGCGACATGCGGCTTGGGTGTTCGCTGAGGCAAAAACTTGGGCATGGGAGGAGTTTGGAGAGGCCATGGAGAATGGCTTCCACATGGCTTCGAGGCAATTCTGGTCCACCATCCGGCATCTCAGGGGGGAAAGCGGTATGCCACCAACACTGTTTATAGTGGGAGTGGTGCACTGCTGACTTCAACTCGGGATGTCGTGGGTCGGTGGGCAGAACACTTTGAAGACCTCCTCAATCCCACCGGCACATCTTCCACTGAGGAAGCGGAGCCTATGGACTCTGGGTCGGGACCTCCAATCTCTGGTGCTGAGGTCACCAAGGTGGTTAAAAAGCTCCTCGGTGACAAGGCCCCAGGTGTGGATGAGATTCGCCCGGAGTTCCTTAAGGCTCTGGATGTTGTAGGGTTGTGTTGGTTTATGCGACTCTGCAATATTGCATGGACATCGGGGAAGTTCCCCTGGATTGGCAGACCGGGGTGGTGGTCCCCCTATTCAAAAAGGGGGACCGTAGATTGTGTTCCAACTAGAGGGGGATCATGCTCTTAAGCCTCCCTGGTAAGGTCTATTTGGGGGTTCTGGAGAGGAGGGTCCGTCGGATAGTCGAACCTCAGATTCAGGAGGAGCAGTGCAGTTTTCGTCCTGGTCGTGGAACACTGGACCAGCTCTACACTCTCAGCAGGGTCTTGGAGGGTACGTGGGAGTTTGCCCAATCAGTCTACATGTGCTTTGTGGACTTGGAGAACGCGTTCGACTGCGTCCCTCAGGGGACCCTGTGGGGGGTACTCTGGGAGTATGGGGTACCGGGCCCTTTGATACGGGCTGTTAGGTCCCTTTGATACGGGCTGTTAGGTCCCTGTATGACCGGTATCAGAGCCTGGTCCGCATTGCCAGCAGTAAGTCGGGCTTGTTCACAGTGAGAGTTTGACTTCGCCAAGGCTGCCTTTTGTCGCCGATTCTGTTCATAACTTTTATGGACAGAATTCCTAGGCGCAGCCAAGGTGTTGAGGGGATCCGTTTTGGTGGCCTTAGGATTGCGTCTCTGCTTTTTGCAGATGATGTGGTCCTATTGGCTTCATCAGATCGTGATCTACAGCTTTCGCTGGAGCGGTTCGCAGCCGAGTGCGACACGGCCGGAATGAGGATCAGTTCCTCCAAATCCAAGGCCATGGTCTTGAGCCGGAAAAGGGTAGAGTGCCCTCTCCGGGTCAGGGAGGAGGTCCCGCCCCCAGTGGAGGAGTTCAAGTATCTTGGGGTCTTGTTCACAAATGAGGGAAAAATGGAACGTGAGATCGATAGGCGGATAGGTGCAGCATCTACAGTGAAGCGGGCGCTGTACATATCGTCGTGGTGAAGAGAGAGCTGAGTCAAAAGGCGAAGCTCTCAATTTACCGATCGATCTACGTTCCCACCCTCATCTATGGTCATGAGCTTTGGGTTGTGACCGAAAGAACGAGATCTCGGATACAAGCGGCCGAATTGAGTTTTCTCCGCAGGGTGTCTGGGCTCTCCCTTAGAGATAGGGTGAGAAGCTCGATCATCCGGGAAGGACTCAGAGTAGAGCCGCTGCTTCTCCACGTTGAGAGGAGCCAGTTGAGGTGGCTCGGGCATTTGTTTAGGATGCCTCCTGGACGCCTCTCTGGTGAGGTGTTCCGGACACGTTCCACCGAGAGGAGGGCCAGAGGAAGACCCAGGACACACTGGAGAGACTATGTTTCTCAGCTGGCCTGAGAATGCCTCGGGATTCCCCTGGAGGAGCTGGGCCAAGTGGCTGGGGAGAGGGAAGTCTGGGCCTCCCTACTTAGGCTGCTACCCCCGCGACACGACCCCGGATAAGCGGAAGAAAATGGATGGATGGATGGATGGATGGATTGCCTCTCATACCTGCCTCTACCTGTGACTTCAGATCCTGTACCAGACATGGATCCAGAAATGGTGGCTCAGATTTCTGCTACTCTGTCTTCACTTCCTGTTTCTGACTTTGATTTAGCTTACTCTTCATGCCCTGAACTGACAGATCTGCGTGTATAAATGGAAAAAGGATGGCCTGCCTCCATTAAATCAGTCAGTGATACACTTGCTCCTTACTACAAGATCAGAGACGAACTCTCCACCTACAGTAACTACATTCTCAGAGGTATGAGAGTCATCGCACCACCTTCTGTCAGACATACACTGATTACACTAGCACATGAAAGTCACAAGGAATTGTACGCACGAAACAGCGCTTGAGAGACTTCTACTGGTGGCCAAAAATGGACTCACAAGTTCAGGATGCCATAACATCATGTGTCATGTGTCAGTCCAATGACAAAACTGCCCAAACACGCCCTGCTCCACTTCAGCCGGTACCACTGCCCAATGGAAAAAGCTTGGACTTGATATTGTAGGACCATTCGACACAGCTATTCCTTCTTGCAGATTTGCCATTACATTGACTGATTACTATTCTAAATGAACAGAACTTGCTTTCTCACATACTGTCACTACGAACAATATTATTCAATTCTTATCATCTGTTTTCAGTCGTCATGGCAACCCTAAGAACATTGTGACAGACATTGGCACTCAGTTTACATATGAAGCCTTTGCATCATTCCTCCAGAATAGAGGAATATCTCACGCTAGAACATCTGTCTACTATCCAGCTGCCAACGGAGCCGTTGAAAGGTTTCATCGCACCCTCCGCACCTGCATTCAAACTGCAATCCAACAGTCTACACCAAAGAAAGACACTGTGTCAGAATGGCTTCAAGTATACTGTGCTATGCCTCATGCAACTACCTCCACCTCTCCATATGAACTTCTCTTTTGCAGGAAGATGCACACTAAACTGAACATACTCCCTTTGCCTCCTGTCACATCTCCTCTGCATGACAGGGCACAACGTGAAGTTCTGAAAAATCAAAACAAAATGAAACGTTACACTGATGCCAAACGCAGTGCAAGGGTGTCTTCCTTCCGGTTAGGAGAGAGGGTGAGGATACGGAATCCATTACACGTTCCAAAAGGTCACCCTAGGTTCACCTCTCCTGCAACTATCAAAAAGGTTTAAAGGTAAACACACCTTCAGGCTGAGTGACGGAAGGAATTGGAATGCATCCCACCTTGCACGCTGTGCTCTAGTTGCTGGACAGGACTCTACTGCTACAGGACTGGAAAAGTCCCAGCCTGATCCACTTCCTCTTAGGAAGCCTCCACGTGCAAAATATAAACCCAGTTGGCACAGAGACTTTGTCATGTCATAAAAGTTATGCAGAAACGTAACTGTTACCTAAGGTTATAGAAGGGTTGACAAAAGGTTACTACAGCTACTGGTTTACTAAAGTTTTCTTTAAGTATTAACATGGGCAATTTGTTTTATTACAGGAATAATTTTGAGGGAAAATTTAGTTAAGTGTACAGGTTTACTTAATCGTTATTATTAGTACCTTTGGTTTACAATTCTGTTGCTACAAATATGCAGACAATTTTCAAATGCATTTTCTAATGGTTTAGCTTCTTTAGAAAATTCTGTTCCAAGTATTCTTTGGAGGAAGTTTAAACCTTAAGAAGGGAGGAGATGTTGTGTTGTGTAATGCTTTGTCACTCACGCCACTAGGTGGAGCTGCAGGATAAGAAGTGAAGATGAGAATGGTAGAAAGAGCAAGGATGATGTTAATGATGAAGAAGCCTGATGAAAACATGCTTTTGGTGTGTTGTAGTTTGTGTCTGATGTGCTACATTAAATAAATGCACTGAGTTCAACAAGAACTTGTTTTAATTTGTCACACCGCTACATCATCCAACATCAGTATGTGACCTCACAAATGCGCTTCTGGAAGAATGGTCAAAAATCCCGATAAACACACTCCTAAACCTTGTGGACAACCTTCCCAGAAGAGCTGAAGCTGTTCTAGCTGCAAAGGGTGGACCAACGTCATATTGAACCCTATGGATTAGGAATGGGATGTCACTTAAGCTCATATGTTTTTTTTTTTGTTTTTTTTTGGAGTTCATCCAAGATGGCGCGGGTGTGTAGGGCTGCCCGTCTCTCGCTCTCTGCTTGTATTGTATTTTTGTTATTTTTACAATGGTTTGTGCAGTGTGCCGAGTCATATTTTCAGTATGATCATCGGGCACTTTTGGAGCTCCGTACATTTGCTGAAATTCCCGCGGAGTTTTTGAACAGCGGTCAGCGCTCTCCCCCACCGGTCCTGTCTGAGATTCCTGCATTCCTTCTGCGTGGCCCTGGCCTTTCTCCATGGAGGAAACATCGCAGACGTCATGGGAAGCGTGCAGGGATTTTGGTGAAACTGAGGCAAAGTGTGGATTATTCTATCAGGACTCGCTCTGGATCTGATCATCTCCTCTCTGACCCGTGGTGCTCCCGGGGCCCAGCTGCTGGCCAGCTGCCTGCGCGCTCAGTCCATGGAAACACCTGGAGTTGTTTACCTGTGCGCCGCACCAGCAGACCTGGAGGAGCTGTTCTTCATAACCTGCGCCCGCTGGCGCGCGCGTCTTCCTCCACGGCTGTGTCTGCGTTGGACCCTATCAGGATGTGTTTAATCAACGCAAGGTCTGTTTCCAACAAGACATTTATCCTCAATGACTTTTTCAAAAATCAGGAGCTGGATTTTCTGTTTGTCACGGAATCTTGGATTTCTGATGGTGAGTCCAGCGCCTTGGTGGAATTACTACCCCCGGACTGTCTGTGTTTCAATGCCCCACGGCCATCAGGTCGGCGCGGGGGGGGGGGATTATTAACAGTTTTTAAAGCAAACTTGGCCTGTAAACAGTTGTCCATCCCGGTGTCCCGCGCCAGCTTTGAGCTAAGCGTCTTTGAACTCGGACACTCTCCTACGGTTCTGTGTGCACTCATCTACCGCCCCCCTCGTTCTAAGGACTTCATAAATGAATTCTCTGACTTTTTGGCTGATATCACACAGAGATACACTCACTTTTTGCTTATTGGTGACTTTAATTTGCATGTGTGTTGTCAGGAGAAGCCCTTAGTGAAGGACTTTCTAGATTTATTGGACTCTTTTAATTTAACCCAGCAGGTAAACGGTCCCACCCAAGAACACGGTCACACGCTGGACCCCGTTTTAACACGCGATGTCTCCGTTTCTAATTTGAAAATCGGTGACAATGTTTTTTCAGATCACATGCCTGTATTGTTTGACTTCACCCCCCCCTTGTCCTACTGCTAAGACGTGCGTTCCTGCACGTACGCGTTCCATTAACCATTTCACTGCTGCTCGTTTTAATGAAGGTTTTAATTCTGAGAGGATCGAACAGTTCCCGGTGTCGCTTACCACTGAGGAGCTAACCTCTCAGTTCAACTCTGCCTGTTTAGATGTTCTGGACCGTGGTGCTCCCTTTAAAACCAGAAAAACTAAACTTAAATCAGAGCCTTGGCTGAATGACGTCACTCGAGCCGTTAGGCAGCAGTGTCGCAGAGCTGAACGAAGGTGGAGGAAGGACAGGCTGCAGGTTTCTTTTCAAATGTTAAGGGAGAGTTGGCGTCACTATCAGACAACCGTTAAAGCTGCCAAATATAAATTCTTCTCTGATTTAATTGTCTCCAACTCCCACACCCCCCGAGTTCTTTTCTCCACCCTGAACTCAGTTCTACACCTCAGTGAGCCTTCACCTCTGGAAGCCTCAACTGAGCTGTGTGAAAACTTCCTCCATTTCTTTTTAGAAAAAGTGGCAAACACCCGTGCACTCATTTCTCCACCAGCTCATGATCTGTCCATCCCATCTCAGTGTGTGGCTGTGTTTGACCACTTTGAGCCCATTTCTCTGTCTTCTCTGGAGCAGGTAATGTGCAGCATGAAGCCATCTGGTTCCCCCTGTGATGTGGTCCCCCCTCGACTACTAAAGGAAGTTTTTCCTACCCTGGGTCCTTTTATTCTCGCTATTCTGAATAGCAGTTTATCCTCAGGTGTGGTGCCAAAAACTTTTAAACATGCTGCTGTCGAGCCCCTCCTGAAAAAACCTAACCTTGACCCCTCAGTCATGTCCAACTTCCGGCCTGTCTCCAGACTCCCATTCACCTCTAAACTACTGGAAAAAATTGTGGAGTCTCAGTTGAAACAGTTTTTGGGGGATCACGCTATCCTAGAGTTATTCCAATCTGGCTTCAAATCTCTCCATAGCACTGAAACTGCTCTACTGAAGGTTTTTAATGACATTTTCATATCCACAGACGCAGGTGATTCTGTGCTGCTTGTCCTATTGGACCTTACATCTGCTTTTGACACCAACGACCACAAGATCCTCATTTCTAGACTGGAGCAGTGGGTGGGCATCACAGGGTCAGCCCTTAAATGGTTTGGGTCCTACCTCTCTGACAGAACCTTCTGTGTCAATATCAAAGATTTTAGTTCGGCATCGACAGCGCTCCAGTGGGGGGTACCACAGGGGTCCATCCTCGGTCCCTTTCTCTTTTCTTTATACTTGCTGCCACTAGGTGCTATCTTCCGCAAACACAACATACCCTTTCATTTCTACGCCGATGATTGCCAAATTTACTTCCCCCTGAGGCACAGAGGCACACGCTCTATTCAGCCTCTTCTTGACTGCCTGGCTGACATCCGGGACTGGATGGCTTTAAACTTCTTAAGCTTCAATGAGAAGAAGTCTGAAGTCATGCTGTTCCATCCCAGTGGCTCACTCATGAACCATGACATTGACCTTTTCTCTCTAGCCCCGCTAGAGAAACAAAAGGTCACTAATCTGGGGGTGATAATGGACCCGTCCTTAAAACTCAACAGTCACGTAAACATGATGGTCAAATCCTGTTTTTTTCAGCTGAGACGGCTGTCTAAGCTGAAGCCTATACTCTCCAAAAAGAACCTTGAGACAGTGATCCACGCCTTCATAACATCTAGGCTTGATTACTGCAATTCACTTCTGTTTGGAATCAGTCAGTCCTCCATTGCTCGTCTACAACT
>NC_056498.1:86718645-86724441 GCF_014905685.2 Nematolebias whitei
TATATATATATATATATATATATATATACATATACACACACATATATGTATATACTGTATACAGTATATACTGTAGTGATGTAGGGACAGCTTTCGCTGTAACATACTACTAATTAATTATTCTTAAAGCTAGTTCAAGCACAAAGAATATTAATTGTTCAATTACAACGGATTCTTTCTTTTTCGAGTTAAATTTCTGCCATGTGACCAAGATAACTTGTGGTGGAGTTTTAATCAGTGACATGAGACGTAATTTATCTTTGACCCATCAGAATAAATCCGGTCATTTATTTAACAGAATCAAAATTTAACATCAAAACATGTACACTTGATTTGCTGATCTGTTTCTGATTAATAAACTTGGCACGATTTACTAAACAAGACAACAGAAGATTACTGATTGAGACTGATTCATCTCTGAATGCATCTAGCTTGATTTACTGGTGAATAGATTTAAAGAGAAGGAAGAGATTTAAGGAGGAGTTTTAGATGGATGAAAGTTATGTGTTGAACCAGAAAATGGCACCCTTCCTCCAGATCCAGCTCAGCCCTGCGGTACACTTCAGGGCGTGCAACGACTTTGTAACCTTAGCAGAGGATACATCAACTCCGGAAAAGAGGTCCATTGGCACGCTCCCTTTTCAGCGTCTCCGGTCAGAGTGGCTGGGGTTGTCAGAAGTCGTGACCAAGTACTCAGTTCAACAGAATAAGCTTCCTTAGATGTTGAGCATTTATTGCTTGGGTTGAGTCACAGCCAAGGAAGGCTGTGACTACGCTGGAATGGACGGACCCTTGGCACATGGTCAAATCCATCCGCTACTTAGTTCAGCTGTAAGACTCCATCAGACTGAGTTTCATCTTCGACTGAAAGTTCCAGGAAGACTGGAAAAGACTGCGAAAACTGAATAGTTCCAAGAAGTGTTGCCTTTTTTTTTTTTTTTTTTAGATGGCCTCCCTTCTCCCCTTACAGCCATCCTCTCCACACCATTATTATGAAATATTTATTCTAGTGACTATCTAGTGTAGTTTTTTTTTTCTTTTTTTCTTTTTTTTAATAGGATAGAAAGAAAGAAAAGACAAAGTAAGACTCCAAAATATAAGAAATATACACAAAGAGAGCACATGGCAAAACACACGGCCGCTGTCTGTTCACCTGCAAAGAACATGACAAAACACAGCAACAAAATACATACGTATAAAGAACTTAAAATATTCATGGCTTTGCAGTAAGTTTCCATAAATATATATACCCATACCTACGCCTATATACATACATACATACACATGAATATACATGAATATACATATCTACATATCTACATATAAAGCCTACATTAGCATCCCTGCTTCTATTTGTGTGTGGTTGTGAGCATGCAAAAGTGTATAAGGCTTCTCTAATAGAACATTTAATAGTAACTGTGAAGCAGCAGAGACCCGACCCCCAAGACCAGAGGCAGACGAAAAAGGGGGGACCAGAGCCCAAGACCCCAGGAGGGACCCCGACCGCGGAGCCCCCAGAGCCACCCACACAGGACGAACCACTCACCCACCCCCCAGAACGGACCACAGGGGAGAACCGGAAGATCCCCACCAGCGACCACATACAGTGAACCCCCGGGGCCAACAGCGACAAACTCATAGGCCTCCGTCGGAACCCGCCGCACCGATGTAGGTCCAGGTCCGGGCACCGAGGCCCGGGCACCGAGGACTCACACCACCCAGGCCAAGGCCCGACAGGGCCAGAGGACCCAAGCCCCACCAGGCAGACACCAGGCCGAGCCGACACAAGCCCAAGCGCCCAGCCCCCGACACCAAGGGCCCCAAGCGCGCCGGCAGGCAAGGGCACACCCCACCAGGGGGCCGCGCGATAGGGGCGCGATGCCAAGCACCCCCAGTTGTATCAAAGAGGGGGCAGTCCGAGTCTCGGCCTAACAAATACCCATTCATACACAGACACAATCACACAATCCCAACCTCAGTCTCACCTTCACTCACTCAAAGACATACAATAACGATACTTTTCATTCTTATTCCCGATACGCACTCTATACCCCCCAGGTCCAAGACATGTACCCGCCCTCTACAGGGGGCAGCCCATGCCCAAACCCAGGAGGTAAACCCATTCATTCTCGAGCGGAGAAGAGCCAATACCCCAGACCCGGCCCAGGCCATGCCCCGCCGACAGGACACCCCCCACCATGAAGAGGACACGCCACCGACCACCCCCACACACCGCCAACAACCAAGCACGTGCCCCCAGCCGACCGCCTGCCAGGCCCCGGCAGCCACCCCGGCCAGCGGGCCAACCATGGCACCCAAGAGCCAAGCTCAGGGGGTCCAAACAACCCCAGGGAGAGCACAGCGCCAGCACCGCCCACGGCAACCCCCTAGACCCTGAATCCCCACCTAGTCCTGGTCAACACCTGACGGCCTGCCCTTCTCCCGGACCCCAACCCCGGAATGGCAGTCAGGGAACTAGGGGGGTAGGGAAAAAAAAATAAAAAATTAAGACCCCGACACATACACCCCCAATTTAAAGGGGTATCCACTTCCTGTTATGTGGTACTTCCTGATTGGTTGAAATAACCAGCAGGGGTGTAGTTTTAGTGATGTCAGAGGGTCACTAGGAGTCAGTAGACAGCAGAAATGTTTTAGAAACGGTTAGTACAGACAGAGAAATATTTTTAAGAAATGAGAGGATGCAGGTGCCAGCCAGTTCTTATTTACTGTCTGAGAGTTTTAAAAACAAGGCACTTCATTCTCATAACTTGTCTCTGACTTTCGACCGACATCAGGTCCACTCCTCACACAGACAGAAGAGTACTTACTTACTTAGCACACTTACTTCATAAATAGACATTTAACTGTATGATCAAAGTCTAATGAGGTTTAAAAATCATTAATACTGTTTCACAGTTGATTTAAATGAGTGGTTCACTTCAACATTAGAAATGGTATGAAATAAACACACTTTTGATTATCAAGATATTGTAATATAGTTAATGATAATATAAAAAAGAAGAGTGTTCTTTCAATTGATTAATTCAGGATACAATTAAATAGTCTCTTGATGAGATAATTTGTATTTCTGGATTCAAATCAATGAAATAACAGTTCCTGTCCCCTGAAGGTCTTCAGAGACAGATTGATGTCGGAGGTCTAGTTCACTACAATACAGTATACGTATTTACTGTATACTGTGTCTCCGGCCCCGAACCGGAAGACGGTTCATGTTTGGACCCGATCCTGGTGGTCATGCCAAGGTCCACTCATTCAACATCTGAGCAGATAAACATGTTGCTCAAATGACAATTGTTAGAGGTTTAACTAAGTGCAGAAGATGAAGCCTTTTCTCACTGCAAGACTCACATTCTTGGCTGAAGGTTGCGATGGACGGTGCATCTTCTCATCAACTGTTGCCCTCACAGACCCCTGAAGCTGTCACAGTGACGGTCAGCTACCTTAGGCAGTTCCCGGCGAATCCTCCTCATGGTGCATCCTGGTCAGATCCACCAGAGAACCCCAGAAAGACGAGTGACCAGATGCCTTCAACACTGACCCGGTAAGGAGCAGAAACCTGGTGACATGATGTCTTGGTCTGGTTATGGTATTTCAAGCTGATGCAACCTGGTAAATCCTTGCCTGGCTTGCAGTGTTAATAAATGACTCATCTGATTAGATTAAATAACTTCTTTCAACCAAAATCCAAAGTAAACTATTTATTAAAATAGCCAAACTTTGTCTAAATTTATGTGTGTATAAAACTGAAATAATTCCTGCTCAAAGAATTAATTTTACCTTAGATAAGAGAATTACGACTTGATTGATTCGTTATTACTGTTTGTTTATTATTGTTGTTGATTTTTAGTTTGATTATTTTTGTAATAAAACTTCAAAGACAACTTTGGTCTCTTCATTCAGATTAATATTAATTTGTTATGGTATAAAACTCCATGTAATTAACGGATTCTACTTCAGTGACTGATTTTGATTATTAAAGGGTGAATATATTAATTAAGTTGTTGTTGGTCAGTAAACTGACCAGCTGGTGCCACACTTTAACCAGATCTAAATAAATAAAATAAATGTAGTAGAGGGGAGTGGAGAAAACGTCACCCTTCTTCCTCCATCTCACATCCTTATTGCAACACACCCACACACACACACACACACACACACAGGTTTGTTTTGCTATCTTTGTGTGGCCTTTGCATTGACTTCCATTCATTTTTCATTCATTTCTATAGCCTAACCATGACCTTTATCCATAACCTAACCATTACCAGTACATACCTAACCCTAAACCTAACACATCCTCAATTCACACCTTAGTCCTAAACCTAGCCCCTAACCCACCAACGGGACTTCTTCTTATGGGGCCCGGGCTTTGGGCCCCATAAGGAGCAGTTGGTCCTCACAATGTAGTATAAGTTGGAAAAATGGGCCTCACAAAGTAGCATAAACAAGGACACACACACACACACACACACACATATATATATATATATATGGTATGGTATAAAGTTTATTCATTTAAAAAAAGTACAAAACAATTCCATAACAATATAAAAAAGATACAAAAGATTTAAAATGAAAGGCAGCAGAAAGAAGAAAAAATCTTATTATATCTGCCCCTTTTTTCAAACAATTAGTTCAATCATAATAATTTTCAAGTAACAGAACAAAATGAATAACTCTTTCTAATTTTTCTAATTCTAATACAAAACACACACTAATCTACTTCATATATACTTTTTTTTTTTAACAATTCAGCTTTGATCTTTTTCTTAAATGTACACATTGACTTGGCATTTTTAACATCACTCTAGACCATTCCACAATCCAACTCCTTGGACTGAGGTAGACCTTCCCTTCAGACTAGTTCTGAATTTTGGTTTGACAAATATCTCTATGCCCTTAAGATTATAGCAACTTTGTCTTTTAACAAAATTTCTTAGGATATTTAATGGTAATGTGTTATTTTGAGCCCTATACATAACTGATAAAATACTGTAATCTACCAAATCATGGAACATCAATAACTTCAGTTGATAAAATAATGTGCTTGATGGGTGACTGTAATGCTTTCTGGTGATAATTCTTACAGCTCTTTTCTGTAAAATAAAAATAGGTTTTGTAAATGTTTTACACGCTTTCCCCCAAACATCATTGCAATAGATTAAATGTGGAACAATGATTGTGTTATACAACATGTACAGAGCTTTATCATTTAATAATTCCCTGACTTTGTATAGTACTGCAATAGATTTAGATATTTTTGTTCTTACAGAATTTATGTGGTTTTTCCATGTTAGCTGTTCATCAATGATTACACCCAAAAATTTCATCTCATTAACTCTACAAATCTCAACACCCTCAATTTTAAATGGATCATCAACTGTTCTCTTTTTGTTACTAAATATCATGTTTTATCTCAATTTAATGATAATTTATTAAGTTTAAACCAAGTTTGTATTTTATCAAATTCTGTCTTCATCAATTCCAACATCCGTTTTACATTTTTACCCAATCAAAAAAATATGGTGTCATCTGCAAAAAGGACACATTTGAGGAGTCCTGATACATTCATTAAGTCATTCACATATAAAATAAATAACTTTGGTCCAAGTACAGAGCCTTGAGGAACGCCACAAGTGATATTGCACAGGTCAGATCTTACACCATTTATTTGAACAAGCTGTTTCCTATCTTTTAAATAGCTAGATACCCAGTGTAATGCTGGTCCTCTTATACCATATTTATTTAATTTTTCAAGGAGAATAGTGTGGTCAATAG
>NC_056498.1:86724541-86754930 GCF_014905685.2 Nematolebias whitei
ATAATGACCTTTATCACAATATGCTAATTTTTTGAGAAGGACCTGTAGATACCCTCGTACAGATCACACCTACGCACCCGTGTAGATGCAGTCCTTGGTGTAAATATGCAGCTGAACATTTGTCTTGGTCTCATTTCCTGGATAGCTCACTAATTTGCAAGACCTTTTAAGTAACCAAAGTTTTTGGTACTGTAACATTTAATGCATGTCAGTCTATAGGTTTAATTCAAGCTCTAAGCCTACATAACTTTTCTTGTATGAAGAAAAAAATATGGAAAAACAAACATTGATCCTATTTAGAGAGGTGTCTCAAGGCCATCTGGTCTCACAGATGTGACTTCACTCTGTATGATGTCTCATTTCCTGGCTTACAGAAAACACAAGCGAACAACTATTCAACACGAGGTGGTAAAATCAGTCAAAGCTGCCTGCCTCTGTTAAAAGCAGCTCTCTGTGTGCACAAACTACTTAATGCTTCTTTCTTCTATTGACTATCCTCTTCATTAAATAAGTTTAGTCGTTTAGAGAAACGGACAAGTTCTCAAAAGAACCATTAATGCAAGTTATCAAATTTCCAGATTTTTTTTCTTGCTTTTGCACCACTTGCTTTCTTCAAAGCAGCAAATGGACAATCCTGAACATAATATGGTGCTTTACTTTATTAAAACAAGATACCTTACAACTGATACAAACACTTTAATGCACTAACAAAGACAAAAAAGTCAAAAGTTAAATGATGAAAAAATGTCTATGGGTGCAGAAAACCTTAATATCAGGGTTTTCATACAAGTACAAATATATATAATTTCACCTATTATCTTAAAGATTAAAAAATTGTTAAAAACATGTCAAAAATTACATTCAAGGTGAATTAAAAAGAGAAATACATTCAAAGTGGTATGCTGCATTTTTCTGTAAATTTATTCATAATAGATTAGATCTTTTGTATCATTTGATAATTTTACGATAATATTGAGCATCTCTCGGACTCTGAGCATCTCAGCAGGCAGCTGAGGAGCATTCAGAGCAAGACCACCAGGCTCAGACACAGTTTCTTCCCTGCAGCTGTCAGACTGATGAATTCGAGCAGCACTTAATTCAGCTTCATCTTACATAAAAAAATACCTATTATATATATATATATATATATATTTGTACTATTTTGTATTTGTTAATTTGTTAATTGTTAGACTTCTTGATCTGGGACCCGAGTCTGAATGTCGTACCGCAAATGTGTGCTGGTATGACAATAAAAAATTCTTGAATCCTTGAACAATGTCTGTACATAGTTAAATATTACTACAAACATTTATATATACAAAAGTTTTCATTCTTAAATGAAAAGGTCAATCAGAATTAAAAATATATTTGAGTCCATTTTATTTATCAAAACTAAAAAATTTGTTTCCTGGAAAATATATATTTTTTAGAATAACACATTTGGTTGCATTAGCTAAGGGCTTTCAGCTTGTACTCTTTTAGGAATAAACCTGGAACTACTGGCTAGAAAACTAAAAAAGCCTAATGTGTATTTTAAGAACAAATTATAAATTTAAAAATAAATATTCAGTCATAATATAGACTTCAATGACGTCACTGACATTCATCTTCCATAAACTGTTTACATCACTGTAGTGTTTCCCCTAGTATTATCCAGGGGAGTTAGGCACCACCTGCCTCCAATAAAAGCCATGGCATGTAATAACGTAATGAATGTCTGTACGTTACAAATTCACTTAGGGAGACGTCAAATCCAATACATCATTATATAGTTGCATCGTGAAGGACCCCACTCACCCAGCACACACACTTTTTGCCCCACTCCCCTCAGGCAGAAGGTTGAGGAGCATTAAGTGCAGAACCGCTTGAGTGAGGACCAGCTTCTACCCTGAAGCTGTTAAACTCATAAATCCCTAATCAGGATTTTCACTGTGAAAAAAATAAGAAAAAAATAACTGTAATGCAAGTTTGAAATTGTTGTGTGCTGCTGATTATCCACACTGCTGATCACATGCTGCTGATTTACCAGTAGTTCATGTTGCTGTGTTCATTCATACTCATCTACTCACACAGACTCATGTTCGTGTTACTGTTGTTCGACATAGTTTTTGCACTATTAAGTGTTTAACGTATTCTTAGTTTAACATATTTATTAGTTCATATTTTAGATCTTATTACTGTTTTCTTTTACAATTTACACTTTTGTTGGATGTAACTGAGACCTTGTGTACACAATTTCGTTCCACCTCATGTACCATGTGATGTTAATGACAATTTAAAAAAAACTTGAACCTTGACCATCAGTGCACTGCAGATTGAGGAAAAGGAGGAGAGGAGGAAATACATCTACACAATTATTGTTGGTTCAGTTAAACTTTATCTGGTCATGGCTTCATTATTTTGGACACAACCTAAACGCAAAATTAACAAGTGAATGAGCATTAATAGAGAAAATGGGGTTCAAACCCATGAAGCCTCTTCCATCTGCACAAAGGCAGAAATAGAGGATGAGAGCACTTTGGGAGGCAAGTGTAAGATTCCAAAGGAAGCTTTAACTGATTACAATAATACTGTATAATTAAAACAAATGTATTTGTGTAATTCAGCTGATAACCGATTGTGAAACAGTCGTCATGAAGTGCCACAGTGATAAATAACTAAGAACAAACTCTGTCACAGTGAAGCTTCAGTTAATCTGGTTTTTACAAAACCTGTGGGCTGTTTTACCATATAAATAATAGATACGTCTTAGACATCAGGCAATCAACAAGTGCATCTTAACCACAGGGTGAATCAATGTTTTTATGCTGTTGTTTTTTTCTTTTAGACCAATCGATTAATCTACTGTTTTAGTTGGTTTTCAGATAATACCCGAGGCCATAATTCACAATTAAAAATATACTGATCAGTAGAGAAGTGTGCCCATCCCAACTGGATCTTCTCTCACAAACAAAACCTTACATAAACCTAAAATGTGCACACGCACGGAGATAAAATGTTTAAAAACATCCCAACACACACCACAGAAACTCAAGGGAAAGACTGCACTGATAATGTTGTTCAAATTCTGAGAAAACTCTCATTCAAAATTGGAACAGTTGCTTCTCAATAGTGAGTTTTTATGTTTTAGAAGTAGCGCAATGCATAATGTTTTACCTGTCATTTCAGATCAGTGCTCATGTCACAAACAAAAGATTTATGTCTTATGTGGATTTTCATGTGTGTATTTAAAGTAGCCTTATGGCCAAATTTTTTCAGACAGACATCACAACTAAACTTTCTCTCTCCTGTGTGAACTCTCATATGCGTCTTTAAATGTGCTCTTTGGCTAAACCTTTTGGCACAAACATCACAGCTAAATGGTTTCTGTCCGGTGTGGATTCTCATGTGTGTGACTAAATTTGTCTTATGATTAAACTTTCGTTCGCATAAATCACAGCTAAACAGTTTCTCTTCTGAGTGGACTCTCAAGTGTGACTTTAAGTGTGCCTTACGACCAAATCTTTTACCACACGTATCACATTTAAACTGTTTCTCTGAGTGAATTCCCATGTGTCTGTTTAAATATGACTTTTGGCTAAACCTGCGGTCACAAAAATCACAAATGAATGGTTTACTTCCTGTGTGAATAATCATGTGCGTTTTTAAACATGATTTACTGATAAACCGTCGTCTGCACAAATCACAAACAAACGGTCTCTGTCCTGTGTGGATTCTCATATGTTTGTTCAAATTTGTCTTACAGCTAAACTTCTGTTGGCATACATCACAAATGAATGGTTTTTCTCCTGTGTGGATTTTCATATGTTCTTTTAATGTTGTATTATGGCCAAATGTTTTCCCACAGACATCACAACCAAATGATTTCACTCCAGTGTGGACTCTCATATGCCTGTCTAAATTTGTCTTTTGGCTAAAGCTTTGTCCACAAATATCACAAACAAAAGGTTTGTCTCCTGTGTGGACTTTCATGTGTTCATTTAAAGTAGTCTTGTGGCCAAATCGTTTTCCACAAACATCACAGCTGAAAAGTTTCTCTCCCGTGTGTATTCTCATATGTCTGTCTAAATTTGGCTTTTGACTAAATTTTTGTTCACAAACATCACATCCAAATGGCTTCTCTCCTGTGTGTATTCTCATATGTCTGTTTAGATACGTTTTTTGACTAAAACTTTTACCACAGTAATTACAGCCAAGTAATATTTGATCTTTCCTCCGAGAGTCTACAATTTTCTTAACTTCAAAACATTCTTGATCAACTGAACAACTTGAAGACTTTCTTTTAAAGTGACTTGTAATGTGTCTCTGAAGAGTCTGGTTGTTAATAAATGATTTTCCACACTCAGAACAAATTAATGATATATCATCCTCTTCATCTTCTTCACTGTCATCGTCATTGTCGTCGTCGTCATCCTCCTCCTCCTCCTCACTGACTTCAGTCTCTGAAGAGTTGGAATCATTGTCATCAGTATTTAGATCTGGGTTCCTGGTAGTTTCTGCTTCTTCACAGTCCTCTGCAACAGTTGCAGATGTCATACAGTCAGCTGAGCTGCCGAGTGACAATCCTTTGTCTTCTATTTGGCGTTCATGGTGCTGTGAGAACAAAGATTCATCTTGGTCATCCTCACTTTTCAAGTGAACAGCTAAAGGAAACCTGGTGGAAACAGACTCCTTCATCAAACCGAGCGGCTCTCCCTCCAGAGTGGTCCAGAGTTCCTCCTCTTCCTTCTTTACATGGAGTGGGCCTGGATCCTCCTGGTCCACAGAAGGCCTCCATTCTTCAGGAGCATCTTTGGTACTCAACACTGTGTGATGAACATCTGCAGGGAACATAAAATCACAAGTCCATAATGAGCACAATGATTAATTTTATATTTACACATTCGTCTATTGTGATATTACCGAGTTCAGAGTCAGAGTTTCTTTATTGCCATTCGCACCTCATGTGGTACATGCGGTGGAGCGAAATTATGTACACTGGGTCCCAGTTACATCCAACAATAAAATGTATAAGAAAAACAGTAATAACATCTAAGATATGAACTAAGAAAAACATCAACTAAATATACACTAAGCACTCATAACATAAAAACATTGAACATCAGCACAAACATGAACATGAGTCTGTGTGAGCAGATGAGCACACATGAACACATCAACATTGAAACAGATCAGCAGCAACATGAAACAGATCAGCAGCAACATGATGTGATTTTTCACAGCGATTATTCTATTTAGAGATTCATGAGTCTAACAGCCTCAGGGTAGAAGCTGTTCCTCAGTCTAGTGGTTCTACACTTAATGCTCCTCAACCTCATTCCTGAGGGGAGCGGGGCAAAAAGTGTGTGTGCTGGGTGAGTGAGGTCCTTCATGATGCAGGTAGCCCTCTTCCTGCATCTAGAGGTGTAGATGTCTGTGATGGTGGGGAGGCTGACTCCGACAGACTTCTGTGCAGCCTTCACCACTCTCTGCAAAGCTTTTCTTTCTGCAGCTGTGCAGCCTCCATGCCACACGTTGATGCTGGAGCACAGGATGCTCTCCACTGCACACCTGTAGAAGGAGGTGAGGACTGAGCTTCCCAGACCAGCTCGTCTCAGCCGTCTGAGGAAGTAGAGTCTCTGATGAGCTTTCTTGATCAGGCTGGTGGTGTTGTTGCTCCAGCTGAGGTTGTCATTCATGTGTACACCCAAGTACTTGTAGCTGGAGACCACTTCCACCGCACTGACTAAATGTCAAAACAACATCCAAAGAAAACCTCCTGAAACTAAATCTAAGACAAACTTTCTTCTGACTGGCATTCAGAAGCTGGCAAAACAAGCAAAGCCACCAGATTGTTTCAGGTTATAACAAATTAAATGAAGACTCCTAGTTGAGTGGACAGCACTTAACTTTCAGCACTACGTCACTGAGCTTGTTCAATCTTGTTTTTACTAGATGAGGGATAATGCAAGAATATAATCAAGAATAAACAGCTGTGGCTGAGTGGTTAGAGCAGTTGTCCTCCAATGCATGAGTTGGGGGTTCGGATCCACCAGCAGTCACATGCCGAAGTGTCCCTGGGCAAGAAACTGAACCCCTCATTGCCTCTGATGTGTGTCCCATCAGTGTATGAATGTGATCTCAAAGCACTGATTAGTCTCTTTAGAATTATTTGTTCAATTAGCTTTGTAGAGATCTAGAAGTGCTGTATGAATGGGTAAATGAGGTACAGCCATAGTCCTGATAAGAGGTGTGTTTGTTTATCAGCCAGCTCGGTTGAGCTCTGTCACAGGTCCGTGACCTTGGGGAAGGAAGGGGGTGGGGAGGGGGGACAGAGCGTCTTTGTTTCCATAACATCCCAAGAGAAATTTGAGGTAGTCTGCCTTCCAAGGCCAGGTCCAGATTCAGATATCAACATTGTTTTTGGGTCAGGCTGAACTCGTAAATGTCCATGTTTGCCTAAAGAGTCTCACTAGTACAGGTCCTTCTCAAAAAATTAGCATATTGTGATAAAGGTCATTATTTTTAATTATTTTCCATAGTGTAATGATAAAAATGAAACTTTCATATACTTCAGATTCATTGCACACCAACTGAAATATTTCAGGTCTTTAATTGTTTTAATATTGATGATTATGGCATACAGCTCATGAAAACCCAAAATGCCTGTCCCAAAAAATTAGCATATCATGAAAAGGTTCTCTAACTAAGCTATTAACCTAACCATCTGAATCAACGACATAACTCTAAACACCTGCAAAAGATTCCTGAGGCTTTTAAAAACTCCCAGCCTTGTTCATTACTCAAAACCGCAATCATGGGTAAGACTGCCGACCTGACTGCTGTCCAGAAGGCCATCACTGACACCCTCAAGCAAGTGGGTAAGACACAAAGAAATTGCTGAACAAATAGGCTGTTCCCAGAGTGCTGTATCAAGGCACCTCAGTGGGAAGTCTGTGGGAAGGGAAAAGTGTGGCAGAAAACGCTGCACAACGAGAAGAGGTGACCGGACCCTGAGGAGGATTGTGGAGAAGGGCCGATTCCAGACCTTGGGGGACCTGCGGAAGCAGTGGACTGAGTCTGGAGTAGAAACATCCAGAGCCACTGTGTGGGCATGTGCAGGAAATGGACTACAGGTGCAACAGCGGCAGAAGCGCCTGACCTGGGCTACAGAGAAGCAGCACTGGACTGTTGCTCAGTGGTCCAAAGTACTTTTTTCGGATGAAAGCAAATTTTGCATGTCATTCGGAAATCAAGGTGCCAGAGTCTGGAGGAAGACTGGGGAGAAGGAAATGCCAAAATGCCAAAGTCCAGTGTGAAGCACCCACAGTCAGTGATGGTCTGGGGTGCCATGTCAGCTGCTGGTGTTGGTCCACTGTGTTTTATCAAGGGGAGGGTCAATGCAGCTAGCTATCAGGAGATTTTGGAGCACTTCATGCTTCCATCTGCTGAAAAGTTTATGGAGATGAACATTTCATTTTTCAGCACGACCTGGCACCTGCTCACAGTGCCAAAACCACTGGTAAATAGTTTACTGACCATGGTATTACTGTGCTCAATTGGCCTGCCAACTCTCCTGACCTGAACCCCATAGAGAACCTGTGGGATATTGTGAAGAGAAAGTTGAGAGACGCAAGACCCAACACTCTGGATGAGCTTAAGGCCGCTATCGAAGCATCCTGGGCCTCCATAACACCTCAGCAGTGCCACAGGCTGATTGCCTCCATGCCACGCCACATTGAAGCAGTTATTCATGCAAAATGATTCCCGACCAAGTATTGAGTGCATAACTGAACATGATTATTTGAAGGTTGGCGTTTTTTGTTTTAAAAACATTTGTCTTTCATTAGTGGGATGAAATATGCTAATTTTTTGGGACAGGCATTTTGGGTTTTCATGAGCTGTATGCCATAATCATCAGTATTAAAACAATTAAAGACCTGAAATATTTCAGTTGGTGTGCAATGAATCTGAAATATATGAAAGTTTCATTTTTATCATTACATTATGGAAAATAATGACCTTTATCACAATATGCTAATTTTTTGAGAAGGACCTGTACATTCTCTCATGGCAACTCCAAACAGTCGAATTTGACTACTTGTGAAAAATTGAGCAATTCCGTTGAGAGACCAGCTGATCAAATCCATTGTTAAACATTTTGGAAGGTATGCAAAAAAAGGGGCTCTGAAAAAGGTTCACAAGACAAAGAGCAAAGCAGGGATGAGCAAATGATTTTTCCCCATGAGGAACATGAATAAATAAAGTTAAAGGTTTATCCATTCAACCTTTATTTATACAAGTTAGTTCCTACTGAGCCCCAAGGACTCATTTACATGAGAGACCTGTTTCAGTTTAAAACCATCTTACTCAAATAAGATAAAAATGTCTGTAGACTGGTTCATCCCAAAGATCCAGTCCCCCGGCACAAACAGAATAATACTGTGTATGTTGTTCAGTGTCAGAAGGGTGATCAGTCTTACATTGGGGAAACTAAACAGCCACTGGCCAAAAGGATGGCCCAGCACAGAAGATCAACATCATCAGGCCAGGACTCTGTGGTCTACATTCATCTCCGGGCCAGCAGTCACTCTTTCAGGGATGAAGATGTTCACATCCTGGATAGAAAGGAATGATGGTTTGAGAGAGGAGTAAAGGAGGCCATCTTTGTGAAAAGAAATCGTCCATAATTAAACAGGGGTGGAGGCCTCCGTGTTCAACTGTCAGCGGTTATTGCTAGTATCACTCAGCTCTCTGTGAAGAGAAAACAGCCATCGGGGTTCTAACAATCCATTGTTAAGCTGATGGCCTCCTTGATCATGTGAGCAGCTGGTTTTGAATGTCAACAACAAACTGGTTGATCCACTCTGAGAAGGTGTTATTTATAAGACTGACATGATTACAGCTCCTTAGACTGAAGAAGTCTTTCGGATGAAAGACGAAACGTTTCTACATTTTTATTATTTTTTAACCTGTCCAGAAGATCTGACTTTCCTATTTTAGATTTTTCTACCTAGATTATTGAGCATGCATCAGGATAAATACTGTCTGTAGTTACAGAAAACAAGGTGAAGTTTTTGAGCAACATGCATTCAGTTGGGACTGCTGCAAAATAAAAAAAATAAGATAAATTCATTGTGAAATGATTATTAGATTCTTGTGGAATCTAATAACAATCTTAGGTAGATTCAATTTTATTTTCAATATGCCAAACCCAAGGAACACTATTTCTTCTGGTAACATTTTTAGTGATAAAGCATTGCCACAGCTCCACCATGAAACAAAGAATAAAGTGGAAGAAGCTTTGATTAATGCTACCAGCTGCCGCTCAAAGATAACTGCTTTTTCTCATATTATACATTGTAAAGACGCTCTTATCTGCTGTGCTGTACTGCTCGATGTATCTCAACTGTATCTTGTCCTTTATCTGTATCTGCTTGGCTTTTGGATTTGCTTGCCTTTTGGTATCAACAAGTACAGATTGAACTAAGTCAGAGAATGTATTTGAGTTTGTTGTGTACAGGACATGAACTAACAGGGAGCTGCTGGTGTGTGTGTCCCGCCTGATGAAAAGATCACCAGTAAACTGGAATGGCAGAAGAAAATAATAAAACAACTCCATAAAAGGACTTCCAGGAAATGAAGACATCAGTTTGAATTAGTTTAGACAAAGAACTGTAAGAATGTGTGACACGTCTCTGAGTGGAGCTATTGTGTTTAAATACTGAAGAAGCTGAAAGCTCCAGTCAGACGTGTCTTGGGTTTTTGCTGTGTCTCTGTTGGTTTGGGATAAGAGCGTCTCCTTTCAGCTGAAAGCTTTAATAAATGTTGGTAATACTTTTTAACTTGAATCTCTCTGACTGATTATTGTGTCTTTTCTCCATGTATCTCCGAACCAATGAGAGGAACAGGTGAATAGGCTGAAAAGTCTGAGTTGTTGTGTTGATTTTCCTCGACAACATAAACTTAAATAGACAAGTTATACAAAACACAATATAATCTGTCTTTTTAACAGGTTGAAGAGAGGACAGATGAGACATTGCCTGGAGCCAGTTCTAAATTATACAATTTAGATGGTTAATAAATTACATACAGTTCAGAAGTGGTTTTGGGCAGACTTGTACAGGTTTTGAAATTTTGCTAAAGATCTACCAAATATGAATGCAATATGGTTAAGACTGTAAAGTCTGTATATTTCATATTAGGTTAAGTTTTGAAAATGTAGCAAATGTTAGTGCTATTTCATTTTAATTGGTATAAGCAGTGTTTAAATGTGATTTATAAATAAATCTAACACAAAGATGATAATAATTTAATGATTAAGCTTCACGTTTTAATTCTGCCAAATTCTGAGTGAAGACACTGCATTGTATGGCAGGACGAATTACATTTACTTTACTTACTCTACTCTTCTCATTACTCTACTTCCTCAGATGGCTGAGACGAGCTGGTCTGGGAAGCTCAGTCCTCACCTCCTTCTACAGGTGTGCAGTGGAGAGCATCCTGTGCTCCAGCATCAACGTGTGGCATGGAGGCTGCACAGCTGCAGAAAGAAAAGCTTTGCAGAGAGTGGTGAAGGCTGCACAGAAGTCTGTCGGAGTCAGTCTCCCCACCATCATAGACATCTACACCTCTAGATGCAGGAAGAGAGCCACCTGCATCATGAAGGACCCCACTCACCCAGCACAAACACTTTTTGCCCCACTCCCCTCAGGAAGGAGGTTGAGGAGCATTAAGTGTAAAACGTTTGTTACGTACTGTAACCCCAGATTCTATGAGTATAGGCGTAGCCCTTTAAGGCTGTCGCTTAGTGGGTTTATCCAGTTATGCGAAGCATCACACTGAAAAAATTATTCCACGCCCACCTGCTGTGTGGGCCCCACCCGATCCGTATAAGTTACATTAAGAGCGGGTAATCGGCTCCCAAACAGCTTTATTTTTTCTTCAGCCATTCAGGAGCCAGTGAGGCCCAACGCTTAAAGGGCTACGCCTATACTCATAGAATCTGGGGTTACAGTACGTAACCAACGTTCTATGTCGTATAGGCGTAGCCCTTCAAGGATGTCGCTTAGTGGGTTAAGGGCGAAGCGGATGTGGTCCTCGCCTCACTGGGTCCATTCGAACAACGTATGAAGCAGAAGCTTGCCCAAAAAACGTCTTGTCACTCAGCTCCCCATGTGCATAATTACGCGTTGCGTAGTTATGTGTGCCATGCACAGACGCATGTTGTGTAACTATGCAGTCTGAAAAAACATGAATGCCCCGGAAAATTTCAACAGGGAGAGAAGATGTTGAAAAGAAGGGGGGGGGGGGGGGGCGCATGAACCAACTGATTCATGGCTGAACAGTATAAACAGATTAATAATAACAAATGAATTGATTATTAATCAAATGAACTGATTGGTAACAATAGTCATGAACTGATTAGTGACAATAGAACCAAAATAACAGACACAACTTGTGACTGATAACAACATTTCACACTGTGAAGCATGCAGACAGATGTGAGCTTAAACAGAGTTCCATGAAAACAACAATATTCATTCTGTTAGAGCACTAAGGACAGAATGTGTCATGGAACGGGCCGTCACATCACGTAGATAAAAGTGAATGAATGAGCAGGGTGTTGACCACGCGGCCGCAGTGCAAATGTCCTGCATTGTCATACCATTATGCAAGGCAGTCGAAGATGCGATACCCCTGGTCGAGTGCGCCCTGAGGTTATCAGGAGGCTCTAAATCTGATGCTCTGTAGGCTTCAGAAATGGCCTCACACAGCCAGTGTGACAAGCGCTGGGTGGATAACGGGCGACCTGCAGATACATCTCTATAATGCACAAACAAATGTTGAGTTTGGCGCAGTACAGCTGTGCGCGCTATGTAACACGTCAACGCCTGCACCGGACAGAGAAGATGGAAAGATGCTTCTTCTTCTGATCTGTGGGGGGGAGGGAAAAACCCCTCGAACGATATTGCTCTTGATTTAAAAGAGCTCGTGATGTTTTAAGGCATAAAAGCTGGGTTTGGTCTTAAATCAGCTGAACTGCCATCAGCCTGAATTCTGAGACATGACGGAGCGACAGAGAGGGCAGATAAATCACTCACCCTCTTAGCGGATGTTAAAGCCAGCAGCAGGGCTGTTTTAAGAGACAAGAATTTAAGTGGAACCTGATCCATAGGCTCAAATGGAGCTTTGATCAGGGCTCGCAGGACCAGCGTTAAATCCCACTGTGGAACAATTGGGCGTGAAACAGGCCTGCGTCTCTGTACGCCTTTTAGAAACCACTTCATCAGCGGGTAATTAAAAGCTGTTCTGTCTCCGAACCCTTCGTGGCAGGAAGAGATGGCTGCAGCGTACGTTTTAATCGTGCTGAATGCCAACTTCCTGTCCATCAGCTGTTGTAGAAAAGACAGCACGCCGCCTAATGGACATGAGGTGGCCTCTACACCTTTCTCTGTACACCAGCGCTGAAAAGCTGTCCACTTTGATGTGTAGAGCGCTGTGGTAGATGCAGCACGTGAATCCTGGATTGTGCGCACTACATCCTGTGGGAGACCCATCCTCTCTAAGTGGAACCGCTCAGCAGCCAGACCCACAGGTGCTGGCCTATTTCTGGGTAACTCCTGATCGCTCCTCCTGCCTAGAGGAGAGCGTCCTCCCTCCACGGCAGTTTCCACGGGTGCCCCGACAGTAGATGTTGCAGAACTGGGAACCATGGTGCGTTCACGTGCTCGGGGGCCACCAGGAGAGCTGTCAATCCCTCCTCCTGAACTCGGTTCAGGAACTGTAAAATCAGAGGAGGTGGAGAAAATGCGTACAGAAGCGTTTTGGGCCATGGGCTGTGGGCAAACGCATCCACCCCCAGCGGTGGTTCGTCTCGCGGGCTCAGAGAAAACCATAGTTGACACTGAGCGTTCTCTCGTGTCGCAAACAGGTCCACAGCTGCTTTGCCCAATTTCTGCCATGTCTGAGTCATCAGGTCTGGATGGAGAGTCCAGTCCGCTTGACGTGGGCCGCCCCTGGACATCACATCTGCCCCTTTGTTCAGAACACCGGGTATGTAAACTGCTCTGATGGAGAACAGATTTTGGTGAGCCCAACACAGTAGCTTTCACGCAATGTGTAACATCTGGGCTGAGCGCACACACCCCTGCTGGTTTATGTACGCAGCAGTCACCTTGTTGTCTGTATGAATCAACACGTGTTGATTCTGTAGCACAGGAGCAAAGTGCTGAATCACATTCAGCACCGTGCGACACTCCAAAACATTTATGTGGGCTGATGTGTGATGGGGCCACAGCGCCCCTACTGCTTGAGATAGGCATGTCCCCCCCCCAGCCTGACAGCGACGCGTCCGTGAAGACTGACACGTGTGACGTGGGTCTGCTGACGGGGACTCCCTCCGACAGAAACAGGGTGTTTCCCCAGTGTCAGAGGTCTGCTCTCACGGAGGGAGGAACAGTGATCATCCGTTTCTTTTGTTTTACTGGATCCACACGCAGACGCACAAACCACCTCTGGAGGCGTCTCATGTAATAAACCCAGCGGGACCACTATGTGAGCTGATGACATCATTCCTAACAGCTTCATGACGGAGACAGCTGTTACCACTCTGCCAGGTCTTACGAGATGGAGCTGGTCTTTTAAAGTGTCGATTCTCGTTTGTGATAAACGAGCCTTCATGGTGGTTGAATTTAACTCCACTCCCAGATAAACAATTGTCTGGGCCGGGAAAATCGAGCTTTTCTTCCAATTTATGGCGAAGCCCAGATTTAACAGGTGTGATGTCAACACCTGAGCCTGCATCACTGCTTCCGGTCTGGAGCGTGACAGCAGCAGCAGGTCGTCCAGGTAAAACAAAACTCTGATCCCTGCTCTGTGTAACGGATGCAGGGCTGTCTCCACACACTTTGAGAATGTACGAGGCGCGAGGGAATACCCGAACGGCAGCCTGTTGTACTGATACTTCATCCCCTGAAAGGAGAAACGCAGGAATTTTCTGTGTTTTGGGATGATCGGTATGTGAAAATAAGCATCTTTTAGGTCGACGAAAAACAAACCAGTCGTTTCTCTGGATGTTGTCCAACAGCTGTCTGGTTGTCAACATGTGAAACGGTCTGTCCATGATCGCCTTGTTGAAAGCTGACAGATCCAAAATCGGTCTCATCCCTCCGGTCCGTTTGGGAACCAGGAAGTAACGTGAGTAAAACCCTGTGTTTTCCTCTCCGTTGGGAACCCTGGAGATTACTCCTTTTTATCAGAAGCTCTTGGACTTCTGCATTTAGTGATGAGATTTGGTCTGGTGATGACAGGACCGTCTCTAAAACTCCTCTGAACGGAGGGGGTCGGGTTGCAAACTGCAACGTGTAACCTTTGCATAACACCCTGTCCATCCCTCTGTCCGGCGAGCATGTTTTTAGCCACTCCGCGTAACGTTCATGGAGTGGACGTGCATTTAAGTGATGCGTCACGTTTTGTACGGATGTCATCCAGTCCGCCGCCTCGACCGCCGTCATGTGTCGCGGGAATGTTTTCCGCATGACCCAAGGCGAGGCTTCCTCGAAAGGGCTCTGAACGCGCCCGTGCGCTGCGTTCGGACCAACCTTCATGTACAGGTGGCCCGGTGTGTGCTGAGGCGAAGCGTGTGACAGCTGATGACGCCGTGGGGCTGTGCGTTCGACGTCGCTGTGCGAACGCTGAGAGGCGGAGAGCGTGACTTCATCTACGCCGTGCTGTTGGAGTGAAGGCTGCGAGCCCCGCAGGAGCACACGTTTTCTCTGGAGGGACGCGCGCCGCTCTCGCTGGAGGCGAGACTCGTCACTGGGTTCGTTCAGCTGTCTCATGCTTATGCTGCCGTGAGCGGCCGAGCACCGAGACGCGGTGGGTGAAGGCTGCCCGTGTCGCGGCCGCACGCGTTTGCTTCGGTGAGACGTGTGTCGCACTTGCTGAGAACGAGGACCTTCACCGGACCCGGCCTGCGGTCCCACATTTATACCGATGTGAGCCTGTGAGAGCGCCGGGCAGCTGTGTGCGCACCATCATCAACGCAGCGCCGTTTGGATGAAGGCTGTTTGCATGGCACGAGTGCGCGTTTGACACCGCTTGGGTGAGGGTCGTGCAGCTCGGGTTGACAATGAGTTATTTCGCTTACCATCGTGTCGTGTGAGCGTCTCGTCATGTCTTGGATCGACGGTGAGTTTAAAAAACCTTTATTTAAGGACACCGGCTCGTTATGTATGGAGGATGTGTGTGCAGCCGCTGTGAGTTCATCCGAGCTTACAGACTGGCTAGAAACAGACACTTTGATCATTGAAAGATGATTTATTTCAACTTTCGTGTCACTTTTACACACACCCTCCGCAGACTGTCATTTTTTAAAATCTTCTCCCCCGTGAGCTCTGCGATTTGTTGGCCCATAGCGCCGTCTGCAGGCGATCTCTGGGGAAACATTGAACTGCTGGTTGCCGGGATGAAGAGGGCTGGTCTCTGACGGGCGGGGCTGGTGGTGGAGCTGAGAGAGACGCCGCCGCCGCCGCCGCCGCCGCCGTGGAATGTCGTTGTTTCTGCCTCTGCTTACGACGGTCTCTCCAGCAGGCCGGGGGGCGGGATGAGCCATGCGGCTTGATGAGGTGGCGCACAGCCTCTGACACCTCCTCCGACTGCTTCAAGTTCGCCAGCATGGCTTTGAAGCTGCTCCCGAACAGTGCGTCCGCCGTGATGGGGCCCTCCATCAGGTCTTTGTGCAGTTTCTCCGGCAGCGAGGGGGAGTGACAAAGCCAGGTGGATCGTTGAATCATCGTCATCCATGCTGCAATCCTTGACAGGCAAACCGTAGAAGAGGCACACATGTTGAGGATGGCGTCGGCTGCATTAGAGGGAGCTCTTGGTCTCCTCAGGCAGGTCTGCAGCCTCCAGCCTCTTGGACACGCTATATGCTAGCAGCGCCACATTGTTGTTAGCTGCGGCTGCCTGAAAAGCACATTGATGAGCTCGATTGGAGCGTGTTCACCGTCTGGTCGTGTTTCCCAGGAGGGACGGGACGCTGCTCCAACCTGGACAGCTTTGCTCCGAAAGCTTCCGCGAGGCTTGGCTCAAGGGGGGGTACCGAGGGATAGCCCCGCTCGGTGAACCCCTCCACTCTGGTGATGGGAGCGAAAGTGGAGACGGGCGCTCTCAACTTACCAGGACCGGCTGCGGCCTCGTTCCAATATGACGTCACCGCTGGAAAACGAGGCCAGATGGGATCAGGACGGCGAGCCGGTGTGGAGCCAAACCTTCCTGCAAGATCATCCGAACTGGGCGGGGGGGATAAGGGAACGGAAAGTCCCTTCACGTCAGCAGCTTCCCGGATAATGATGGGCAACTCCGAAAGGAGTGCGCCGACGGCAGGGAGTGATGTGGCTGTTGAGGCGGGAAAACCCGGAGGAGTCGAGCATCCGCTCGGCCTCCCTCGTTCCAACACTGTGCTCCCTGGGAGGGAGCAAGCATCGGGGCTGCTGCTAACGTCACCAGTCCCAGAGGAATCATCCAATTCGCTCCGAGAGCCAGCGTCGAAGAAATCCATGGCGTCGTCCAGCGAACAGTCTCCTGCCACGGACAGGCAGTCCTCGATGGTAGCCTTAAACAAGGCTGCTCTCCTATGCCTTTCCTCCGGTGGAAGATCGTCACAGAGGAGGCAGGAGGAAGCGCGGGCGACGTGGCGGGGACCCAGGCATCCCTCGCAGGTGTCGTGCCGGTCAAAGCTGAGCAAGTAACCGGTCTTGCAGGAAGGACACAAGCGGATGGTGTTGGAGCTGGACATCTTGTTGAAGGTCAGTGTTGTTAGCTTGCTGAAGAAAAATGGGAGCCGATTACCCGCTCTTAATGCAACTTATACGGATCGGGTGGGGCCCACACAGCAGGTGGGCGTGGACTAATTTTTTCAGTGTGATGCTTCGCATAACGGGATAAACCCACTAAGCGACAGCCTTAAAGGGCGAAGCCTATACGACATAGAACCACTAGACTGAGGAACAGCTTCTACCCTGAGGCTGTTAGACTCATGAATCTCTAACCAAAGCTGAGGGACTATCCTACCTTACATACACTGCCCTATCTCTAGATGTTAACAAAAATGTATCTAAAGATGTTGACAGGATGCTGTTTAACTTCATTTGGACGAACAAAAAACACTATATTAAAAAATCTGTAATTATGAGCTCACGATAAGGGTGGCCTCAACTTTTTGGACTTTAAACCTTAAATAACACATTTAAAATAAATTGGCTAAAACAATTTATCAAGAACCCATCTTAAGTTTGGACTTCATACAAAACTTTATTTTCTCCAAATTAGGAGGCCTAAATTTCTATTTTGCAATTACAATGTTGAAAAAGTCCCCCCAAAACAATCCAGTTTTCACAAACAGATGCTTCTCTCTTGGTCAATGATTTACAAACATCATTTCTCTACACATAGATATTATATTTGGAACAATAGAGACATCTTGCATAAAAACAAATCCTTATTTTACCCTAATTGGTTTATTCACAACATAGTTTTAGTTCGTCAGTTGCTCAACCCTGATGGATCATTAATGTCATATCAAGAATTTGTCATAAAATATAACATTATGATCCCTATTAATATTGTAATAAAAGTAATCCCTACTGGAGTAATTATTTTACTCCAGAGGGCCACCTGGACAGAGTAGGAGCAGGACAGAGTCTAACACTATTAACCTTTGATCCAACCAAACTAGAAATTGATCAAATCTGCTTCTTCTCAACCCATAACAGCAACTGTCATATACACTCACTGTTTCCGAAAGATGTTGTGTCAACTCCATATGTAGTACCTTATTGGAACACCTTTATTAATAACCTTGATTGGAAAAGGATTTGGATTTTACCAACCAGACACATGATAAATAATAAAGAGAAGCATCATTTAAAATTATTCACAGATTTTATCTATCCAAAATGTATTTACAACGGTTTAACAAGGATATAAATGTAATTTCCTCTTTTTTTGATGAAACTGAAAACCCAGAAGATGTCTTTCATTTATTTTGGTCTTGCCCCTTCTCGACTCAATTTTGTAAAAGTATTTGTATTTTGATTTCACTTTTATTGAACCAGGTCTCTCACATTGCTTTGAACACGTTTTGTTTGGCTTCACTGACCCAACAGCTAAAAAAAAAAAAAAAATCTATATTATTAATCTTATTATATACCTCGCCAAAATGCATATTCACAAATGTTGTTACACTAATCAAAAACCTCTTATCTCCAATTTTGAAAACGAGGTCAAACAATGTATTAAAACTATTAAATATCCCACCAATTCGAAGGCCATTAAAACTTGCACCTTATGTGCTGTCTTTAATACATTTATGTAATTTGTTATTGTATTGTCTCAATTTTTTAACCCCCTGGCGGCTGTTATTTCGTTACTGCATACTGCATTTTATTGTATTGTTTTGTATTTTTTTCAACAAAATTAAAAAAATATATACATTCGCAGTTTTGATCAGGCATGAACGCAGACTTCTACCTTCTTGACAAACGTCATCACTCGTATGGTACTTAGCATCCAGCTAACGGCATTAGCTACCAGAAAACCGAGGCTAAACTGTAATAAACATCATATAGAAAGTAAATATACAAACCTGAGTTATGAAGTCGAACTCTGGAATCGAAAGCAGGATCACGAGTATTATTTTCTTTACTATTTTCCTCTAAACTCGACTGTTCCAGTTCATAATCTGCCTTTGTCCTAAGCTCCACTTCCATCGCTGCACGTCTGTTTGACCTGCTGTCTCCACATTTCCTAGTTTTGACCAGTGATTTTGACTGTCAAAGTTTTCCTTTAACTAAGCAGTTACAGATGAACATAACTCAAGAAAATACAATTGTTACAAACTTTCAAATACGTCTAAAGTAAAGCAAATAGGTTGAAACTTTCATGCTGTTTGTGTTTGAAGAGAGTAGTTCCTCTTCCACTCTTCTTCAGCGGACATATAGCTGTAAAGCAATTTAGTTTATTTCGTAGCGACGCCTACTGTTTAACTTGAAAACTGCAGCACCGTTTACTGGTACTAAACAGAAAACTGCAGCTTAATGTAGTATATGTATTACGTTTTTGTTGTTGTTTTTGATCGTTTGTTTCTTTTTTTATGTTTGTTTGTTTCTTATGGCTAAGATATTTATTTTAAAAATAACCAGAATGGATGATTTTCTTAGCTGGTGTGGATGTTGTGCTGTTTGTGTGATCTCATCTGGAGGATGCTCCAGAAAGTAGTAATGGCCAAATGATGCTTTTCTGAAGCACTGTTTGTTTTTAAAAACGGTAAATTTCTCAAAAATTTTCAACACTGTCCTCTTTTGCGTCATTTTGTGCACAAAACTATAAAAAGCTTCTTAAACCTACAACCTGATGTAAACTGCTTTATTGTGGTTGCCCCTAAGAGCAAGTTGAGTTGGCAGCTGTTGTTTATTGTCTGTCTGATATCTGGCTGTTATTGTGATGTTTTAAACATGGATCTTTTGTGGGTAAAAATAAAGTTATAGTTATTAGCTGAACAACTCATTTTGAAGAATAAGCCAGTTTAAACAAGTGTTATGGCATGATGCCCTGTTGCTTGTAAGCTCTCGACATTTATCAAGTATTTTGTCAAATTTAATAGTAAAAAATCGTATCTAATTTACAACATATACCAGCCAGTGCTGCATTTTCTGCCTCCATGACCTTGTGTAAGTAATTACCCAGTTTATGTTTACTTTGAGATCATGTTGTAATTTATGCACACATAGTGTTTTTCTAATTCTTTCCCCTAGGTTTAGATGTACTTATGAACTCCTAAACTATTCACATAAAACATGAAAGACACATCTCTCTTATGTTGCTCGCTGGTTCGTTATATATATATATTTGTTTTTTTTATTCAACCTTTATTTAGACAGGTTAATCCCACTGAGCCTCGGGGACTCATTTACAAGAGACCTGATTTTAATAAAGAGTGATGACAACAGTGGACAATCATAAAAGAGGCATACAATTTTATTTTTTTACAAATTAAAATAAAATGGCAGCCAAAAGGAAAAAAGTAGCGAAAAAAACAGCTAGATGAAAAGGCGGTGTAGAAAACTAAAAACAGGAACATGTCTGCATTGGTTCTTGCCAGGAATTTAACAGATGTTTAAAGCCACTTAGAGAGGTCAAGGTTTTATATTTTGTGCACATTCACCACCAAAACAGACCACAAATCCCACAAAAGATTCATTTTCCTAAAAGCCCTTGAGTTAGGTACCTAACAGTGGCATTGCTTTGGTGCTTTCAGAGCTTTGGATGTTATTGATCACAAGACTCTGGCTAAAGAGATCAAGCTCAGACAATGCTTTTAAAATTATATGTTGTTATTTTGTTTTGGGAGCAGCACAGTGGCGCAGTTGGTAGAGCTGCCGCCTCTCAGCAATTGGGTCGCCCTGGTTCAAATCCTGGCTGAGAGCCTTTCTGGGTTCTCTCCGTGCATGAGTAGGTTTTCCCCGGATACTCCAGTTTCCTCCCACAGACCAAAAACATGCATGTTAGACTGATTGGTAACTCTAAATTGTCCCTAGGTGTGAGTGAGTGAGAGAGTGAATGGTTGTTTGTTTCTATGTGTCCCTGTGATGGACTGGAGAGCTGTCCAGGTGTCCCCCACCTCTTGCACAGTGACTGCTGGACATGGGCACTGTACACCCCCCTCCCCCCTGACCCAAAAAGGAAGAAGCAGGTAAAGATAATGGATGGGTGAATGTTTTGTTTGTGTTTGTTTCAGCTTCAAACATACCATCACTATCAGAAAGCAGGTTTAGTAAAAAGTCAGAGTTGACCAAGAGTTAAGTGCAACTCAGATCCTTTCCAGAAAGAGAGGGTAGTAAAACTGTCTATTGCCATGGTAACGAACTCTGAGAAATAAACCTGAAATAAACCTGTCTCCTCTGACCTGAAGCAGCTGTGTTCCTTTGTAATCAGTCAGAAACATATCAAAGTAGAATTACTCCATAATGTCTGATGTTTATAAACATACACTGGATTTGTTTCATTCCTAGAGGATGATTTGCTTGAACAGTATCGCTTTTCACCAGGTTTACTCATATATCTGTATAACAGATCTCTGGTTGAATATATCCTAAAGGGCTGGGCCATATCACATTGTTCACGATAATACCGGTAAAAAAAACTTGCCCAGGAAAATAAATTATATCATTATTTGCTAATTTCATGACATAAATACATCAGTGTTTCCCCTACCATTATACAAGCGGGGCGCCCCGCCCCGTTAACAGAACCGAGTGCGCCGAACTACCGAACCAAACTACCAAACCGAACTGCACCCCACCCCCCCACCACAACCACCTGTTGGTACTGGCGTAACACTAAGCTAGCTGCGCGCAATAATAGCTAGCTAAAAAGCTAAAAACAAACAATGCGCAACTCAGCTGTGTCTCCAACCCCCCCGCCCCCCCAAACCATACATAGACAAACTTCCAGTATAAACAAAGCGCGGCACGGCTGTGTATCTTGAGCCATGGTTCCACAGTCAGTCCATGGACCAAGAGAAGAGGCAGGTAATCAAAGACAGAGGAATCAGAGAGATGGAATCATTCCTGCAGGAATAGAGGATGCTGAAACACTAATACAAGCTGGGTCGGCTGAAGACACATTGTGACAAGTTTTGGAAGTTATACCTCAATTAAAGGCAACATATTTTTGTTGTATTGTTATGTTCTGCTGCTGAATTGTTATTGCATAGAAAAGGCACCAGAGGGCACTGAGTCCTCCCGTTTTACTTCCTTACTCTCGTGTTTCATCTCACTGTTAGCATATTTTAAACATACAGTCTTAGACCGACCTCTGGTGCCCTTTCTATGTAATAATACAATTCCATTTCAATTCAGCAAAACACAACATGTATGTTACATTTATACTCAACAGATCTTAAGCTTTAATTTTATTTAGTTATTTTGGGAACTGCACCTGCACTTTAGTTTTTGTGGTGGATTTTGTTGATCTATATTTTGTGCAGACTTTTTCAATCTAGATAACAGAAGGATCTTTTTTATTTTTATACTTTTAGACTGAATACTTTACTAAATAAAGTAATTTCAATAAAATTAACCCTTCTTGTTTTTTGTTGTTTTTATATAATAACGCAAAACAACACGTTAAGGTAATTTTATCAAATGAATAACTATGTTTTCTGTTTTTTGTTTGTTTGTTTTATCACAAAATTTACCATTATTGTCAGAATTCTGTGAAATGTCACAATATTATATTTGAGCTGTAGTGTGCTAGAATGGCTACAGGTTAGCTTCAGAACTCCACTACAATTTTATTTAAATAATGGGTTCTCTCTTTTTCGAACTTTACAGATATGTGACAGAGGTAACTGTGCGTAGATGGTTTAATCAGTGACATGAGACGTTAATTTTCTTTGACCCATCAAAATAAATGTGGTCATTTATTAACAGAATCAAAATTTAACATCAAAACATTGTACACTTGATTAGACTGATCTGCTTCTGATTAATAAAACTTGGCACGTTTTACTTAATAAAAACAACAGACATTTCTGAAGGCATCTGGATTAATTACTGGCAAGATAGAAGTTTAAAGATGGGAAATGAAGGAGTTTAAATGGAGAGAAAAGATGGATGAGGGAAAGTGTGTTGACTAGGAATGGCACCCTTCATCCGACCCCAGCTCAGCCCCGGTACACTAGGTAGTGAAGTGACTCGTTACCTTTGCAGAAGATAGGTCAGCTCCGGTACGGAGTTCCATTTCAACGCTACCTTTCAGCGTCTCCTCAGGATGGCTGAGAATCGTCCGAAGTAGTGACGGTACTCCGTTCAACAAACACGCTCATCTCCCGGGTGGATACACAGCGAGCTGTGAGTCCGTCAGAGGTTCCACTCAGATGTGGAAGACTCCATAATCCCAACTCGACTCAGAAGACTGAGTCTGAGAAAAACTCAGAAGAGACTCTGAAGAACTCAAAAGACTCAGAGGAACTCCAGAAGAACCAACGTAACTCAGAGCAACTCCGAGGAACTAACGGAATTAACAGTTCCAGAAAGTGTCGACTTTTAAAGAGTTCTGCTTCCGGTCACTTTTAGTAAGTCCTGATTGGTTGAAGGAACCAACAAGGGTGTGGTTTTAGTGACGTCAAAGGGTTTTTACAAGTCGAGAAAACAGCAGAAATGTTTAGGAACAGACAGAGAAAGTTTTGACGAAGTGAGAAACACTGCAGGTGCCAGTTCTCTTGTTTACTGTCTGAGAGCTTTAAAAACACGACAGATTGTTCCAACAACTTGTTTCTTGACTGTCTCCGACTTTTGACTGACATCACTACTTCTCATTTCAGACAGAAGATCAAAAATGCATAATTACTTTGTAAAATAGACATTTAACTTGATTTCTGATTTAAATGAGGATTAAAAATCATTAATACCGTTTCACAGCTGATTTAAAATGAGTGGTTCACTTCAACATTTAAAAATGGTATGAACTAAACACACTTTTGATTATCAAGATATTGTAAAATAGTAATGATAATATAAAAAAGAGAGTGTTCTTTCAATTGATTAGTTCAGGATACAATTAGAAAGTCTCTGGATGAGCTAATTTGTATTTCTGGATTCAAATCAATGAAATAACAGTTCCTGTCCCATGAAGGTCTTCAGAGGCAGGTTTTGATCGGAGGCCTAGTTCACTACAGAGCCATATCACCCACCCCTACTATCCAATATAACTTTTTCATTCATTCAACCTTAATTTATACAAGTTAATTACCATTGAATCCACGTGATTCTTTATAAATAAAAGTATTTAAGTTAGAGAGAAAATTCCAACCATCCTTCCTACTACTACCCCTGATTCCCTGTCAGACGATGCAGCTTTAGAAACTTTACTACAACCTGGTTTAAATTTGGACAGTTTTTGTCCTGTTCAGCTCACTGATATGTCAAAAATAATAACCTCATCCAAACCATCCACATGCCTGCTAGATCCCATCCCAACCAGACTGTTTAAAGAGGTATTTCCCCTAATTAATGTCCACATTTTGGATCTAGTTAATTTGTCTTTAATGAATGGTTATGTACCACAGCGCTTTAAGGTTGCTGTAATTAAACCTTTACTTAAGAAGTCTGACCTTGATTCAGAAATATTGGCTAATTATAGACCTATATCTAATCTAACTTTCAACTCAAAAATTCTAGAGAAAATAGTTGCAGGTCAGTTGCGTGAACATCTACAAAGAAATAATCTGTTTGAAGAGTTTCAGTCAGGGTTTAGAGCTTATCATAGTACAGAAACAGCACTAGTAACAGTCACTAATGATATTCTCATGGCCTCAGACAATGGACTTGTTAGACCTCAGTGCTGCATTTGAAACAGTTAATCATAATATTTTACTACAGAGACTTGAATATGATATTGGGATTACAGGAACAGCTCTAAAATGGTTTAAATCATATCTATCTGATAGATTCCAGTTTGTAAATGTAAATAATAAATCTTCTTCATACACCTAAGTTAGTCATGGAGTTCCTCAGGGCTCAGTGTTTGGACCAATACTCTTTACTTTATATATGCTTCCATTAGGTAATGTTATTAATAACATGGAATACATTTTCATTGTTATGCTGATGACACACAATTATATTTGTCCATGAAACCAAATGTATCCAGTCAGTTACTTAGACTACAAGCATGTCTTAAAGACATAAAATCCCGGATGACCCTTAATTTTCTGCTTTTGAACACAGACAAGACTGAGGTTTTAATTTTTGGACCTGAACATTTTAGGAATAAATTTTTCAGTATTTTGCCCTCCTTAGATGGCATTAATCTGGCCTCCAGCTCTAATGTTAAAAATCTTTGTTATTTTTGATCAGGACATGTCTTTTTATCCCCAACATTAAAAATGTTACTAGAACCGCCTTTCTTCCACCTGCGTAATATCACTAAAATTAGAAACATCTTACCTAAAAATGATGCAGAAAAACTGGTTCATGCATTTGTCACATCTAGACTGGACTATTGCAATGGCTTATTATCTGGGTGTCCAAATACTTGTTTAAAACGTCTTCAGTTGATCCAAAATGCTGCTGCCAGAGTCTTAACTGGAGTTAGTAGGAGAGATCATATATCTCCAGTTTTAGCTTTTCTCCATTGGCTCCCTGTCAAATCCAGAATTGAATTCAAAATCTTACTTCTAACCTACAAAGCTCTCAACAACCTAGCTCCATCTTATATTACAGATCTTATTGTTCCATATTTTCCTAACAGAGCACTTCGCTTTCAGACTGCACATTTACTTGTGGTTCCTAGAGATTCCAAAAACAGAATGGGAGGCAGAGCTTTCAGTTATCAGGCTCCTCTTTTGTGGAACCAATTTCCAGTTTCTGTCCGTGAGGCCGACACATTGACCAGTTTTTAAGACTGGGATTAAGACTTTCCTTTTTGCTAAATCTTGTAGTTAGGGTTGGCTTGGGTTTCCTGAGCTATCCCTTAGTTATGCTGCTATAGGCTTAGACTGCTGGAGGACAAACTGACCACATTTCTTCACTATACTACTGTATTTACTTACTCTGCTCAACCTGTTTTGTATTTGTATTTTTTTTCTTCTATCATTGACATTTGTTTTTGTCTTTAAGGTACACCTGCACCTAAATCTGGACCTGTCATTCTGTGTTCGTTTGTCTCTCCTTTCTGTCCTCTCAAACCCAGCTGGTCAAAGCAGATGGCCACTTGTCCTGAGCCTGGTTCTGCTTGAGGTTTCTTCCTTTTAAAAGGGAGTTTTTCCTTTCCATTGTTGTCACTGTGCTTGCTCAGGATGGGAGACTGCAACGAAGTGAAAATGCAACATGTCTACTGCTTCCTTAGATAGAAAACTTTACTAATTGGCTTTTCTATGTACGTGAATGTTCCTGACAAGTGCGTTGAGACAACTTTGTTGTGATACAGTGCTATATAAATAAACTGAATTGAATTGAACCTCAAGGACTCATTTACAAGAGAGACCTGTTTCAGACAGACAAAAGTAGATAAGGAAAAGAGAAACAGAATGTCTCGAAAAAAACGGACGCTTTTCTTCCCGTTCCTGCCTCCCTCCTGCTTCTGCTCTCTTATCCTGTGAATCTTTGTCAGAGCTTCTCTTTACATATCTTTAAAATTATTATTTATGGATCTGGTCATCCTGGAACTCATTGGCGTGAAGGATTCAACCTTGGAGAAGGCTACAAGCATTGCCCGGCAGAGTGACCACAAAATTTGGCTGTTTGGAGTCGCCATTGACATGTACCAGTAGAACTACAAACCAGATTCCAAAAAAGTTGGGACACTAAACAAATTGTGAATAAAAACTGAATGCAATGATGTGGAGGTGCCAACATCTAATATTTTATTCAGAATAGAACACAAATCACAGATCAAAAGTTTAAACTGAGAGAATGTATAATTTTAAGGGAAAAATCTGTTGTTTCCAAATTTCATGGCGTCAACAAATCCCAAAAAAGTTGGGACAAGTCCATTTTTACCACTGTGTGGCATCCCCCCCCCCTTCTTCTTACAACACTCAAGAGACGTCTGGGGACAGAGGAGACCAGTTTCTCAAGTTTAGAAATAGGAATGCTCTCCCATTCATGTCTAATACAGGCCTCTAACTGTTCATTCGTCTTGGGCCTTCTTTGTCGCACCTTCCTCTTTATGATGCGCCAAATGTTCTCTATAGGTGAAAGATCTGGACTGCAGACTGGCCATTTCAGTACCGGGATGCTTCTCCTACGTAGCCATGATGTTGTGATTGCTGCAGAATGTGGTCTGGCATTACCGTGTTGAAAAATGCAGGGTCTTCCCTGAAAGAGACAACATCTAAATGAGTGCATATGTTGTTCTAGAACCTGAACGTAGTTCTCTGCATTAATGGTGCCTTTCCAGACATGCAAGCTGCCCATGCCACAAGCGCTCATGCAACCCCATACCATCAGTTATGCAGGCTTCTGAACGGCGCGTTGATAACAACTTGGGCTATCCTTGTCCTCTCTGGTCAGGATGACATGGCGTCCCAGTGTTCCATAAAGAACTTCAAATCGTGACTCATCTGACCACAGAACAGTCTTCCATTTTGCCATACTCTATTTTAAATGACCCCTGGCCCAGTGCAAACGTCTGAGCTTGTGGAGCTTGCTTAGAAATGGCTTCCTGTTTGTTCTGTTGAGTTTCAGCTTGCAACGGCGGTTGGCACGGTGGATTGTGTTCACTGACAATGCTTTCTGGAAGTATTCCTGAGCCCATTCTGTTATTTCCTTTACAGTGGCATTCCTGTTTGGGGTGCAGTGATGTTTAAGGGCCCAGAGATCATGAGCATCCAATAGAGTTTTACGGCCTTGACCCTTATGCACAGCGACTGTTCCAGATTCTCTGAATCTTTTGATGATGTTATGCACGGTTGATGATAATAACTTAAAAGTCTTTGCTATTTTACACTGGGTAACACCATTCTGGTATTGCTGCACTATCTTTCTGCGCAACAATAGTGGAATTGGTGATCCTCTTACCATCTTGGCTTCTGAGAGACACTGACACTCTGAGAAGCTCTTTTTATACCCAGTCATGTTGTCAATTGACCTAATTTGTGTTAATTGGTCTTCCAGCTGTTCATTATATGCTCAATTTCCTTTTTCCAGCCACTTATTGCTACTTGTCCTAACTTTTTTGGGATTTGTTGACACTGTGAAATTTTGTATCAACATATTTTTCCTTTAAAATGTTACATTTACTCAGATTAAACTTTTGATCTGTCATCTATGTTATATTACAAATAAAATATTGACATTTGCCATCTCCACATCATTGCATTCAGTTTTTATTCACAATTTGTTTAGTGTCCCAACTTTTTTGGAATCCGGTTTGTATGAAGGCAGACAAAAAATTAAGCAGAGTCGGCCTGTCCCAAAACAAATGTAATCTGAATCTCACTTTCCTGCTTGGTCTTGAATAGACCCTTTTCTCATGACGTCAGACAACTTCCGTTCTGACTCGACGCAGTGGATCAGTACTTCCAGGTCTATTCTCCCTCGGGAGACCTGTCTGAAAACTTCACGGAATTTCATTCATTCAATCTTTATTTATAGAGGTTAAATTACAAGATATAGCACAAGGTAAGGTTAATAAAAACTGTATTTACGTGTTTATTAGCCATGGTAACGTTATCCATCATTGCAGCAACTTTAGCCACAGGTAGCTAAAATATACAACATGGCCTGTCAGTGATGTAATGTTTAAAAGTTTAGTTTCTATTTTAACGTTAATAAAAACAGTCTTTACGTGTTAGATAGCTGTGGTAACGTTATCCATCATTATCAATTTACCATTCTGTAACTGTGTAAGGAAACAGGCTCCGATTGGAAAGTAAGCTAGTGTTCTATTTTGTATAGGCTTCGCCCTTTAAGGCTGTCGCTGGTGGGTTTATCCTGTCATGCAAAGCATCGCACTGAAAAAACAATTCCACGTCCAACTGTTGTGCGGGCCCCACCTGGTCCGTATAAATTATGTTAAGAGCAGGTAATCGGCTCCCATTTTTCTTCAGCAAGCTAATAGCACTGTCAGAAGAACGAAGAACGGAAGTTGTCCAGCTTGACCGGCACAAACTTTGTTAAGGCTGCCTGGGGTTCCGCCACACCAACCTCCTGCCGTCCCAGTGAGTTCTCCTCCCCGAGGAGAAGCTGATGAGCAGCCTTGTTTCAAGGTAAGCGCCGAGGAATATTTCTCAGTGGCGGGTCGCTACACGCTGGACGACGCCATAGACCCTTTTTTCTTTTTAATGCCGACTCTTGGAGCGAATCGAATGGTTCCTCCGGGACAGGCGATGTCAGCAGCAGCCCCCGCTGCTCACTCCCTCCTGGAGAGCGTAGTGTCGGAACGAGGGGGGCTGAGCGGATGTTCAAACCCCCCCCCCCCCGGGCCTTTTTGCATCGGCAACCACACCTCTCCCAGCTGTCAGTGCCCTCCTCTCTGAGCTGCCCGGCATAATCCAGGAGGCGGCTGACATGAAAGGACTTTTTTCCGTCCCTCTCCTTCCCCCGCCCAGATCGGATGATCTAGCGGGAAGGTTTTTTGGCTCCACCCCGGCTTGCCGTCCTGATCCCATCTGGCCTCGTTTTACCAGCAGTGACGTCCTACTGGAACGAGGCTGCAGCCGGACCTGGTAGACTGAGAGCGCCGGTTTCCACATTCGCGCCCATCACCAGAGTGGAGGGGTTTTACCGAGCGGAATTTCCCTCGGTGCCCCCCTGGAGCCAAACCTGGCGGAGGCTCTTTGAGCAAAGATGTCCTGGTTGGACCAGCGTCCTGCGCTTCCGGGGAGGCATGACCAGACGGTGACATCGCTCTCCAACCGAGCTCACCAGTATGCATTCCAGGCGGCCGCAGCGAACAATAACGTTGCGCCACTGACGTACAGCATCTCAGAGGCCGGAGGGACAGACCTGCCTCAGGAGACTAAGCTCCCTCTGCAAGGCGTCTGACGTCACCCTCAACCCGTGTGCCTAGTCTGCTGTCTGCCTGTCTCGCATCGCAGCCTGGATGACAATGGTTCAGAGGTCCACCTGGCTTGTCACTCCCCCTCCCTGTCGCAGAAGCTGCAGATGGACTCGCTGGAAGGCCCCATCACGACGGACGCGCTGTTCGGAGCCGATTTTCAAGGACATGCTCGAGAAATAGAAGAAGCCGGAGGAGGTGTCGGAGACTGTGCGCCATCTGATCAAGCCGCACCCCTCCTCTCGCCCCCCCCCCCCCCCCCCCCTGGAGAGAGTGCCGTGGCTGAGACAGCAGAGACGCGCCACAGCAGCGTCTTCTCGCTCCGCTCCGCCGCCAGCCTCTCCCATCAGAGTACAGCCCTCCTCATCCCGACAAGCCGCAGGGCTCACGGGGGAGAAGATTCAAAATGATTCATTGCGGAGGATGTGTGTGTGCATAATGATGGTTTGAGTTTTGGAATAAAATGTAAACATCATTCAGGAATTAAAGTGTCTTATTTCAGCCTGACTGTCAGTTCGTATGATCTCACAGCGGCTTTTCCTCACACATCCTCCACACAAGCAAGCCGCAGCCCGAAAAAACACACAAAATGCGTGCGTGAGTGACACAGCAGCCAAAGTGAATGTTTTCAGCAGACCGAGTCCGGTGGGAAACCTCACTCTCAGCCCAAGTTGTGCGCTGCCTCCTCAGCGCACGCCAGCTCACATCAGCACGGATGTGAGCCCGCAGTCTGAGTGCGGCACAGAAGCACCACACTCCTGCGGCATCGGCAGCCCTCACCTACCCGGTTCCGCATGCACGGGGGGGGGGGGGGGGGGGGGGCCCCCCCCCCCCCCCCCCCC
>NC_056498.1:86755030-86784970 GCF_014905685.2 Nematolebias whitei
CATCGGCAGCCCTCACCTACACGGTTCTGCATGCCCGGGGGCGCGCGCACCTTCCCTCAGCGCACGCCAGCCCACATCAGCACGGATGTGAGCCCGCAGCCTGAGCTCGGCAGCAGCAGCCCTCACCCACGGCTCCGCATGCTCAGGGGCGCACACACCTTCCCTCAGCGCATGCCAGCTCACATCAGCACGGATGTGAGCCCACAGCCTGAGTGTGGCACACATAACGGCGGTGATTGGCGTCCGTAAATAACGTGACGCAGCATAAACACGTGCCCGCTTCCCGAACGTTACGCGGAGTGGCAGCGAGCGTACGCCCAGACAGATGGATGAACCGTTTTATCAGCAGGGGATACACGCTGCAATTACATCTCAAACCCCCCGTTTGGAGGAACTTTAGAGACGTTTCTGTCATCTCCAGAACAGATCTCGTCCCTCCACGCAGAAGTTCAGGAAATTCTGATAAAAAAATGTAATTTCCAGGGTTCCAGAAGGAGAGAAAAACACGGAGTTCTACTCTAGTCACTTCCTGGTCCCAAAACGAACCGAAGGGATGAGACCCATCTTAGATTTGTCAATTTTCAACTGTGAGACAACATTTCCATTCAAAATGCGTTGAGTCGGCTCTACAGCCGCTACCCAGAGCAGGGAGGAGAATTCTGTTTTATCTGGACGATCTGTTGCTTCTGACCCGTTTTTCCAGACAGGTGGCAGCAGTGAAACTCACGTGAAACTGGCAGAGTGATAACAGCTGTTTCCGTCATGAAGTTATTAAGGACATGTCACCTGCTCACACGGTGCGCGCCTCCAGAGGTGGTTCGCTCGTTTGAGTGTGGACCCGGTGAGGCAGAAGAGACGGTTGATTGCTGTGCCCCCCTCCGTGAGAATCGACCTGAGACACTGGGAAACCCTCTTGTTCTGTCGGAGGGAGTTCCCGTCAGCAGACCTACGTCACACGTGTCAGTCTTCACAGACGCATCTCTGTCAGGTTGGAGAGGCACGTGCATGTCTCGAGCTGTGGGGGCACTGGGCCACCCCACACAGCAGCTCATATAAATGTCTTTGGAGTGTCGCACGGTTTTGAATGCGATTCAACACTTTGCCTCTGTGCTGCAGAATCAACATGTGTTGATTCACACAGACAACAAGTGACTGCTGCATACATAAACCGGCAGGGGGGTGCGCTCAACCCAAATGTTACACATTGTGAGACAGTTGCTGTGTTGGGCACACCAAAATATGCTCTCCAACAGAGCAGTGTACATCCCCAGTGTTCTGAACAGGGGGGCGGATGTGATGTCCAGGGCGGTCTGCTTCACGGGGACTGGACCCTCCATCCAGAACTGATGGCTCAGACGTGGCAGAAATTTAACAAAGCGGCTGTGGACCTGTTTGTAACACGAAAGAACGATCAGTGTCAACTATGGTTCTCACTGAGTCCGCGAGACGAACCACCGCTAGGGGTGGACGCGTTTGCTCACAGCCCATGGCCCAAAATGCTTCTTTACGCATTTCCCCCACTCCCTCTGATATCACGGTTTTCTGAACCGAGTTCAGGAGGAGGGACTGACAGCTCTCCTGGTGGCTCCCGAGCGCGTGAACGCCCCACGGTTCCCAGTTCTACAACACCTGTTATCGGGGCGCCCGTGGAAACTGCCGTGGAGGGAGGATGCTCTCCTCCAGGTGGGAGGAGCGATCAGGAGTTGCCCAGAAATAGGCCAGCACCTTTGGGTCTGGCCGCTGAGCGGATCCGCTTAGAGAGGATGGGACTCTCTCAAGATGTAGTGCGTACGATCCAGGATTCACGTGCTGCATCTACCACAGTGCTGTACACATCAAAGTGGACAGCTTTTCAGCGCTGCTGTATGAAGAAAGGTGTAGAGGCCACCTCATGTCCACTAGGTGTCGTGCTGTCCTTTCTGCAGCAGCTGATGGACAGAAATCTGGCATTCAGCATGATTAAAGCGTACACTGCAGCCATCTCTTCTTGTCACAAAGGTTTGGGGGACAGAACAGCTTTTAATCATCTGCTGATGAAGCGTTTTTTTAAAGGTGTACAGAGATGCAGGCCTGTTTTCATGCCCACTTGTTCCACAGTGGGATTTAACGCTGGTCATGCGAGCCCTGATCAGGTTCCGATTAAATTCTTGTCTCTTAAAACAGCCCTGCTGTTGGCTTTAACATCCGTTAAGAGGGTGAATGATTTATCTGCCCTCTGTCGCTCCGTCATGTCTCAGAATTCAGGCTGATGGCAGCTCAGCTGATCTGAGGCCTAATCCAGCGTTTATGCCCAAAACATCACGAGCTCTTTTAAATCAAGAGTGATATCGTTGGAGGGATTTTTTCCCTCCTCCCCACAATCAGAAGAAGAAGCATCTTTCCATCTTCTCTGCCCTGTATGTACGTTGACCTGTTACGTAACATGCACAGCGGCATTGCGTCAGACTCAACATTTGTTTGTGCACTATAGAGACACATCTGCAGGTCGCCCGTTATCCACCCAGCGCCTGTCACACTGGTTGTGCGAGGCCATTTCTGAAGCCTACAGAGCATCAGATTTAGAGCGTCCTGACAACCTCAGGGCACACTCGACCAGAGGTATCGCATCTTCGACTGCTTTGCATAATGGTATGTCAATGCAGGATATTTGCACTGCGGCCGCATGGTCAACATCTTGTTCATTTATTCACTTTTATTTACATGATGTGACGGCTCGTTCCATGACACATTCTGTCCTTAGTGCCTTAACAGAATGAATATAGTTGTTTCATGGAATCTCGTTTAAACTCTCATCTGACTGCATGCATTTACAGTGTGAGATGTTATCAGTCACAGGTTATGACTGATGTTCTTGTTCTATGCTTATTAAATGGTAAATGGACTGTACTTATATAGCGACTTTCTATCTTATTTCAAGATACTCAACGCGCTTTACACTACAATCTGTGTCCTCATTTACCCATCCACACAGCACTCTACTAGATATCTACAAAGCTAATTGAACAAATCATTCTAAAGAGACTAATCAGAGCTTTATCACATTCAAACACCGATGGGACACACATCGGAGGCTATGAGAGGTTCAGTGTCTTGCCCAGGGACACTTCGGCATGTGACTGCTGGTGGATTTGAACCCCCAACTCTCACATTGGAAGACGACTGCTCTAACCACTCAGCCACAGCCACATTAACACATATTTCATGTTGCAAAGGTACGAACACCTTTCTCCGGGTTGTTTTGGATCAGGCAGGTACACCAGGAAACTTCACCTTAGTTTAAGAGAGTTTTAATACACACCACATTTAAAGTATTACAAAAACAAAATACTGAAATGCATTTCAGGAGACAATAGAAGCGTACTTAAACTAAAAAGTGGCTCTGCTCAAAATTGTCTGACGCTACTTCCTGTTTTAGGATAATATAAGCACTTCATGAACCTGCCTCGCTCCTGGAGGGAGATCTTCTCCTATTGGCTGACCATCTAGTCAATCTAAGGTTACCTTGGCAACCACGCAGTCATATTTCTTATCTGTCAAGGAAAAACGAGTTTGAACTGGATTTCGGTACCAGTCTCGAAAGTAACTTTTCTTTGTTCCCTGTCTATAGACAATTCGGCCCCTCCTTCCTGCTCAGTGCTGTATGAAAACAAGTTTTTCACTTCTATGTGATAAAATATGCGTGAACAGTTTATAACACACACAAAAATAGATATGATGTGAATAAAGTATAAAGATAAAACTATGGAAAAGTGAATACACACAGAGTGCAGAATAAAGTGAACACAGTGTTTAAAATGTCCAGTGAACACACCCAGCCTGTCTTTTCATCATTAACTAGCTTGCTGTACAGTGGTCTACACGACTCAATTCTACGGTGGCCGAATGGGGAGTAGAAGCGGAAAAAATATAAAACTTAAATGCATTTTTAAATAGATTTATGGACCTTTAGAAACTATTCAGAATCGCCAGGACAAAAAATCTAGATTCTTTCAATAACTGATTTTTTTTCTGCACCCTTTGTGTGTGTGTGTGTGTGTGTATATATATATATATATATATATATATATATATATATATATATATATATATATATATATATATATAGTTCTTCAGGAATTTTAACTTATAAGGACAACCTGGGATATACAAACCGGATTCCAAAAAAGTTGGGACACTAAACAAATTGTGAATAAAAACTGAATGCAATGATGTGGAGGGGGCAAATGTCAATATTTTATTCATAATATAACATAGATGACAGATCAAAAGTTTAATCTGAGTAAATGTAACATTTAAAGGAAAATTATGTTGATTCCAAATTTCACAGTGTCAACAAATCCCAAAAAAGGTGGGACAAGTAGCAATAAGTGGCTGGAAAAAGGAAATTGAGCATATAACGAACAGCTGGAAGACGAATTATCACTAATTAGGTCAACTGACAACATGAATGGGTATAAAAAGAGCTTCTCAGAGTGTCAGTGTCTCTCAGAAGCCAAGATGGTAAGAGGATCACCAATTCCACCATTGTTGCACAGAAAGATAGTGCAGCAATACCAGAATGGTGTTACCCAGCGTAAAATAGCAAATACTTTTAAGTTATCATCATCAACCGTGCATAACATCATCAAAAGATTCAGAGAATCTGGAACAATCGCTGTGTTTAAGGGTCAAGGCCGTAAAACTCTACTGGATGCTCGTGATCTCCGGGCCCTTAAACGTCACTGCACCTCAAACAGGAATGCCACTGTCAAGGAAATAACAGAATGGGCTCAGGAATACTTCCAGAAAGCATTGTCAGTGAACACAATCCACTGTGCCATCCGCCATTGCCAGCTGAAACTCTACAGTGCAAAGAGGACGCCATTTCTAAGTAAGCTCCACAAGCTCAGACGTTTGCACTGGGCCAGGGGTCATCTAAAATGGAGTGTGGCAAAATGGAAGACTGTTCTGTGGTCAGATGAGTCATGATTTGAAGTTCTTTATGGAACACTGGGACGCCATGTCATCCGGACCAGAGAAGACAAGGATAGCCCAAGTTGTTATCAACGCGCCATTCAGAAGCCTGCATCACTGATGGTATGGGGTTGCATAAGTGCTTGTGGCATGGGCAGCTTGCATGTCTGGAAAGGCACCATTAATGCAGGGAACTATGTTCAGGTTCTAGAACAACATATGCTCCCATCTAGACATCATCTCTTTCAGGGAAGACCCTGCATTTTTCAACACGATAATGCCAGACCACATTCTGCAGCAATCACAACATCATGGCTATGTAGAAGAAGGATCCGGTACTGAAATGGCCAGCCTGCAGTCCAGATCTTTCACCTATAGAGAACATTTGGCGCATCATAAAGAGGAAGGTGCGACAAGGAAGGCCCAAAATGATTGAACAGTTAGAGGCCTGTATTAGACATGAATGGGAGAGCATTCCTATTTCTAAACTTGAGAAACTGGTCTCCTCTGTCCCCAGACGTCTGTTGAGCGTTGTAAGAAGAAGGGGGGATGCCACACAGTAGTAAAAATGGACTTGTCCTAACTTTTTTGGGATTTGTTGACGCCATGAAATTTGGAAACAACAGATTTTTCCCTTAAAATGCTACATTCTCTCAGTTTAAACTTTTGATCTGTGATTTGTGTTCTATTCTGAATAAAATATTAGATGTTGGCACCTCCACATCGTTGCATTCAGTTTTTATTCACAATTTGTTTAGTGTCCCAACTTTTTTGGAATCCGGTTTGTACACTGGTCATCACAAATATTATCAACATACAGTATTTCCAGCAGCAGCACTTTTGACTGTCCATCAAGACATGACTGCTATCAGATTCTAGGCTTTCAGATGGCCTATCTTCTTCCAGATTTAAAAAAAATTGCTTAACAATTTAAGTTTTCTGATGATTTTCATTTACTGAGAAATTGAACACAGTTCTACTAATCCGCTAAGAGCAAAATAACCTTTTTGTTTAGCAGATTAGTGGTTTAGCTAACTTTGTAAACTGTTAGCAGATCAATTACCTTCCACTATATTGAATTCCGGAAACTTTAAGTCTGCTAACTTTTTGAAGACCTCTCCATGCCCCATAAAGCTAAATTAAATTTAAATTTTTATATTATATATATATTTTTTTATTCACTTTTAAAGCTCTCAATTGTCTTGCCCCACTATATTTGACTGATCTTGTAGCTGTCCGTGAATATGAGAACACTGAGATCATCCAATACATTTCTACTCTCTGTCCCAAAGTCCAACTACAAACGATGGGGTGACCGGGCCTTTTCTATCGTTGCACCCAGACTCTGGAACCAGCTACCACAGGACTTGTGCTCCATCACTGATATGGAGCATTTTAAATCTAATCTTAAAACCTTTTTATTCAGGCAGACTTTTAATACTTAGTAGTTCTTTGACAATCTTGCTATGTTTTAATTGGTTTTAATTTTAACTGGCTGATTTTTTTATTCTTAATCGTTTGTTTTTAACTTCTGTATTGTGCAGCACTTGTGCACCTTTTGGCTGCTGGAAAGGGCTCTATAAATAAAGTTTGAGTGACTGATTGATAAAGCGTACAGGAGAATGGAGACTTACAAGAAACAATGCTAAGCTAAACAAAGCTAAGCGAAGCAAGTCGAATAACGCGCGTCAAGCCGGAAATATCCGACCCGCGCCGTGACAGTGGAAAAGGGGCATAAGCATCACCAGGTGACGTCACCCTTAATTAAGGGTACTGACTTCCACCCACACAGTGCTTTCCCCCTTTTACATACTAGGAACAGCCTCAGATTCAAGAGGAAAAAAAGGCAACAAAAAAAAAGCTCAAATGACGCTCCTAGAAAAGTAACTATTTTCAAACACGACTAGAGATTTTTGAAATAACATGAATACCACAATAGGACCTTTCAAAGGAAGACTATTATTATAACTTTTATTTTACATGAAAAAAACCTTGATATGATCAGTTTTGCTTGCACAAACACGTTTGACAAATGCATGAAAGTGATACATTTCAAGGCCTTCCCAAGCCAGGGAAATGATCAATGGTAAGGGAAATTATAATTTAATCAAGAAATGCGTTTACACCAAAGTTACTTAGAAAAAAATGTCTGACTTCTTTTATTTGTGATATAAAAAATTGTTTTTATAAAATAAAACATTAAATTTGAACTAAGCAATAATAGACCTTTGTATTTTTTTTTTGTCAAACCCACATTTTCAGAAAATAAAATTGCAGTTTTTGGTTGAAAATGTTTGACATTTGAAATCTTTTCAATAATTTATATCCGACTGGAACAGCCCAGTACTCTTTAAACTCATAATCAGAAAAAAAAAAAAAAAGGAATTTCTTGCTAGATAATTAATGATTGCAGTGTTCTTGAAAAATAAATTTCTAGTCTAGTGTAAAGGAAGAACTAATCGGAACAGGAAAACAATTATATATACATACATAAAAATGAAACCAGTCATCAATGACACCTAATTTCCACATTACACATACGGTTTAATAACAACACTGTAGCTGTGCTGTTTGAATTTTGAGTAAATCCTTGCATTAAACTTCATCATTAACCAGTTTTCCCTCTTGTGTGGATTTTCATGTGTCTGTTTAAATTTGGCTTTTGACTAAATCTTAGCCCACAAACATCACAATGAAAGGGTTTTTGTCCAGTGTGGATTCTCAAGTGAGTGTTTAAACTTGTCTTTTGGCTAAATCTTTGACCGCACACACCACAACGGAATGGTTTTTCTCCTGTGTGGACTCTCATGTGATTGTTTAGATGTGGCTTTCGACTAAAACTTTGTTCACAAACATCGCACTCGAATGGTTTCTGTCCCGCATGGATTCTCATGTGTCTGTTTAAACTTGTTTTTCTGCCAAATCTTTGTCCACAAAAATCACAACCAAATGGTTTTTCTCCAGTGTGGACTTTTATGTGTGAGTTTAAAGTTTCCTTATAGCTAAATCTTTGTCCACAAATATCACAGACATATAGCTTCTGTCCTGTGTGAATTCTCAAGTGATTATTCAGATATGTCTTTCGGCTAAACCTTAGTTCACAAACAACACACTCAAATGGTTTTTCTCCTGCGTGGATTCTTACATGTCTGTTTAAACTTGTTTTTCGACTAAATCTTTGTTCACATTCATCACAACTGAATGGTTTTTCTCCAGTGTGGATCATCATGTGTGTGTTTAAACTTGACTTTTGGCTAAATCTTTGTCCACAAATATGACAAGCAAATGTTTTTTCTCCTGTGTGAATTCTCTGGTGTGCATTTAAATTTGTTTTTCTATTAAAACTTTTACCACAGTCGTCACAACTGAATGGTTTCTCTCCTGTGTGTATTCTCATATGTTTGTTGCGATTAGTTCTTTGACTAAATCTTTTACCACAGACATCACACTTAAATAATTTCAGTTTTGTCTGATCTTTTCTTCGCAAATCTACATTCTTCTTTAGTTTAAAACATTTGTTCCAAACCATACAACTTGAATACTTTATTTCTGAATGACTTGTCATATGTCTCTGAAAAGATTTGACGTTAAACTGTTTACCACACTCAGAGCAAATCAATGATGATGAGTTGACGGAGTTAACATCTGACTCAGGTGCCCTGCTCTCTTTCCCATCTTTGTCACTGTTTTCAGTCATTAACGCAGAATCTGATAGGTATTTTAGCCGATGGACAGGATTATTCAGATCCTTGTCATCGACCCCTTCTTCATCCTCGTCATTGTCCTCTTCGTCATCCTCACTGACTTCTGTCTCCGAGGAGCTGGAATCATCTTCATCAGTATTTAGCTCTGGGTTCCTGGTAGTTTCTGCTTCTCTACAGTCTTTTTTACCAGATTCTACTTTCATCACTTTCATCTGGTCAACTGAGCTGCAGGTTTGAATATTTCCATCTTCTATTTGGTGTTGTTGATTCTGTGACAAACTGTGTTTCTCTTCATCATCCTCACTCTTCAAAGGAACTGCAGTGAATGAAAACCCGGTGGCACCAGCCTGCTCCTTCTCACTGAGACGCTCTACCTCCACACTGGTCCAGAGTCCCTCCTCTTCCTCTTTTACGTAAAGTTCTGGGTCCTGATGGTCCACATTAGGCCTTAGTTCTTCTGGACCCGCTTCCGTAATCAGCACTGTCTGCTCAGCATCTGCAGGTAACACAAAAGCACGTTAAGTGTGTAGTAATTACAAAGTGAGATGGAAGAAGGATGACACTTTCTCCACTCCCCTCCACTACGTGTTTTATTTATTTAGCACTTGTTAATGCGAGCACCAGCTGGTCAGTTTACTGACCAACAACAACTTAATATATTCACCCTTTCATAATCAGAACTCAGTCACTAAAGTATAATCCGTTAATTACAGGGAGTCCCATAGCACAACAAATGAATATTCATCCAAACGAAGAGACCAAAATTGTCTTTGCAATTTTATTACAAAAATAATCAAACTAAGAATCACCAACAATAATAAACAAACAATAATAATTAATCATTCAAGGCTTAGTTCTCTTATCCAAGGATAAATTAACTCTTTGAGAAGGAATTATTTTGGATTTTATATGCGCACAAATTTAGACAAGGTTTGACCAATTTACTAAATAGTTTGCTTTGAAATTTGGTGAAAATAAGTTATTTAATGTGACCAGATAAAGTCATTTATCATCACTGCAAGCCAGGAAATGATTTATCAAGTTGCATCAGCTAAAATGGCATAACCAGACAAAGAACTGCATCATGTCACCAGGTTCTGCTCCTTACCGGGTCAGTTTGAGGGCATCAAATCACTCATCTTTCTGGGGTTCTGCTGGTGGATCAGACCAGGATACACCACGAGGAGGACTTGCCAGGAACTGCCCATGGTAGCTGAACGTAACTGTGACAGCTTCAGGAGTCTGTGAGGGTAACAGCTGATGAGAAGGTGCCTTCCATCGCAACCTTCAGCCAGTTTAAGCCGAGAACGTGAGTCTTGCAGTGAGAAAAATGGTTCATCTTCTGTAGTTCTACTTTGCTTCTAACAAATTGTAATTGAGCAACATGTTTATCTGCTCAGAAATGAGGAGTGGACCTCGGGACGACAACCAGGATCGGGTACAAGACGAATTGTTTTCCGGTTCGGAGCCAAAGATGAACTGAGTTCAGGCTCGGGAGTCGAAGACGAACTGCTTTGTCACACAAAGAGACTTTGTGTAAAACAACAGCTCTCAGAAGATGTTTTGACTAACTAGGGGACATTATGACTCCCCTCTGAAGTAAATAGCTTCCAGCTCAAAGAGCTTTTAGAACAGGTGTCTCTGAAGGAAAAATCACTTTCTGTAAAACAGAATAGAGAAATATGTTAAACACATTATAATATTTCACATGATTTCATTATAATGATTGACAACAATAATCAAAATTCCTGATGCATGCTCAATAATCCAGGTAGAAAAATCCAAAAAAGTTCAATCTGGTCCTCTGGACATTCAAAATAAACAAAAAACAAAACAAAGCAAAAAAATATAGAAATGTTTCGTTTCTCATCCAAGAGACTTCCTCAGTCTGTATTCAGCTCAGTCTCTTAAATAGCACCTTCTCAGAGTGGATCAACCAGTTTGCTGCTGACAACCAAAACCAGCTGCTCACATGCTCAAGAAGGACCATCAGCCTAACAATGGATCATTAGCACACTGATGGCTGTTTACTGTTCACAGAGGGCTGAGTGATACTAGCAATCACAGCATTGTAAGAGGGGGACAGTTGAACCCGGAGGCCTCCACCCCTGTTTAATGATGGACGATTTCTTTTCACAAAGATGGCCTCCTTTACTCTTCTCTCATACCATCGTTCCTCTCTGTCCAGGATGTGAACATCTTCATCCATGAAAGAGTGACCGCTGGCCTGGAGATGAGTGTAGACCGCAGAATCCTGGTGTAGTGAGTCACGTGGGTACGTGTCACTTGTTGTATGACAAATATATGTGGTATATATTTATGCATACTTTTCACGAGTTCTTCATTTTTCTGACTGTAAATGCCGTGCATTGAATTTAACAGAAATGTAACGAGAGACGTTATTACCTTTGACCCATCAAATGAATGGAGTCATTTATTTTCAGAATCAAAGTTTAACATCAAACATTTACATTAATTTGGCAAAATATGAAAATAATAACAGACAGTTTCACAGAAAATGAACTTCAAATCACTCGGCGGTGATTTGAGGACTTTGCTTCAGATATTTCTAAAATATCTGTACTAGTTTTGTGAGAGAGAGGTGAGTTTAAGAGGAAATTGAGATTTATCTTACAGAGGAATATGTGAGGGAATTTAATCTGTTTAACCAGAAATTGCACGCTCCGTCAGGTATCTCAGCTTGTCCCAGGTACACTTTAGTCGAAGAAGAAACCGTTACCTTGTTGACGATCGATCACCTCAGTAAGAATCCTTTTCAACTGATATCAGCGTCTCCGTTGAGAACTGCTAAAATCCTTAGAGAGTCGTGCGTGGGTCGTTCAAACAGAAATTATAATTCCAAACGTCTCTGGATCATCCTGAATTCTCGAATTCTCTTCAGAACTCCTTGAGCACTACATGAGAACTTTTCCATTCTCCATTCCAACTCTCTCTCGACTGATAGAACCGGGAAGTTGTCACATTTTAAATGAGTTTACTTCCGAGTTTACTTCAGAGCTTTCTGATTCGTGGATGGACCAGAAAGAGGAGTGGTTTTGACGTAAGGTGTTTATCAAAAGTCGAGGTCAGAGAATGAAATTTGTTTAACAACTGACAGAGAGATTATTGCAAAAAGCAGACTTCGTGGAGCCAACTCTTGGTAATCTTCTGAAAAAGTTTAAACATGACATTTCTTCTTCAGTAAACATTTAGTTGACCGAAGCTTCAACTTTCACACACTTACGACTTGGATCATTTCAGACAGAAAATCAAGAAATGCTTATTAACCTGATTTCTCCTTTGAATGAGGAATAAAAATCATTACTTACTTTTTATGTAAAATAAAAATGAGTAGTTCTTTTCAACCTGTAAAGCATTGAGTGAACTAACACAATTTGATTATCAAACATTTGTAAGACAGTAATGATTATAGAGGATTGTCTTTTCTGCTTGATTAATTCAAGAAAGAAAGTCATCAGATGGCCCAGACTTATTCAGATCAATGAAAATAACAGTCTCTGTCCATCTGGTAGATTTGAGGTCATCTAGTTCACTACACTGGCCTGATGATGTTGATCTTCTGTGCTGGGCCATCCTTTTGGCCAGTGGCTGTTTAGTTTCCCCGATGTAAGACTGATCACAGCCCTCCTGACACTGAACAGCATACACAATATTACTCTGTTTGTGCCGGGGGACTGGATCTTTGGGATGAACCAGTCTTTGCCGTAATGTATTTTGGGGTTTAAAAGCCACTGGGACGTTATGTTTAGAAAATAAACGTCTCAGTTTCTCTGATACTCCCTTAACATATGGAATGACCACTGGTCTGGGTCTGGGTTCCTCCTTTTCACCTGATGGCTGACTGGAGTCCTGTTTGGGTTTCTTCTCTGCTTTCAGGAAGGCCCAGTTAGGATATCCACATTGCTCTAGAGCCTGTCTTGTGTAGGATTTCTCCTTCTGCCTGGCTCCCGGGTTAGTGGGGATGCTGTCTGCTCTGTGGTACAGAGTCCTGATGACTCCTGACTTGTGCTCCAAGGATGATGGGAGTCAAACTGCAAATACTGGTCTGTGTGGGTGGGTTTGCGGTACACCTCGGTTTGCAAATGTCCTCCATCAGAGACTGAGACCTCACAGTCCAAGAAAGCCAACCTGCCATTTTTTAAGTTCACAGCACTTTATGAAAAAGCTTAAACTGACATTGTCAACAAGCCTGACCCCAGATTTAAAGCCCTGCCACATCAATGATGAGTGAGACAGAATATTCAACCATCTCATATGATGACCATGCAAGAAGAGGTATTGTATTATTGTGATCTAATTAACTTTTTTAATTTAAAATTATAATCTTATTAACTCCTTTTTTTTTATCTCTGTGTTGTTTGCAGTCTGAGGTCTGAGGAAGATAGCAGCTGAGTCTTCTTCATCCACCAAATCGCCTCCAGCTAAGAAGTCTGTAATGACTGAACTAGTTTACTTGGCAGATTTTCAAAACAAACATTTTGTAAGTCTTTATTTTGGCCTTTTTGTACCAAAAATTAACCTAACCGAGCCCTCCCTGAAACTGAACCGAATCGAAATGTGATTTTAGTGTACAGTTACACCCCTTTCCTATGCATTTCATCGCATTGTTGACCTTGTGTTGATTTTTGCAAATGACAAATCAACCTAACCTGAGTCAAATGCAACTTTAAAGAACACAATTCATGGTGAGTCTGGTAGACACCCAAGGGTCAGGGATCATAGTTAGAGGAGTGCATCTTCATGCTAGAAGTGCAACTTCTTTTTCACACATTCATCACTTGTGTTACTGCTGAGCTCAATGACTGACAGAACAGTGAATACTGGATGTCAGAAAAACTTTGTATAAGACAAACAACCTTATGACAGGCTCACAGAAGATGGCATAAATAAACAGCCAAAACAACAAACAAATAAATAAATTAAAAACAACAGATGGATTGTAGAAATCTTGTGAAGTGCTTAAATGTCTTTATGTTCTGCAAAATCAATCATATTCTTTTGTGTCTCTGGAGACTCATGTCTGCTGAGCCATTCCAAAGCAAAAGCTAACGTTACACTGTTTCTGTTAGAGATGGATTGTCTCTGATTGTGTTTATCCGGGTCAAAAGTTTAGAATCATTGGGGAGGTCAGAGGCGCGGTGGATGGCATAATTTCCCTTCAAGAAACAGCTTCCTCTGTTATGTCAGGCAGGTGCTCATCTCTTCGGGGGGTTTTGTTGTCGGGGCTAGGGGAGGAGGGGGAGACACCTCTGTGTTGCGCATTAGCTTACAGCTACGTTAGTGACGTCAGCTGTTGACTGTTGTGTGTGTGTGTGTGTGTTATAATTTGAGGGCTTGCCATAGTGTTAGGAAGTGTGTGAGAAACAGCGTGTGTAGCGTCTTTTGTGGGTGGCGAGATTTTGCCTTAAGATTTGAAAAGTCCAGCTGATGGAGTTATAGAGAATATCTTGAAGGAGAAATATGTTGGGAGAAATAAGCCAAGTAACAAGTTTTCTGGAAAGTAAAATAGTTAAAATCAGTGATGGGGAAGTGGACAGAATAACAACGTGAGAAGAGAGATGGATGTTATTCCAAGTGGATTGTGATGGAAAGGAGAATAAACGTTATGAAGTGTAAAAACTGTGGCACCAAGGAAGGAACCAGTAAATTGTTTTGTTTTAATACTAACATGCAGGTTGACAAAACTGACTAAAATGATTGTGTTTTGGGTCACTTGCTTGGCACAGTGTAGTTTGTGTTTTGAAGGCTGCATGATGCCAAGTTATTTTTTGAGTCTATCATTAAACCAGAAAACAGTAAAAAGCCCCCTAAATTCACTGCTGCTGGTTATTAAAATGGCACCTGTTCATCGGGTAAATATTTAAACATGCAATTGAGTGTCACCATTGCTTTCCACAACAGCATATTGTGTAACAAATAAAACTAAATAAAATAAAAAAGTCAAGTGCACCCCTAAAGTTGTTGTGATAAACTGTGTAACATTAATATCTTAGCCATAGGAGTGAGTTTAAAAACAGATGATGCATATATGGACTAGTTGAATGAGGTGTCTCTAAAATATCCTGATGCATGATCAATAATTTCAACAATTTTTTTTATCCGTCCAGAGGACCTGACTTAATTTTGTTAGATGTCTCTAAAATAATTATTGAATCAAGTGTTTACTTATGTAGGTAAACGTAGATGTTTAGCAACCTGTTAAAATACACCAGAAAGCAGGAAACGAAATCTACTTTACTCAAAAATTTCTGGGGGAGAACCCCCAGACCCCCCACTCCAGTGTGTTCCCTCCACATTACAAATGCTTCTGATGCCAATGAATGTTATTGAAAAAATATTCAGTTTGAAATGGTCATAATTAAAATTATGTTGTTGCTCTTTACAGTCGTATTACCAACGTTGTGTCAACAATACCCCACCCCCCGCAGGCAGCCTACCACCCCGGTTAAAATAAATCCTAGAGGAAACCCTGATGTGGATATTTTAATACAATCACTGAAAATAAAAATAGTTCTACTGATCCTTCAGGCTCTCACCAGAGGGTAATGTATTAATTGAAACACGTAAAAGTGCTTCTTTATCAGACAGACCTGTATAGAATCTTAAACCCTCACAATACTGACTTTAGGGCTGCAACTAACAATTATTAAAATAATAGATTAATCGACTGATTTTATTCTCTCTCCCCCCCAATTAATCAATGAATTGGCAAAAAGATTTTTTCCCACCCCTTTATTCCAAAATAGAACACTTGAATGACAGCAAATCGCACAAACAACAGGTTGATACTTGACTATTCAGTAAGTATAATTTTGAATAATAACAATAAAAAATGTTTGTCAAATAGCTTCAATAAAAAAATAAATGTACACAAAAACATAGTTTTTATGAAGTGCAAAAAAAAGAAGCATTTGTCATTTTAAGGTCCTGAGCTGTTGGAATATATAAAAGATAAAGAAATGCAAATCAGGAAACCCAGTAACAGGATTTGTTTCACTATTAACACTTGTGCATTACTACAAATGTAGAGAACAAGAAAACATGACCTTCCACTCGCTGGTTCACACACTTGCTCACTCCCTTTCTTCAGGAACTTTGCATTGCAATGTAAAAATGTTAGCATGTCAACATGCTCCTGGCTAAGGCTGGTTCTCTTTTTGAAAGCTATGTTTCCTGCTGCACAGAACAGATGCTCCGATGGTGTTGACGAACCAGGAATGCATAGGTAGGACTTGGCTAGCCTGGCCAACATTGGAAATCGGTCTCCGTTAGCCTTCCACCACTGAAATACATTTTCTTCCTTGGCAAGGCTCTTTTCTCCAAAGTATGTTTAGTTTCTCACTGGTTTTGAACATCCTCCCCTTTGCTTGTTCTGTCCTTGTCTTCACCATCAGAACCAAGGAGTGAATCCAGCAGGGTGGCAGGAGGTGTTGATTCAGCAGCCTGAGAATCGGAGGTGCTACTGCAAATGTCATGCTGCTGCACATCCATTCCCCTTTTTTCAGCAAGTGCCATAGTTTCCAGTTTAGTTTGAACTAGTACGACTTCAGCAGTTGAAAGAAACTTAAGTCTCCTAAACCTCGGGTTAAGGGCCGTTGCAAGAATCACTGTGTTAGGTGCTGTATCTGAGAAAGTAGTCTCCGATCTCCATCACTCCTGTAGCTGCTCTGCAGCAGTGAGTTGGAAAGCCCGGAGAGGGGCTGACTCAAAGGCAGTACTCTGGGTGGCCTTCAATAGCCCTTTCACAAGTGGAGGTATGGCAGATATTGTTGTGTATTTCTGTCCACTCATAAACACAGTGGCACATTCAAATGCTTGAGAGCTTCTCAAAGCTTTTCCAGCAGGATCCACTGTTCTGGTTTCAAATCCAGGTACTTTTTGCCTTTTGGTGTGATGGAGCTGTCAGACAACGTTGCCGTTACAGACCACCTTTGCTCAAGCAGTCGGCTCATCATATAAAATGTACTATTCCATCTAGCGCTAACGTCTTGAACAAGGCTGTGCTCAGGTGTGGGCATTTGTTGTCGTTTCTCTTTCAGCTTAGTGCAGGCCAGCTCGCTTTTCTTAAAATGTTCAACTAGACATCTTGCCACCCCAATAGCTTTTTCAAGGCTTGGATACTTCAATGCAGCATTAATCACAAGTTGCAAGTTATGGCCAGTGCAACGCACAGAAGACCACCCATGCTTCTCCACCAGGATGTTTGCCACAGCCACAATATTGGCACCATTGTCATGCACTATGGCAATGATTTTACTAGGAGGAATTTCAAACCTTACTAGTACCTCCTCCAACCACTCTGCGATGTTAGATGCAGTATGTCTATCCTGCAGTGTCATGGAGGTGAGGCAGATTGACTGCATGTCCCAGTCATATGTGATGTAGTAGCAGGTAACCCCAAGGTAGGCTTCATTGGCTACACTTGTCCACACATCTGCAGTGAGAGCAAGTTTGCTGTGGTTTGTCTTGATTGCAGTCTTCACTTCATTGAAAGTCTCTTCATATTTTCTCTCTATGAGATTTGTAAAATGTGTCCTTGAGGGAAGAATGTAACCTGGATTAAAAGTGTGGATCATTGTAGTGAAGCCTTCGTCTTCAACCATCGAGAGAGGCCTCATGTCAGTGACAATCATGTTTAGGATGCTTTCAGTGAAGACAGCTGTTTGCTGTGGTGTGCATGATGTCTTTCCTTCCCATCATGAAGGCTGTCATTGTTGGCTGTTTTTTTCTGGAATGAGAAAGACAGTATAGTATGTAGAGTAGCATCATTTACAGCAACTCAAGAAATTCCTAGTTTCACTTACAGTGTTAGGTTATAGCAAGTACGTAGCCCAAAGATCAAACACACAAACACACACGTGTGTGAGTCCTGTGTTTTATATATATATATATATATATATATATATATATATATATATATATATATAAAAAATACTTAATTACTCACAATTGAGGAGATGCAATAAATTACTTTAATTCCTATTTAAATGCAATTCATCCTGCCATACACGCAGTGTCTTCACTCAGACTTTGCTGACAAATTAAAACGGTGGAGCTTAATCATTAAATTATTACCATCTTTGTGTTAGATTATTAGATTATTTATAAATCATATCTAAACACTGCTTGCTTATAGCAATTTAATTGAAGTAACACACACGTTCTCTATCACTGTCTTTTATCAGCAAACAAACAACTAGCAGCTTCAGGTCATCGGTACTGGAGAGACTCGCGTAAGTTTTCTCACTTGGAAACAGACCAAATGTAGATATTGTAGAGACTTACCTGCTGTTGAGCTCCCTTCAACCTCAGCAACGACTCCGACATTTTACGTTTCAGGTGGGTGCTGTATCATCATCGTAGTGCTCCTGTGCCATGTCAAGTCACTTTTGCAAAGCTTGCACATTATGCATTTGTCAACTTTGTGAAGCGTGAAGCGCTCCCACACGTTTGACGACTTGGGTCGAACAGTTTTCTCTGTGTCGGTCATTTGTAATTTTCTTTGAAAACCGCCTCTGCTCTGCTTCTGCCTCACTTCTTTCAACTTGCTCTGCAGGTTGTTTTTTTTGTTTTTTACTTTATTCAGTCAGCCAGCATTGACAATGCTCTGCAGGTGAACAAAACGGCTCCGCAACGTGATGAAAGATGCATAATCGCGCGATACAACGAATCAATAATGAAATTTGTTGCAAACACTTTTAATAATCAATTTTTATCGATTTTATTGATTTGTTGTTGTAGCCCTAATTGACTTTACACATTTTGATACAAAAACTAAAATCAAAAGCATTTCAGTTAAACCTCTGTTATAAAATAATTTTCAATGATTTTTCTGACCATTTGATCGTCAAAGCTTCAGTGTTGTGTGGATTTGAAGATGGAAAAGTCTTCTGGAAATTAAATATTTAATGCCTCGAATACCCGGAAAAATTAAATAAATTAAAAAGTGAAATATTGCAAGCAACAGGTTTGAGATTTTTAGTGATATCAGATATTGAATTTTGGGAACTTGTGAAAGGGAGGATTAAAGATTTCTTTGAATTTAAATGTTGTGAATTACAATTACAGAAAAACATTACATACAATAACAAAATAACAACATATATAGATTTTAAATGTAGTAGCACAACAGAATTGAGGAAGAAGAAAATAAAATGAACTAAAACATAAAATTGCATGCGCTAATGAACTATTATTTAACTCCAGTGTTTCCCTTACCATTATACAAGTAGGGCGCCCCGCCCCATCAACAGAACCGAACACCCCATCTCCCCCCCCCCCCCCCCAACAAAAATCACGGACGAGATGAGCGCCCCGCCATGGCAAGTTATGTAAGGAAAACACTGAACTCATAAAGCTATTGGAAATGACACAAGAGGTAATGTACTCTATGTCATCTCTGCAAATAAAAAAGATGCAGCAGCAACTTTATCCTGGATGTGAAAGATCTCAGAGGTAATCTTGAGCCCTATTCACATGGGATTAATTTTACCTAGGCACCACAAGTAATAAATAAATTACTCCCCAACGACTGCTTTTTATGTGGCGCATTCGCACAAATTAACCAAAGCCTGAGATTTAGCTGAAATTTACGGACATCTTCCGAATATGATGTTAATGCCTTGCATATTGCGTAACATCCGTAACGTCAGCCTTTTTTTGGCAACTGTTACGAGTCGATAGGCTTTTGCTGGTCCGGGACACAAAAGGTTATTTATGCACTCCAATGCAGCCTCCATTGCCAAAATCAAATAAAAATGCGCCCAGAAAACAAAAACTGCCTAATTACGTATCAGATCCCGCCCATTTCTGTCCAAATCACTGAGAGGCTTATTCGCATTGTATTATCATAAGACCTTGAAGTTCAGCAAAATAAAGTAGGTAATTTGCGATGGAATGTTTACAAATTAGACATGGCCAATTCGCACGAGATTAACAACACAGACACTCTCCATAATTATTACAAATAACACGTGGTCCCTAAGTAAAACTACCGTGCTAATAGAGCTAATGTAACCGTTTTTGTTTCGTTTTTTAATATAATCTTCTTCCATTTATTTTTTAATTTATATGTGTTTTTTAATGATCGTCTACTGTTGTCATCGGTGTTCTTTGTTTAAAACAGGTCTCTCTTGTAAATGAGTCCTCAAGGCTCAATGAGACTAACCTATATAAATAAAGATTGAGTGAAAAAATATCTGAAAGAAATGGTGTGCCTTTACTAACATGTTCACAAATGTTTGAAAGTTTTTCCTCTCGAGACACAGCCATCAACTCCTTCTTAGATTCCACTGAGTCTCATGAACTGGAAAAGGTGAGATTAGAAAAGATGAAGTCATCACAGCTATAAATCAGCTAAATAGTGGTAAATCTCCAGGCCTACATGCTATACCAGTAGAGTTTTATAACCTATGTTTTAATATCATTAAACTTTTGACTTATGTTCTTAATATTGGATGAAAGAACAGTGTTTTTAGGTGAATCATTTTATCAGGGAATCATGTGTTTATTATATAAGATGATAAATGTGACCTGAATAATTACAGACAGCTAACTTTTCTGAAGGCTGATTATAAGATCTTAGCAGAAATAATAATGAACAGATGCAATTACAAAGAAAAAACGTGTCAAAGGACGTCTGATGTGGGGCATTGTGTACAGTTTGAGAAATAATTTGTAACAACAGTACAGATTTTTGTCTCCTGAGTTTAGATCAAAGGAAAGCTTTTGATTATGCGTATCTCATGTCATTATAACAGTCCAGTTATTTTAAGTTAAATCTACAGTTCAGGTGAATGTAAACAAAGTCCTTAGAGAACCTTATAAAGTATCTTGAGGTGTTAAACAGGGCTGCCCCCAAGATGCTGCCCTGCATATCCTGGCAATCAGTACCTTAATAAAAAGATAATCGTATAAAGGGTTGTCTTCTGGGCAGCAGACACAGAGTAGCTGCTCTCACTTATGCTGATGATGTTATAGTTAGAGACCAAAGTGAGATGAATGAGTTAGAACATCATCTCAGCCAGAATGAACTAGCATTAGCAGCCAAACTGAACCAAGAGAAGACAGAAGGAGTCTGGATTGGCCAGGACCACAACAGAACCTCCATTAATGTTAAAGTTCAAATAGAAATTAAAGAAGTTGAGAAATAGAACAATAAACACAAACTATAAGTCACATGTAAATTTTGTTAAAACTCACTTTGTCTCCAAATTCTTATTTTTATTAACTGTGCTCCCTCCTAAACAAAAGACTCTAGTGACTTTGAGTTAACTATATGTGAAACTTATATGGGGAACAAATCGTGAAGTCACAAAAAGATGCATAATATATGAAAATAAAAAAGATGGAGGACTTGAATCACCAAACCTGAGCATTCAGCTGTGAATGTCCATTATGAAAAATGTTTCAAGTGCTTTAAGTAGAAACGCCTCATGTGATGGAGACAAACAAACTTATATCTTTAAATTAAAAGACAGAGTGAGATCTGGAATCCCATTTTATAAACTCCTTTATGCAGATACCAAACAAAATTTAAACCATTTAAATAGAGGTGCAACAACGAATCGAGAAAATCGATAAAAATCGATTAATAAAAACGTTGGCAATGAATTTCATTATTGATTCATTGTGTCGCGCAAATATGCGTCTTTCACGGCGCTGCAGTCGTTTTGTTCACCTGCAGTTCATTGTCAATGCTGACTGACTGAATAAAGTTTAAAAAAAAAACTCTGCAGCGCAAGTTGAACAGAGCGAGGGGGGAGGTGGAAACAGAGCAGAGGCTGTTTTCAAAGGAAATTAAGTAAATTTTAGAAATGACCAATGCAGAGAAAACTGTTCGACCCAAGTCCTTCAAAGTGTGGGAGCTCTTCACAAAGATAAAAACTGAGAAGCATGCAGCTTTGAAAAGTGACGACACGACACGGGAGAACCACGGAGATAAACGTAAACATGTCGGAGTCACAAGGAGGAGGAAGGAGCAGCAGCTGATACAACTCGTCATGTGTTGCAGGCGAGTCTCTACAATATTCACATTTGTTCTGTTTCCAAGTGAGAAAACGTAACGTCAGTCTCTCTGTACCTGAAGCTGTTTGTTTATTTGTTTGCTGATTAATGACGGTGATAGAGAACATGTGTGTTACTTTTTATTTAATTTAATTGGTACAAGCAGTGTTTAAATGGCATTTATAAATAAATCTAACACAAAGATAATAATTTAATGATTAAGCTTCAACTTTTAATTTGTTGGCAAAGTCTGAAGACACTACAGGTATGGCAGGATGAATTGCATTTAAACAAGAATTAAAGTAATTTATTACATCTACTCAAATGTGTGTAACTAAGTATTTTATATATATGTGTGTGTGTGTGTTTAATTGCTCTTTTAGCTACTTTTGCCTGAACCTAACACTGTAAGTGAAACAAGGCATTTCTTGAGTTGCTGTAAATTATGTTATAATACATATTTACTCTCTCATTCCAGAAAACAACAACAAACAACAACATCCTTCATGATGGACAGACATCATGGACACCACAGCAGCAGCTGCCTTTACTGAAACATCCTGAACATGATCGTCACTGACATGAGGCCTCTGTCGATGGTTGAAGACGAAGGCTTCACTACAATGATCCACACTTTTAATCCAGGTTACAATAATCCACACTTTTAATCCAGGTTACAATATTCCACACTTTTAATCCAGGTTACAATAATCCACACTTTTAATCCAGGTTACACTCTTCCCTTAAGAACACATTTTACAAAGTAGCTACATATTGTGCAGGTATAAAGATACATTTGTATATATTTTGTGTGCATTTATTTTTTTAAGCTATTTGACTAACTTATTTTTTATTATTCAATATTTTACTAACAGAATAGTCAAATAGCAACCTGTTTTTTGTGCGAATTGCTATGTCAGTCAAATGTTCAATTTTGGAATAAAGGGGTGGAAATTAAAACGTTGTTGTTTTTTGCCGATACATCGATTAATCAACAAAAACAAATGGGCCGATGAATCGATTATTGATATAATCGTTAGTTGCAGCCCTACATTTAAACAATTGGACCAGTTCACGTAGCTACAAAAGAAATATAGTAATCAATGAAAACATAAATGGAGGTTTTGTAGATAAATGTTCCAACTCTGTAGATTATCCAACAATTGTAAAGAACATTAATGATAAAACAATTTCTGAAAGTTCTCGAGACACTGTGTGGCTGATTTCTGTCAACAGACTCCCTGTCAGAGCAGTAGTTAAATGGAAATGTTTTGATAAAACTAAGAAATGTCCCATGATTCTTTGTGATTCAGATGAAACTCTTCAGCACCTTCTGCTTGACTGCTTACAGGACTGGGAAGATAGACAAAATTAAGTCTACAGGTTTTAATGTTGAAATAAATAAGAGAGCTGTCTTTTATGTACTGTTTAAAGAAAACTTCACAGACTCAAAGAGATGTTTGTTCTGGCTGGTGATACGTGATATCAACACCAACTTCCAGTTTCTGTCCGTGAGGCTGACACATTGTTCAGTTTTAAGACTGGGCTTAAGACTTTCCTTTTTGATAAATCCTATAGTTAGCGTTGGCTTGTTATGCTGCCTTCATCTTAGACTACTAGAGGAAAAATTGACCTCATTTGCTTAACCATTCAATTTTAACTTTTTTTTTTCCATTTGATACTATTTCTATCTTAACATGTGATTCTTGACCTGCCATTGTGTATCTGTTCCTCTCAAACCCAGCTGGTCGAAGCAGATGACCACTTGTCCTGAGCCTGGTTCTGCTAAAGGTTTCTTCCTCATGAGGGAGTTTTTCCTTCCCACTGTCGCCTTCATGCTTGCTCAAGATGAGAGTTCTGTGATGGAGTTTAACTCAGAGCAGTCTGCTCCTCAGATAAAGTCTTAAATTACTATTTTTATATATGAATGTTTCTGTTAACTTATTTTACATATGAATATTTATGTTCAGTGTCCTGAGATGACTTCTGTTGTGACTTGGTGCTATATATATATAAACTGAACTGAATCTACAAAACAAGAGCAAAACGTGTCCTGGAACAACAAACTAATCAGTGGTGCTGTCTTCAAGAACACCGAGACAAACCTCAGGAGGAAAACACTGGACCTTAAATGTAAATCACCTCTGCCTTGATGATGTTTGACTATTTAGATTTGTCACTTTAGATGCATGTACTTTATAATGGCTTATCAAGGGTATTTGCAGTTGTTGCTGTCACATGAATTATTGTAAATTGTGATGTATATTGTAAATGAGTCCTCGAGGCTCAATGGGATTAACCTGTATAGATAAAGGTCGAATGAATATTGTGCTGCAGGGTATGTTAATGTTCAATCTTCAAATAAAGTTTAGGGGAAAAGAAAGAAAACAAAATAATTAAACAGTAAGTTTAACGGAGGTTTTTGTTGTTGTTGTTTTTAAATACATAATAACAAAAGAAAAACGCCTTTATCCCTTACCAGGTGCCGGAGTAAGCAACAAATAAAATTAAAAAACGATCGCAATGATTTGTTGAATTTGCTAGTAATATACAGAACGCAAATATTCGAATATCACTAAAAAGCATTTGTACACGAGCACAAATTATAAAGAGAGTTTGTGTGAGAGCAGCGCAGTCATGAGGCGGAACAGCACTCAGCTAACACTTAGCTGCTGACAGCACCGCGAGCCATGAAATACCTGGTCTGTGCAATCCAAGTATGGAGTGGAAAACAGGATCCAGTATTTTGTCTTGTTGCTCCTTTTCCAGTTCATAATCTATCTTTTCTCTTTCTAAACACTCCATTTCCACACCGCGGTAAAGTTAGTTGGACATTGAACATTCGAGCTCCGGGGCTTCAGCGGTGTGCTCCTCTCGTTCGATCCAGTGCAGGCAGTCTGACTTCGGTCAGCCGCGCTCAGTCTGTCCCCGAGACCTGATGGTTCTTCTTCTTCTTCTTCTTCTTCTTCTTCGTCTTGTGTTTTATGGCGGTTGGCAAGCAACGTTTAGATGTGCATTACCGCCATCTACTGGAATGGAGTATGGATCGGGATGCTAAATAATTACTATAGGTTTAACTAAATAAAATAATAAGAAAATAAGAGAAAAAAAAAAAAAACTATATTCTCTCGATTATTTCCGTCTTCTTAAGGTAGCTTAACAAAAAAACAACAAGTTCAGAAGTGAGAAGTTTATCCAAAAGATCCTGTATATTCAACTGTAGTTTGTTGACCTGTAGTCTATGTGCCAGTTCCTTCCTCTCAGCTGAATATTTGGGACAGAATAATAAAACATGATTCACTGTCTCTTCTTGAAAACAAAAGTCACATTTTCCTGTAGGATGTTTTCCCATTTTAAACAATGTACTGTTTAATCTTGTGTGGCCAAAACGTAATCTGGATATGACTGTTTCCTCCTTTCTATTTCGTCCTGTTCTCCTCATCACACCAACTTTCCTTTGAATGTTATAAAACCACCTGCCAGTTCTTTCTTCTTCCCACTGTTTCTGCCATCTTTCCTTCACCTTTTGTTTAATAACTGATTTGATTTCTCCTTTACTGAATGGTACCAGTATATCAATGTAAGTATTTTTTGTTGCTTGTTTTGCATATTTATCTGCCAACTCATTTCCTTTTATTCCTATATGTGATGGTATCCATATAAATGTAATTAATAAACCCATCGCTTGAATTCTATAAATTAATAATTGAATTTCTAATAAAAGGTCAGGTCTGCTGTCTGAATGATTATTTTTCAATGAGTATAATGAAGAACTTGAATCAGAACATATTATACTCCTTAATGGACGAACTTCCTCAATCCATCCCAGAGCTAAAATGATTCCTATCATCTCTCCTGTGTAGACTGAGACTCCATCAGTAATTCTTTTACCTGTTTTGAAACTGAATTCTGGAACAATGAATGAAACCCCGCTACTGTTATCTGAATTTTTTGATGCATCTGTATAAATTTTAACATATCCATAATACTTACTATCTAAATATGTTTGTATTGAATGAGAATCTGAAATGTTTTCTTTTTTACGATTTTCCAACAAAGTGAGATCAACATCACTATTACTTAAAAGAGATGGGTGAACTGGAGACTGAGGAACTGTTTGACTAATATTTATGTGAGATATATCTAAATCTTTTATAATGTTTTCTACAGTCCAGCCAAATGAATTTAATTTCTTTTTCTCTTTTTCCCAGCTAGGTTTTAAAATCTCTTGACATGGATGATTTCCATTATGACCTTTTAACTGACACCAGTAAGTTGAAAGTATTTGTAATCTTCTAAGCTGAAGTGGCATTTCTCCCATTTCCACCAGTAAAGCTGATGTTGGAGTTGTTCTGATGGCACCTGTACATAATCTCAAGGCTTGATGCTGAATATTATCTAATTTTTTGAGTAATGTATCTGATGCTGACCCAAATGCTATACTGCCATAATCAAATAAGGACCTAATTAAACCTGTGTATATTGATTTCAGTGCTTTCCTCTCAGCTCCCCACTCACTCCCCACCAAACACCTCATTACATTTAACACTCTCTTACATTTATCTATTATGTTTTGAATATGCACTTTCCAAGTAAGTTTGTCATCTAACCATATACCCAAAAACTTAAATTGGTTTACCCTTTCCAAATCATGATTATATATTTTCAATTTTACATTTTCTGATACCTTTTTTCTTGTAAAAAATAAAGTCTTCGTTTTATCTATAGAAATTTTGAATCCCCATTTAAAGGACCAGTTTTCTATTTCATTAATTGCTTCTTGTGTCTTTTTTACAATATAATTTAAATTTTTCCCCCTCTTCCAGATTGCCCCATCATCAGCAAATAAAGAAAACCCCATTCCATTCTCCAAATTTTCAAACATATCATTAATCATAATAGAAAAAAACAATGGGCTCAATATACTTCCTTGGGGAGTTCCATTTTCAACCAAAAATTTTCCTGAAAATGTTTTTCCTATTCTCACTTGTATTGATCGATCTTGTAAAAAATCTTTTATCCAATAAAACATTGAACCATTTATTCCCATCTTTTTTAGTTTTATTAATAAACCTTCCTTCCACATCATATCGTAAGCTTTCTCTATATCAAAAAAGACAGCCACCACACTCTCCTTATTAACTTGTCCTTTCCTGATTTCATGTTCTAAACATAAAACAGGATCCATAGTGTTTCTACCTTTTCTAAATCCACTTTGGAATCTTGATAAATATCCCCTCTTCTCAACAAAGTAAGTCAGTCGTTCATTTATCATTCTCTCCATAATTTTACATAAATGTGAAGTTAAAGCTATAGGTCTATAACTGGCTGGGTTTGATCGTTCTTTACCTGACTTGAGGATTGGAACTATGATTGCTTCTTTCCATGCTTTAGGTAAAAAGCCTAATTCCCAGATCTTATTATATAATTCCAGTAAAACTTTTTTAGATGAATTACTAAGCTGATTAATCATAATGTAAGAGATATTGTCATTTCCTGGAGATGAGTTTTTTGATTTCCTAAGGGCATTATTCAGTTCAAAAAAGGAAAAGGGAGCATTTAATAAGTCAGTGGATCTTATATTTTCTTTTAATAAATGAATATTTTCATTGATTGTACAATTTCTACTCTGTTTCTCTTCTGTACTTAGATTACTACTATTGTGGATTTTAACAAAATGATTGACCAAAATGTTTGCCTTCTCTTCCTCTGTTACAGCAGTAACATCTCCATCCTTCAGAACTGGATATCCATATTCTCTTCTAAACCCATTCATTCGTTTTATCATCCCCCAAACTTTTGAAATGTTTGTTTCCCTACCTACCGAATTACAAAAGTTTCCCCAATAAACCTTTTTTGCATTTTTTACAGTTCTTCTAACAAGAGCTTGCAACCTTTTATATTCAATAAAATTCTGAAAGTTATGATTTCTTTTTAACAATCTAAAAGCTTTATTTCGAGATTTTATTGCTACATCACAATCCTTTGTCCACCACGGTACGACTTTCTTCTTATATTTTCCTCTCTTTCTTTGGACTGCTTCACGTGCAGCACCTAAAATGGCTTCACAAATAGAAAGATTTAAATTGTCAATATCTAAATCAATATTAACTATTTGCATTTCTTTATCACTTATTATTTTATATTTTTCCCAATCAGCACTTCCAAAGATCCATCTTTCTACACCTTCATTGTCAAATGCTTCCATTTCCAAACCGATTTCAATGAATATAGGATAATGATCACTTCCTATAGTTGATTCTTTTAATACTTGCCAATTACTAATCCCAGCAAGACTTTCTGAAATTAAAGTTAAATCTAATGCTGATTCAGATCCATTTCTAATATTGAATCTTGTCCCCTCCCCATCATTAAGGCAAACTAAATTCTTTAGATCCATTATTTCTTCCACCACCTCTCCATTAGCATCATTACTACTACCCCACAAAGTACTGTAAGCATTAAAATCTCCACAACAGATTACTTTTCCTTCAATATTTTTAAACATTTCCTCCATTTGATCTAAATAAAGTTTTTTACAGGGATTATAAAAATTTAATATTTTAATACTTTCTTTATTAATCCAAATTTCTACAGATATCCATTCTAATGTTATTCCCTTTTCTAAATATCTATATTGTATTCCTTGTTTTATAAATATTATACATCCTCCTCCACTCTCTTGCTCCCTGTCTCTTCTAATACTGTCGTACCCTTTTATCACAAAATCTAATTCTGGTTTGAGCCATGTTTCTTGAACACAAATTATGTCTGGTTTTCTTTTCGAATTGTTTAAATATCCTTTAAATTCTTGACCATTAGCTAATAAACTCCTTGCATTCCATTGAAGAATAATCATTATATTCTTCCTTCGCCCAGTTTTCCATCTGTTTCTAGCTTTTTATTGATCGATTCCCAAGATAAATCCTTCACAGACAGAAATTTCTCTGCACCTTTTACTATGATTTTGATTTTTTCAGTTTTTTGCTTCACTTGATCAGTGCAGTTAATAACATAAGCCATGAACAGAATTAATTTATCCATTGTAATTTCCATTCCTGTCATTGCTCTTTGACTGGATTCAGATTTTGGACTAGGAGGAACTTTAGGATTTCCCTGTAGGCCCACTGCTCTTTTTTCTTGCACCTTTTTTGTTGCTTCTGCATAAGTAATGTTTTTAACAGTTTTTATGTGCTGTATTTCTGCTGCCTTCTTCCTTACTTCACATCCCCCATACGCTGCACTATGCTGACCTCCACAGTTACAACATTTCAACTGTACATCTTTCCCACATTCATCATACCTATGATCTGCACCACACTTTGCACATCTTTGCTTCCCTTTGCACACTGCTGCAATGTGACCGTATCTTTGGCACTTGTAACAGCGCAGAGGAGGAGGGATGTAAGGCCTGACAGGAAAACACATGAAACCAATTTTTATTTTATCAGGAAGAGCTTCGCCTTTAAACTCTAAAAGTACCGAGAGACTCTCAATCCTTTTCCCATCTACAGTTTTTAACAACCTTTTCAAATTGCATATTTCTACATCATGAATATTTCTTTTAAGTTTTTCCAGATCTTCCTCAAGTGGAATACCAGTGATAACCCCACGTGATACCTTGTTTTCTCCAATAATTTTCTTTTCACTAACAACCTTTTTGCAAATGTTATCAATCTGCATAGCTTTATTTTTTTGTTCTTCAGATTTACATTTGATCAACAGATTCCCATCACGCAGCATTTTCGCAAACTCCACCTCACCTAGTTTCTTTTTTATATCTTTAGATATCGCTATAGGGCTTAGATTCATGTTCTCATCTTCTTTCTTGAATTTAAGTATGACTTTAAATTCCTCATTTATCACTTTCCTTCTAACCAGTCTGTTTTCATCCTCTGAACTACACTCTTCAAGGCTTCTCTTATTTCTATGGCTGCCAAGCTCTCTGTCATCTCTCACAGCTTTGCCCTTACCTTTTCCTCCTCCTCTACCTACCGGAGTCCAGTCATCAAAATCCATATCCTCGTTGTAATCTACCTGAGTAGTCATCCCGATCCAGTCGCATTCCAGTTTATGCCAACCACTAAATTCAAAAAGAAAAATGAAATATATGGATACAAAAATCTCAAACTTTCAAAAATTTCCCGCCGCGCCCGGTTAGCCTCCGAGGCTCAGCTTCTTCTTCTTCCTGTTTTTTTAACTCGGGCTTCTTCTTCTTCTTCTTCTTCTTCTTCTTCTTCTTCTTCTTCTTCTTCTT
>NC_056498.1:86784980-86793238 GCF_014905685.2 Nematolebias whitei
TTCTTCTTCTTCTTCTTCTTCTTCTTCTTCTTCTTCTTCTTCTTCTTGGTTTTACTGGCGGTTGGCAACTAACTTAAGGAGCATTTACCGCCACCTACCAAACTGGAGTGTGGTCTTCAGTGATGTCAGAGGGAATTCAACACATAAAATGACGTGTATGATGTATATGTGCCCACCCTGACCCTCACTAAAGTACTTGTATGAATATGCAGCGGCAGACTCATGTCTATATACTCAATATTAAACTTGATTTATTATTCCTGTGCTATTCAAAAATTTAAACAATTGAGTCGCAACATATCTTGATCCATATCCCAATAGATTGAACAAGGACATTTCTATATTCTTTTTGTTCAGTGATGATTTTAAAAGCTGGCATTCCTCTGAATATTTCACACACTGTAACAACACATGTTCTACTGTTTCCTTGCTATTACAATAATTACAATTCCCATTTTCATGCTTACCTATTATGTACAAAGAATTATTAAGCCCAGAGTGTTCCATTCTGAGTCTAGCCATAACTACTTCCTCCTTTCTCCTTCCGCTCATATATTTATTATCCCCCACATCCTTTTGAATTTCATATAACTGTCTTCCTTTATCATTATTATCCTATTGTTCCTTCCAGTTTTTAAAAAATTCTTTTTTTACAATAGATTTTCCTTCACTTTTACTTAATGGGACATTTAATTGAACTATTTTCGACTTTAAAGCCTGTTTCGCCAATATATCAACTTCCTCGTTACCTTCTATACCTGCATGTGCAGGGATCCATAGAAATCTGATACAATATTTTTTTTATTCTGTATATGTAATAGTAATTGGTTTATTTCAAATAACAAATCCAATCTGCAGGATTTGCCAGACCTTATGCTTATCAATGCTGCTTGGCTATCTGATGCTATCCCTCAACGTTATTATCGATCAACCATTGTAATGCTAATATAATGGCTGATAATTCAACTGTATAAATTGCTAAATGGTCAGCTGTTCTCCTCTTAAACAAGACTTTATGGTGTGGGATATTAATTGCTGCTCCAGTTTTACCAGTTATTGGATCTTTAGATCCATCTGTATAAATAACAATGGTATCTGTATACTTTTCTAAGTACTTATCAATTACCTTCCATAACGGTGTCTTTGTTTTTTTAATAAGTTCCCCCAAATGTAAATCAATGTCTGGATATAAATAGCCATGGTGGAATTGAAGATTGAGGAGCTGTCATACTATATTGGAATTTATTTAAACCAAGATTTGTAGCTTTAATATTCCCAATCCATCCAAAACTATTACAATTAGAGTTATTATGTTCCCAACAGTCTTGGAGCACCTGCTTAGTTGGATGATCTTGGTTATGTCCTTGTAAATTTATCCAGTACATATACATTAGCTGCAATCTACGTAAACGTAACGGAATTTCACCAGTTTCTACCTGTAGCACCGCTAATGAAGTTTATCTAAAAGCTCCAGTACAAATTCTCAGTCCTTTTGTTTGCTCAGTATCCAGTTTTCGTAAATGACTGTCTGCTGCTGCCATGTATGCTATACATCCATAGTCTAATGATGATCTCATGAGGGCCTGATATACTCCTAACAGTGCTTTTCTTGATGCTCCCCATTCTTGTCCAGAGAGACATCTTAATAAATTGTTAACTTTTTTACATTTATTTTGAACTGATTCAATATGTTGTTTCCATGTAAAACTTTCATCAAAAAGGACACACTTCCCTGCGGGGTACCATTCTCAACAGAGTATTTGGTAGAGTAATTCATCCCCACCTTCACTTCTATTTCTCTTCCATACAAAAAATCCAAAACCCAGTTATACATTTTACCTCCTATATCCATGTTCCTTAATTTAATCAATAATCCTTCCTTCCATAACATATCATGTGCCTTCTCTATATCAAAGAACACCGCTATCACCAATTCTTTATTTGTTTGTGCTTTTCTTATTTCTGATTCTAGGCACAATATTGCATCCATTGTATTTCTACCTTTGCGAAAACCACTTTGATACGGGCATAATGCATTTTTTCTTTCAATAAAATATGTAAGTCTATCTGTTACGAGCCTTTCCATTATTTTCCCTAATTGTTAGGTAATTGCAATTGGCCTATAATTAGATGGGTCATTTGCCTTTTTCCCTGGTTTTAACACGAGAATTATTATTGACTGTTTCCATTCTACAGGAATATGTCCAGTTTTCCAGATCAAGTTAAAGAACTTTAATAAAACAAAAATTGATGATTTATCTAAACGTTTAAGCATTGTATAACATATTCCATCTTTAACTGGTGTTGTTTGTCTAAAATTAATAATAGCTTTTTGTAACTCATTTATATTGAAGGGCATATCAAGATCTAGATCTGAAATTACTCTCTGAACATTTATGTCTGTGTTTTCAGATATTAATTTTTCTTTATTTCTTTTTATATCTTCAGATATATTTTCAGAATTATGCATTTTAATTATTGTTTCTGCTAATAGTTCTGCTTTCTCTTTATTACTACATGCTATCTTCCCATTTAGTTCTAGAACAGGTAAAGACAAAGTTTTCTTAACACCATTCATTTTTTAATAACTCTCCACACCTCCGCTAGCTTGGTTTCCCTTCCAATCGAGTTGCAATATTGTCTCCAACATGCCTTTTTTCCTGTTTTTACAGTTTTCCGAACTATAGCTTGTGCTTTTTTAAATTGTATTAACGCCTCTATGGTATGGTATTTTCTTATTAATTTAAATGCTTTATTTATTTCTCTTATAGCATTGCTACAATGCTCATTCCACCATGGAACCGATTTTTTAATTCCTCTACCTCTTGTTTTGGAAATTGAAGTTTTAGCTGCAGTAATGATGACAAATACAATCTTTGAATGACACATCTCCACATCGCTAAACATGTTTTTATTTAGTTTATTAAATTGGATATCTACTAAATATTTAAATAAGTCCCAATTAGCCTTATTTAATCTCCATCTTGGTATCTGCCCTTCCTCCTCAATTTTTACTTCAGTTCCAACTGTTATTTTAATAGGAAAATGGTCACTACCCATGGGAGAATTACTCAGCACCTCCCAAGATGTAATTCCCGCTATTGTATTAGATACTAACGTTAGGTCTGTAATTCTTCCTAGATTCCTATTACAGTCATATCTAGTACTACTGTCATTAATGCATACCAATGAATGTGATTCAAGGAACTCTTCAATTCCCACTCCATTTGCATTTGTATTTTTACATCCCCATAATTTATTATGAGAATTGAAATCACCACACCACAAAGTCTTGCCAACAAAATGTACCCCTTCCAAAGTCTGATAGCTAAACTGCAGACATATTTTGGCTGTTGTTGTTTTCTTCTTTTGTTACTTTTAGTACCACTAGATCGCATGTGTAAAACTCAAGGCCTTTGGGCCAAATCCGGCCCGCCATAGCCATTTCTGTGGCTCTCTACACCCTAGAGGGCCACAGAGACAGAACTTCAAGATAATAGTTGTGTGCTTTAATATTATTTTATCAGTCACATCAAATCAGTTTTTATATTTATAATGCCAAATTACTCAAACATAAAATATAAAATTTTTGGAAGTAGTCATCGAATGCAGAGAAAGTTTATATTTTACCAGTTTGTTAGTAAGTCATTTTATTAATACTATATTATATAATAGTTTATGTTAGGTGTGTGAATGATCTGACCATCTAACTGTTGATTACAGTAATCCTCATTATTAGCAGAAATAGAGGGCCCCAAACCAAATTTCGCTTAGGACCCCATGGGGGCTTGGGCCGGACCTGACTGTGCAGCTACCCATCCAGGCTGTCATATTGTACAGTTTGCAGATGATACAGTGGTGGTGGGATGCATCACAAACAACGATGAGTCCAGCTACAGGCAGGAGGTGGAACACTGGTAGAACTGGTGCAGGAAGAACAACCTTCACATCAATGTGAAGAAGACGAAGGAGATGGTTGTGGACTTCAGATGGAACAAACACACCTACCCACTGTTAGATATTTATCTAGAATGGTCCTGGGGTTTTTGATCTGCTCAGAGACAGGATTATAATGAAATTATGACCTGGTTCTGACTGGGTTAAACAGGGCCAGCAACTCTAAAAAGAGTCTCCCAGGGATTCAATATCCGTCAAGGAATAGTTTATTTTTGCTTGCTATGTCACGTAGAAAGGCTTTTGAAGCATCGTCTCATTTTTCCTTACACGTCAAACCACATAAGATCCATTGAGATCACACTTAGTCATGCCCCCTCATACACGTGACAGGTTGTTCTTCCCTTTGGTGAAGGAGGAGTCTAGGGCCTATAAATCAGTAATGACGGGGGACATCAACCCTTCTGGTTTGTGATAGTGTCATAGAACGGAGAGGCCAGCGCTGTAAACTGTAAACTTTTCCTGCCTTGATTTTAATACAATTGGTAAAACTGAATTCACGTTTCCTTGATTTATTGTTAGTGTGAGTGCCGCTTCTGAGGGAGGTTCGAGCCCGGGGAGCGACATGGGCTGGAGGCGGGTCCTGGGTCCGAGAGGAGGCCTAAGGCCCACGGCTAGCAGCAGCTAGCTGCAGTGACCGGTGACCTGCAGCCAGCTCCCGTCATAACATAACAAAATATATGTTGTCTTTAAATGAGCTATAACTTCCAAAACTTGTGACAAGGTATTTCAGCTGACCCTGAAGCTTGTGGTGTTTCAGCTTCCTCTGTTCCTGCAGGAATGATTCAATTTCTCTGATGCTCTGTCTTTGATTACCTGCCTCTTTTCTTGGTCCATGGACTGACTGTGGAACTCAGGAGACACAGCCAAGCCGCGCCTGTACCGGCAGCTTTGTAGCCCACGATGTTGTCAGAACACAACCTGGACACACAGCGGTTGAACGACAACATACGGCTAAACATATCATCGCTGGTCAGGTTGGAGAGGGTGCCGGAGAAAACTATGGAGGCCGACATGGTTTTAGCAAAGTCACACACTGAAGCAACATTAATTTTAGTGACCTCCGATTGGCGTAACCAGGTGTCATTACCGCCGACGTGAATAACAATCTTACTGTATTTAGCCTTAGCCTTAGTCAGCAGTTTCAGATAAGATTCTATGTTGCCCGCTCTGGCCCCCGTAATGCATTTGACTATGGCCGCTGGAGTCCATAAATCCACGTTTCGGACTATGGAGCTTCCAATAACCAGGTCTGCTTCTCAGCGGGTTTGTCACTGAGCGAGGAAAATCGATTAGAAACGTGAACGGGTCAGTGTTGAACTGGGGCCTTAGCCTTAGTCCTACGCTTCTATCTTTGTCCCAGACTGAAAATAAAACACAAAGAGGTAAACAAAATGAGTTAAGATTATAATTTTAATTAATTTAAAAAACTTAATTAGATAATCCAACATTTTTCAGTCAGGTCATCTGGACAGTTTCTTTTTTTTGTGCTGAAACGTTTTGCCTTCGATCCGGAAGGCTTCATCAGTCAAGGAAACACACAACAAAACTGATTCTTCCCCCAACTGTCAGGAACCAGGGGCGGTAAATAAGGCTTGAGGCGGGAAACATGGAAAGTGGGGTGAACCTTGAGGAAGCGGAGCAACTGGAGGCATTCAGCTACAGGGTTAATAACTTTAGTTATTGGGAAAGGTCCAATGAACCGGGGAGCCAACTTATGGGACTCCACCCGTAGGGGAAAGTCTCTGGTGGAGAGCCAGACCTTGTGGCCCACTCAATACTCTGGTTGAGGGGACCGATGTTTGTTGGCTCCCCTGACATAGGTGGCGTTGGACTTGAGGAGGGCCTTTCTGGCCTTTCTCCAAGTGCGTTGGCACCGCATGGCTGCTTGATGGGCTGATGGGACGAGAGCCTCTCTCCCCTGGACAGAAAACAAGGGTGGTTGAAAACCAAACACAACATAAACGGGGACAGACCTGAAGCAGATGAGGGAAGGGCATTGATGGCGTGCTCCACCCAGGGGAGACTGGATGAACATTTACTGGGGTCTCCCTCACAAAGCAGACAAAGCTTGGTCTCCACTTCCTGGTTAACCCTCTCAGATTGGCCATCGGATTGTGGGTGGAAACCTGAGGAGAGACTGATGGAGATGCCCAAGAGACTACAAAACTCTTTCTAAAACTTTGAGATAAATTGGGGCCCCCTATCTGAAACAATATCATTGGTGATGCCGTGTAGTCTAAAAACTTCTCTGGCCATGATATTGCTTAGTTCTTTAGTGGAAGGGAGTTTGGGAAGAGGAATGAGGTGAACCATTTTGGAGAAACGGTCAACCTCTGTGAGAATGACCGTATGACCAGAGGACGGAGGTAGACCAGTGACAAAATCTATGGAGATGTGTGACTAGGGACGAGATGGAACGGGTAGAGGGTGAAGTAACCCTGCTGGAAGACGATGTGATGACTTGGCTTGGTTACATGAAGAGCAAGACTTGACATACTCCTTAACATCCTTAATAAGATCCTCCCACCAAAATTGTGATCTAACCACACTAAGAATCTTGGTGATGCCGGGATGACAAAACATATGTGAATTGTGACAGAGCTTGAGTACCTCTTTGATTTTATTGTTGGGGACAAACACTCGATCTCTAGGACAGTTGGATGGGGGAGGACAGACCTGATTGGCTTGCCGGAGGTCAGCTTCAAGTTGAGTCATGTATAGACAGATTTTGTCAGGCAAGATGAACTCTATCTCTGTCTTTGTCTTGGAGGAACCATCGCCCTCGGAGATGCAAGATAAAGCATCGGGTTTAGTGTTTTTAGTCCCAGGTCTGTAAGACAAAATAAAATCAAAGCGACCAAAAAAAAAAGTGCCCACCTGGCTTGCCTCGGGTTCAAACGTTTGGCAGTTCTGAGGTACTCAAGATTCTTGTGGTCAGTCCACACATGGAAAGGTTCGTTCGCACACTCGAGCCAGTGTTGCCACTCCTCGAGGGCCAACTTGACGGCCAGCAACCCACGATCACCTACGTCAAAGTTGTGTTCCGTGGCATTGAGACTTCTAGAAAAGAAGGCACATGGGTGAACTCTCCCCTCTTTACTGCGCTGGCTCAGAACAGCTCCTACCCCAGTGCTAGAGGCGTCAACCTCTACTATGAAGGGTTTGTTGGGGTCAGGAGCATGAAGGATGTGTGCAGTAGAGAACAGATCTTTAAGTTCATTAAAAGCAACGTCAGCAGCCTTGTTCCAAACAAACTTGGTCTTGGAGGAAGTTAATGCATGAAGAGGCCCAACAATAATAATAATAATAATAATAATAATAATAATCATTTTATTTAAAAAGCGCCTTTCATGACACCCAAGGACACTTAGACAATAGACAATAGAACTATAGTTCCTAATAAATTTCCTATAAAAGTTAGCAAACCCTAGAAATCTTTGCAACTGTTTTCTCTCTCTCGGAATTGGCCAATCAACAACTGCAGATATCTTGCCAGAGTCCATGGTTACCTGATTAGGTGAGATCACAAAGCCGAGGAAAGAGGTGGAGGTTTGGTGGAACTCACATTTCTCTGCCTTGACAAACAGGTTATTATGTAACAATCAGATAAGGACAGATCTGACGTGTTTCTGATGGGAGGAAACGTCTTTGGAAAAAATCAAAATGTCATTGAGGTAGACAAACATGTACTGATTCACCATGTCCCTAAGCACATTATTAACTAGTGCCTGAAAAACAGCCGGTGCATTTGTAAGACCAAATGGCATTACCAGATATTCGTAGTGTCCATTGGGGGTGTTGAAAGTAGTCTTCCATTCGTCCCCCTCCCTGATGCGGACTAGGTGGTAAGCATTTCTCAGGTCTAGTTTAGTGAACACTGTGGCTCCTTGGATGAGATCAAATGCTGTGGACATGAGAGGCAAAAGGTATTTATTCTTAATAGTGATCTTGTTGAGCCCCCTGTAGTCAAGACAAGGCCTGAGAGATCCATCTTTCTTGCCAACAAAGAAAAACCCTGCCGCAGCAGGGGATGCTGAGGGTCTGATAATGCCAGCTTGAAGAGAGTCTTTAATGTAAGTCTGCATTGTAGAGTGTTCAGGACCTGATAAAGCATATAGACTGTCCCTAGGTGGTGTGGTGCCAGAAATAAGGTCTATGGCACAATCATATGGTCTGTGAGGGGGAAGAGAGGTCGCTTTTACCTTGTTGAACACCTCCTTAAGGTCATGGTACTCCACTGGAACTTTGGAGAGATCTGGGTATGTTTCAGTAACAGTTCCAGGGCTGATGGAAGGTAAAAC
>NC_056498.1:86793338-86798638 GCF_014905685.2 Nematolebias whitei
TCTGGGTATGTTTCAGTAACAGTTCCAGGGCTGATGGAAGGTAAAACGGCCTCATAGAGACAGGCAGTGAGACAATCAACAGACCAACCCACTATTTCTTTACCCCTCCAGTTAATACGAGGGTTGTGTTTGTTAAGCCAAGAAGCACCGAGAACTACATGCAGTTGGGGAGAATTAATCACGATAAACTTGATCCTTTCTTTGTGATTACCTCCCAATATCAAGGTGATGGGTATAGTCTCAAGGTCAGAGTCATTAAGAGAATGACCATCCAGAGCTAGAACTTTATGAGATTTGGTGGACTGAATTAGCTCAATACTAATCGACAGGGCAAATTGGTGATCGATAAATTCAGTATCCGTCCCAGAATCAATGAAGGCGGATACAGGTATGGGTTTCTGACCTGTTAATTGGATTTCTGCTGGCACAGTAAAAGGAGAGGAGACCTTGGGGTTTCTGATTTGGCTCAGCAGGCATCTCTTCTTGCCTGCTGAGCCTGGTCTTTTGATGGGCACTGGCCTATAGTGTGGTTACTCTCACCGCAATAAAAACAAAGATGCAGTCTCCTTCATTTCTTTCTTTTCTTGGGAGTGAGGCGGCTCCTCCCCAGTTGCATAGGCTCTTCTTATTGAGAGATGTAGGGGGCAGGTGCAGAAGGAATTATGTTAACAAAAATTTTAGACTCACCCCACGGTCTAGGTGTCTTCACAGGTACAAAATATAGCAGCACTTGGCGTTCCTCTGCCACTCCGATGTGCCCCATGATTTAGCTTTACCTGCGAGTAGAGAGATGACGTAAGCCACCCGGGCCCACTCAGAGGGGAAGGAGGAGGGCTGCAGCTGGAAATGAATTTCACACTGCGTGAGAAAAGGCCGACATTGGTCTGGTTCTCCTCTAAACAGTTCTGGAGGTGACAAGCGAGGTTCATGAAAAATAGCAGGAGAGTGAGGTGGTAACAAAGTCCTGTGGAGAGTTTTGCTGTGACAAGGACTTTAACATGATCATTATCTCCTGCATTTCTGATTTGAGCTTAACTATGGCCCCCTCCACACCAGAGCGCCACTCTTGGGTTGGTGCTGGATCCATTTTGGCCAGATTCTACTGTCAAGAACCAGTTTGGATCAGCACATAAACACCAAATCCAAGAGCAGTTTTTTAAAAGAGTTTATTGTTATAAAACAATCTCTGGTGGAGGTCTGGGTCCTGGGCCGGGTCCAATCTGTCAAGACAGAAGTGTTAGTGATCGTGGTCTGACTGGGTAGATTCAGAGAGATACTATGGTTTTCACTAACCTTCTGTCTTGATTGCGAGGCAGGAGCTTTAGTCGCACTGGAGCCGGTGATGTCACTCATGAAGAGTGAACTGCTACAGTGGAGCAGACTGAGGAGATTGAGATCCAGGCAAAAGTGGGCCAGGAACGGGAAGGCAGAGATCAGGAGCCGAGGGTCAAATACAAAATCTGTGATCATGGTCCAAAAGGGGAAAGCGCAGAGTCAAATACCGTGGTCAGATGAGCATAACAAATCCAAAAAGAGGCAGGCAGGGCGAGGAGTCAAAAACAGGCAAGGGTTGTGGCAAGGCGAGAGACAAGACTGAGAATGCTGGATTTCTAACAATAAACAGGTTTGAGAATCTGGCACTGAGTGAGAGAAGAACTGAGCTTAAAAAGGGAGCAGGGCAGGTGGAACTAATGAGCGCTGATGAGTGACTGAGCAGAGGCGTGGTGTAGGAAGACAGGAACTAAAGGGTGACAGGCATTACAGGACTGAAACAAGAAAATTAAACTAAAACTGTGGAATACTAGGGCAAAACGTGACACCAACAGCTTACTCCAAAGTGGAACAAACCAGTTCTGCTTGTGATAAGATGGTCTCTTTGGTACGCCCCTCCTCCATTGCCGGCCCTCTTCCTTGTTGACAGTCTTGTCAAACTGGTTGAAAACAACAAAGTCCATGCTCAATAATCCAGGTATAAAATCCAACATTTTTCAGTCAGGTCATCTGGACAGTTTCTTTTTTTGTGCTGAAAATTAGATAATAGTAATAAATTAACATTACCTCTTCTTGAACGGTCATCATTTGTTATGAGGTGGTTGAATCTCTCGCTCATCATTATCATGTGGCAGGGCTTCAATCTGGGGTCGGGCTTGTTGACAATATAAGGTTTAGCTTTTTCATAAAGTGCTGCTACAACTTTTTGGCTGAAGTGTTGATGTGATGGGATGTCGTAGGCAGCGGGGCTCAATAACTTTAAAGTTGGCGCATCTACAACAGAATACGGACGTAGATCCAGAGCTTTAAAATCTCCTACAGCTTGTGTTATTGATTTGGACCGATCTGAATTACCTGATAAAGGTTGTATAAATGCTGCTGTTATTGGTCTTTGAACCAACTGTAGAAGAGACGTTCATGTTCGGATGATGCAGTTTCAAGTGCGTTAACAAGTTAGACGTGTTGTTGCTGCAGATCCAATCTCAGTGAAACAACGTCGACACACAGCTTTGGATTTGTTCACTTGTCTTTTAACAAGAAAGACATAATGTTCCCAAACAAGAGACCGCAACAAGATGCTAGGCTGCTAATGTTATGTGTGCTGCAAGATTTATTTATTTTTATTTTATTTATTTATTTATTTATTCATTTCATAACAAAATAAAATACATATCAATTAACATATATGTAATTAGAAAACAATTATAAATATAAAATGAAAGGTAGCAGATGAAGAAAAAATCTTATTGAATCTGCTCCTTATTTATCTAATAAACCATTCAAACAAGCATATTCAGAAAATTATCAGAAACAAGTAAATAACTCAAGTAATATTTCAAATATCCAACATTTTTCATGAAATACATTCATATATATTTTTTTAGCAATTGAATTTTTACCATTTTCTTAAATACCGAGATTGATTTAGCTTCCTTAACATCTAACTCCAAGTCGTTCCACAGTCCAACACCCTGAATTAGGGTAGATCTTCCCTTCAAACTGGTTCTGAATTGCGGTTTAACAAAAACATCTTTCCCCTTAAGATTATAATTACTAGCTCTTTTTACACAATGCATTTGGATATTAGAAGGCAATGTATTATTATGAGCTCTATACATGAATGACAAAATGGTATAATCCACCAAATCAGGGAACTTCAACAACTTCATTTGACAAAATAATATACTCGATGGATGATAATAATGTTTACCCTTGATAATTCTTACAACTCTTTTCTGCAAAATAAAAATAGACTTTGTAATTGATTTACATGCTTTTCCCCAAACATTAACACAATAAATCAAATGTGGCACAACAATTGTATTATACATCAAATACAATGCTTTGTCATTCAGTAGATACTTAACTCTATAAAATATTGTGTAGTATGTCATATAGGGATATATATTCATACTTTTCACGAGTTCCTCATCTTTCTGACTGTGTAAATGTCATGCATTGAATTTTAACAGAAATGTAACGAGAGACGTTATTTATCTTTGACCCATCAAAATGAATGCGGTCATTTATTTTCAGAATCAAAGTTTAACATCAAACATTTACATTAATTTGGCAAAATATGAAAATAATAACAGACAAGTTTCACAAATAATAGACTTCAATCACACGGCGGTGATTGAGGATTTTGCTTCAGATATTTCTAAAATATCTGTACTGATTTTAAGAGAAAGCAGAGTTTAAGATGGAAATGGAGATTTATCTTACAGAGAGATTTGTGAGGGAATTAATCTGTTTGACCAGAAAACGTGCACGCTCCATCAGATCTCAGCTTGCCTCCGGTACACTTAGTCGAAAATAGAACCTTCTACCTGGTTGACGATAAAATCAGCGTCGGCGTAGGTTCCTTTCTGACTCTTTCAGCGTCTCCGTGAGAACTGCCAAACCCTTAGAGAGTCGTACGAGGTTGTTCAAACAGAAGTTATAATCCCAAAACGTCTCTGGATCATCCTGAACGCGTTTGCATCCAAGAACTCTAACTCCATCACTCTCTCAGCACTCTCTCGTTGAACTCATTCCTGAGCGCAGCAACACAGCAACTCCTACATGAACTGGGAAGTTGCCACATTTTAAATGGGTCGACTTCCGGGTCATTTGAGAGCTTTTTGATTGGTCGATGGACCAGAAATAGAGGTGTGGTTTGTGATGTAAGATGTTATCAAATTCGAGGTCAGAGAATGAGATTGTTCAACAACAGACAGAAAGATTATTGCAGAAAACCAGACTTCGTGGAGTCTCACTCTGCTGTATCTTCTCAAATAGTTAAACATGACATTTTTCTCAGTAAACATTTTAGTTGACCGAGAACCGACCTTTAACATACTTACAAAACTCACTCATTGCAGACAGAAAAATCAAGAAATGCATATTAACCTGATTTCTTCTTTGAATGAGGAATAAAAATCATTACTTACTGTTTATGTAAAATAAAAATGAGTAGTTCTCTTCAACCTGTAACATTGAGTGAACTAACACAATTTGATTATCAAACATTTGTAAAACAGTAATGATCATAGAGAATTGTCTTTTCTACTTGATTAATTCAAGAGAGAAAGTCCCCAGATGGCTCAAACTGTATTTCTGGATGCAGATCAATGAAATAACAGTCTCTGTCCATCTGGTCAGTTCTTAAGGTCAAGTGTTTCGACCTTAGGCTTATTACTTCAGGTTAGGTTCACTACAGTCCCCCCTTTGGAAATCATCGCCTGTCCATGGGGATGAATTCCAACCGTGAACTTAGACCTTCAAATGTTCTTGAGCTTGATGTAATCCAGCAAGGAAGACCAAAGTCAAAAGTAATCCAGCAAGGAAGACCAAAGTCAAGGTAATTCCACAATGAAACAAAGTCAAGGTAATTCCACAATGTTCTTGATAATTCCATTGTGTTGATTATAATTCCATATCGTCTCGATAATTCCATTGTAGCAATGCTTTAACCCCTTGGAAACAGAGTCTGTAATCCATTGGAAAAAGTCATATAATCCACAACGTATAATCCACAACGATTGGAAGTGTTGATTAATCAGCATACAGAGGGGTACCCTTGGATTGAACTGAAGAAGCGGCCACTGGATGAAGAGTGGAGACCAACGTCAGGATTGCAGGTCGCCTCCAGCGAAGGTTGTCTCCAGCGACGTCCAGCCTGTGCCGTTCTGGTTCAATGTGTCATGCAATTATGTGGTTTAAGGTGGGCTTATGAAGGGGATTTTACATAAGGCCTTAAACTATATGCATCTGGTGTGTAAGCTATTATGGTTGGGAACAGCTACAACTACCAGTTAAGGGGTGGA
>NC_056498.1:86798738-86818621 GCF_014905685.2 Nematolebias whitei
GTCATCAGGACTCTGTATCACAGAGCAGACAGCATCCCCACTAGCTCGGGAGCCAGGCAGAAGGAGAAATCCTACACAAAACAGGCTCTAGAGCAATGTGGATATCCTAACTGGGCCTTCCTGAAAGCAGAGAAGAAACCCAAACAGGACTCCAGTCAGCCAACAGGTGAAAAGGAGGAACCCAGACCAGTGGTCATTCCATATGTTGAGGGAGTATCAGAGAAACTGAGACGTTTATTTTCTAAACATAACGTCCCAGTGGCTTTTAAACCCCAAAATACATTACGGCAAAGACTGGTTCATCCCAAAGATCCAGTCCCCCGGCACAAACAGAGCAATGTTGTGTATGCTGTTCAGTGTCAGGAGGGCTGTGATCAGTCTTACATCAGGGAAACTAAACAGCCACTGGCCAAAAGGATGGCCCAGCACAGAAGATCAACATCATCAGGCCAGGATTCTGCGGTCTACACTCATCTCCAGGCCAGTGGTCACTCTTTCAGGGATGAAGATGTTCACATCCTGGACAGAGAGGAACGATGGTTTGAGAGAGGAGTAAAGGAGGCCATCTTTGTGAAAAGAAATCGTCCATCGTTAAACAGGGGTGGAGGCCTCCGGGTTCAACTGTCCCCCTCTTACAATGCTGTGATTGCTAGTATCACTCAGCCCTCTGTGAACAGTAAACAGCCATCAGTGTGCTAATGATCCATTGTTAGGCTGATGGTCCTTCTTGAGCATGTGATCAGCTGGTTTTGGTTGTCAGCAGCAAAACTGGTTGATCCACCCTGAGACGGTGCTATTTAAGAGACTGAGCTGAATGCAGCTCCTCAGACTGAGGAAGTCTCTCGGATGAGAGACGAAACGTTTCTACATTTTTTTGTTGATTTGCTTTGTTTTTTTGGTTTTTTTTTGAATGTCCAGAGGACCAGATTTAACTTTTTTAGATTTTTCTACCTGGATTATTGAGCATGCATCAGGATACATGGAAGATAGTTAAAGATACAACAATAGGAAGCGACCACTATCCCATAATAACAGAAATAAAATTGGATATTGAACAATATAAGACAGGTGGTTTGCAGAAATGGTGTTTTGGTAGTGCTGATTGGGAAACATTTAGATACCATACCATACCACTTTATTTATAAAGCACTTAAAACAGCTACAAAGCAAACCAAAGTGCTGTACAGACAGAACAACAGGTAACACACAAAGCAAAATACAAAACGAGGTAAATCAGAATATAGACAAAAACCGATGCAGATAATGATGACAAACCAGTGTAGAGCATACAGGATCAAAAAACAGATCATCTTGTGTTGAAAGCTATTGAATAGTAGTGAGTTTTTAAACGGGACTTGAAAACCGAGAGGGAGGGGGCCTGTCTGACAAGCAGAGGTAACTCGTTCCAGAGTCTTGGTCCTGCTACAGAGAAGGCCCTGTCACCTCTGCGCTTAAGACGAGTTCCTGGAACTGTGAGGAGCAACTGGTCCACTGACCTCAGGGAGCGTGGTGGGACATACAGTTGTAGCAAATCAGAGAGATGGGGGGGGGGCGACACTGTTCAGTGATTTGTAGACATACATGAGTATTTTGAACTGGATTCGAAAGTGAACCGGTAACCAGTGCAGTGAGGCCAAAACTGGTGTAATGTGCTCTCTTTTGCCTGTACTGGTTAAAAATCGGACTGCTGCATTCTGGACCAGTTGTAGTCGTGCAATGGAGGTCTGACTGATACCAAACAGGAGCGAATTGCAGTAATCAAGCCTAGATGTAATGAATGCATGTATTACTCTCTCCAGGCTATTTTTGGACAATATGGGCTTCAGTTTAGACGGCAGCCTCAGTTGGAAGAAACATGATTTAACAATCATGTTTACATGATTGTTAAGTTTCAGGGAAGGGTCCATTATCACGCCCAGATAATGGTAGCCTAGATAGATGTATAAGTGATCAGGAATAGGGAAAAATTAATGTAAATATGGAAGTTGATCAGCTAAATGTCTCTGTTTGTCATGCAATCATACAGGCTGCTGACAAATCTATAAAGAATAAAGGAGGTAAGGGCTGTAAGAAGATTGTTCCATGGTGGACAAAGGAGTGTGATAAAGTAATCAAAAGTTGAAATAAAGTTTTTAAAATGTTAAAAAGGAATCGCAGCTCCCAAAATCTTATTGAATACAAGAGATGTCAAGCCATTGTGAGAAGAACTATAAAAAAGTGCAAAAAGGGATTATTGGAGGCATTTCTGTAATTCAGTAGGAAGAGAAACTGGGATTAATAAAGTATGGACAATGATAAGAAGAATGAATGGAATTAAAAGAGAATATCCGGTATTAAACAATGGTCAAATTATAGCAGTAAAAGATGAAGAAAAGGCAGATCTGATGGCTAAAACCTTTACCAAAATACATAGTTCAGATAATATTACTTTGGAAGGGAAACGGGGAAGAGAAATAACAATGATAGGGAATAGAGAGATCTTGGAGCATGTAGAGGATGGAAATGATCTATTAAATGTTCCTTTTACAAAATCAGAACTAAATCGAGCCCTACAGAAATTTAAGCTAACAACACCTGGGAAAGATCAGATTTGTTATTTAATGGTGAAACTTCTTACAGAATCTTCTAAAGACATTTTATTGGAACTTTATAATAAAGTTTGGGAGAATGGAAAATTACCACAGAGATGGAAAGAAGCAGTGATAATACCAATACACAAGCCAGGCAAAGATGACACAAACCCAGAACATTACAGACCGATTGCATTAACATCTAATATATGCAAAATAATGGAGAAAATTATTAATGACAGGTTGATATACTATATAGAATCAAAAGGATATATGTCACAATATCAAAGTGGTTTTAGGAGAGGTAGAAACACCATGGATTCAGTTTTAAGTTTGGAATATGAAATCAGAAAGGCCCAAGTTAAAAAAGAGAGTATTGTAGCAGTGTTTTTTGATATTGAAAAAGCGTATGATATGATGTGGAAAGAAGGTTTATTAATTAAAATTAGAAATATAGGCATTACAGGACGGATGTACAGATGGATAAAAGATTTTCTTACCAAGAGACAAATACAAGTAAGGACAGGAAACCATTATTCTGAAAAATACATTGTCGAAAACGGAACTCCACAAGGGAGTATAATAAGTCATTTATTGTTTACAATAATGATAAACGATGTGTTTCAAAACTTAGATACTGGGATGGGTTTTTCTCTTTTTGCTGATGACGGAGCAATGTGGAAAAGGGGAAGGAACTTGGAGTTTATTACTAGAAAAATGCAAGAAACTATTTCTAAAATTGAAAAATGGTCATACAAATGGGGATTTAGATTTTCGGTAGAAAAGACTAAGACAATGTTCTTTACAAGGAAAAAAATTGGAGATGATATTAAACTAAAGTTATATAACCAAGAACTAGAAAAAGTGAAGCAGTTTAAATTTCTTGGGGTTTGGTTTGATGAGAGGATTACATGGAATATACAGGTCCTTCTCAAAAAATTAGCATATTGTGATAAAGGTCATTATTTTCCATAATGTAACGATAAAAATGAAACTTTCATATATTTCAGATTCATTGCACACCGACTGAAATATTTCAGGTCTTTAATTGTTTTAATACTGATGATTATGGCATACAGCTCATGAAAACCCAAAATGCCTGTCCCAAAAAATTAGCATATTTCATCCCACCAATGAAAGACAAGTGTGTTTTTTTGTTTTTTTTTAAAGAAAGAGAAGAAAGAAGAATAAATAAATAATAGAAGAGAAATAGATAAAACGAGAGACCACCACGACAAAACAACAAGCACAGCACAATGCCACCCACAATATCACCATGAAACATTCGACATCGCACAAGGAATCATCTAGCTTCCACCACTACCCAACCTAGCGTGCATCTGTCAAAGCACCTGAATCCAAACACCCGCGCAAGCACGCCCGCCACCACCAGATTTCTCCAAGACAAAAAAAGACAAGTGTTTTTAATACAAAAAACGCCAACCTTCAAATAATCATGTTCAGTTATGCACTCAATACTTGGTCGGGAATCCTTTTGCATGAATGACTGCTTCAATGCGGCATGGCATGGAGGCAATCAGCCTGTGGCACTGCTGAGGTGTTATGAAGGCCCAGGATGCTTCGATAGCAGCCTTAAGCTCATCCAGAGTGTTGGGTCTTGCGTCTCTCAACTTTCTCTTCACAATATCCCACAGGTTCTCTATGGGGTTCAGGTCAGGAGAGTTGGCAGGCCAATTGAGCACAGTAATACCATGGTCAGTAAACCATTTACCAGTGGTTTTGGCACTGTGAGCAGGTGCCAGGTCATGCTGAAAAATGAAATCTTCATCTCCATAAAGCTTTTCAGCAGATGGAAGCATGAAGTGCTCCAAAATCTCCTGATAGCTAGCTACATTGACCCTGCGCTTGATAAAACACAGTGGACCAACACCAGCAGATGACATGACACCCCAGTGACTGTGGAAACTTAACACTGGACCTCAAGCAATGTGAATTCTGTGTCTCCTCTCGTCCTCCAGACTCTGGGACCTTGATTTCCAAAGGAAATGCAAAATTTACTGTAATCAGAGAACATAACTTTGGACCACTCAGCAGCAGTCCCAGGCGAGATGCTTCTGACGCAGTCTCTTGTTCAAAAGTGGCTTGACCTGGGGAATGCGGCACCTGTAGCCCATTTCCTGCACACGCCTGTGCACGGTGGCTCTGGATGTTTCTACTCCAGACTCAGTCCACTGCTTCCGCAGGTCCCCCAAGGTCTGGAATCGGCCCTTCTCCACAATCCTCCTCAGGGTTCGGTCACCTCTTCTCGTTGTGCAGCGTTTTCTGCCACACTTTTCCCTTCCCACAGACTTCCCACTGAGGTGCCTTGATACAGCACTCTGGGAACAGCCTATTTGTTCAGCAATTTCTTTCTGTGTCTTACCCTCTTGCTTGAGGGTGTCAATGATGGCCTTCTGGACAGCAGTCAGGTCGGCAGTCTTACCCATGATTGCGGTTTTGAGTAATGAACAAGGCTGGGAGTTTTTAAAAGCCTTAGAAATCTTTTGCAGGTGTTTAGAGTTACATCGTTGATTCAGATGGTTAGGTTAATAGCTTGTTTAGAGAAACTTTTCATGATGTGCTAATTTTTTGGGACAGGCATTTTGGGTTTTCATGAGCTGTATGCCATAATCATCAGTATTAAAACAATTAAAGACCTGAAATATTTCAGTTGGTGTGCAATGAATCTGAAATATATGAAAGTTTCATTTTTATCATTACATTATGGAAAATAATGACCTTTATCACAATATGCTAATTTTTTGAGAAGGAGCTGTACACGTACAGAAGGTTTTAGATAAATGCAAGAAGGTGTTAAATATCATGAGGTGTTTAACTGGAAGTGACTGGGGGGCAGATAGGAAAGCACTTAAGGCTATATACACAGGATTAATTTGATCAGTACTAGATTATGGAAGCATTGTTTATAATTCAGCAGCAGATACAACTTCAAAAAAATTAGACCGTATTCAATATCAAGCATTGAGACTGTGTACAGGCGCAATGAGATCTACCTCAACAACATCACTACTAGTAGAAATGGGAGAAATACCACTCAAAATTAAAAGAGAACAACTAACTCTAAATTACTGGGCTAATCTGAGAGGTCATGGACAGTGTAACCATTCAGAAAGCAGGCCAGATATTTTAATAGAAATTCAACAAACACTATACAGAATAAATATGATGGGTCTAATGATACATTTTTTATGGATACCAGCTCATTATGGTGTTACAGGAAATGAAATGGCAGATAAAGCTGCAAAGGAAGCCACTAGAAATAAATCGGTGAATTTAGTAGTTAATTTTAGTAAAACAGAAATAAAACTTTTAATAAAACAGAAAATGAAGGATAAATGGCAAAAGATATGGGAGGAAGAAAAGAAAGGACGCTGGTTCTATAAAATCCAAAAGAAAACTGGAGACATGAGAAGGACAGGGAGGACGAGGAGAGAAGAGACGACTGTTGATTCAAAATTTAAATAAAATTTAAGTAAAACTAGATTTAATTTATTTATTCTGAAATAACTCTAATAGTAAAATTTATCAGATAATCTTTCATTATCTTAAATTAACACAGTTATTTAAGAGGATTTAATCCTTGAGTGACATTTTGGTCCACACTCCTTACCACCGTGGCGGTAATGCACCAATTTTGTTGTTTGCCAACCGCCAATAAACCTCAAAGAAGAAGAAGAAGTACTCAGTGCCAGATTATTGAAAGCCTCACAGTGAGTAAATGTCCAGCATTCATGCCATAGTCTCATCTTCCTGGTTTTGACCTCACGCCTGCTCCACAGCTTCCTCGCCTTGCTCTCTGCCTGTCTGTTTTGGATTATCTGCTCTGCTTATGGAAATGACCTCGGCTTCTTCTATAACGACCACGACTTTTGGATCTCATCTCAAGTTTGGCTTCAGATCTCTGACCACCCGTGTATCAACCTAGTCTGTTTCTCTGAACCTGCCATTTGGATTTCCCTCCTTGCTGCTCACTGCTCAGCTTGGTCTCAAAGCCGGCTCATTTTCACCACCTGTGAAGTCACCAGAACCAACTCCTTCAAGGAATCTCTCCCTCATCTGTCTGTGACGGTTGGTGACTGTCATCAGAACAATCTGAAAATTACAATTGAACTCCTGCTCATTAACTCTCTCTTCAGATTGTACCGGCCCAAGGACTAAGACCTCCACCAGAAGCAGTTTATTAAATCTTTTAAACCTTCCTGCTGTCTGTGATCTGGTTTGACTCCCTAAACCTGGTTCTTGTCAGGTAAAGGGTACTGTCCCATGCACTGAGCCCTGAGGAACTCCATGACTAACTTTGGTGTATGAAGAAGATTTATTATTTACAAACTGGAATATAAGAAAAATATGATTTTAGAGCGGTTTCTGTAATCCCAATATCATATTCAAGCCTCTGTAGTTACACTGAGGTCTAACAGGACCAGAATAGACACAAGTCCATTGTCTTAGGCCATAAGAATATCATTAGTGACTTTTACTAGTGCTGTTTCTGTGCTATGATGAGCTCTAAACCCTGACTGAAACTCTTCGAACAGATTATTTCTTTGTAGATGGTCACGCAACTGACCTGCAACTATTTTCTCTAGAATTTTTGCGATATAGGTCTAATTATAGATTATAATAGACTTCTTAAGTAAAGGTTTAATTATTACAACCTTAAATCGCTGTGGTAAGTAACCATTCATTAAAGACAAATTAAGTAGATCTGAAATGTGGACATTAATTAGGGAAAATACCTCTTTAAACAGTCTGGTTGGGATGGGATCTAGCAGGCATGTGGATGGTTTGGATGAGGTTATTATTTTTGACAATTCAAAGAGCTCAACAGGACAAAAACTGTTCGAACATAAATCAGGCTCTAGTGAAATTTTTAAAGCTGCTTCATTTGACAGGGGACTAGAGATAGAAGGAAGGATGGTTTGAATTTCTCTCTGTCAGGGTTTTTTCGTGGCAGATCAGGACAGAAGAACCCAGTTGCGCAGGCAGGACTCAGGAGGCAAATGTATAAAATAAAAATACTTTTAATAATAAAATAAATCAAAAAGGCTGACATGGCAGCAAAACTTACATGGCCTCAAGAAACACGATCACTCAGGCAGGACAAGACAGGACATACCCAACGACGAACCGACAATGACAGAACTGACAGACAGACTTTATATACACACAACCAGGACATGACACAGGTGACGATAATCAGAACAATCAATTCAGACACAAGGGAGAACAGACAGGGGGAAGGCCCACTAGATGGTGCCATCCTGACACTCTCTAACTGAAATAATTTATAAAGAATCTCACGAAGTCATCACTATTTATAGTTTTAGGGATACATGGTTCAACAGAAATGGGATTTTAATTAGTCTAGTAATAGTACTAAACAGAAACCTAGGGTTATTTTTATTTTCATCTATTAAAGATGAGTAATATAAAGTTCTGGCTTTACTGAAAGCTTTCTTATATGTTAGCAGACTATCTTTCCAAGTTAAATAAAATTCTTCAACATTAGTAGAGCGCCATTTTCTCTCCTGGTTTCTAGATGCCTGCTTTAAAGTACGTAACTCAGAATTGAACCAAGGAGCCAGATTCCTTTGATTACTTTTTCAGTGGAGCAATTTTATCAAGTGAAGTTTGCATTGAAGTTGTAAAATTATCAACTAGATTATCTAAGTCACTGTTCTCTGATACATTACTCTGCAAGACAGAGGAAAATATTAATGGAAGAGATTGTTTAAATTTGGTTACAGCATTTTCTGATAAGCACCTGCTGAGATGAAATTTACTCTCAGTGACTGTGTAGTCATTTAATGTAAACTCAAAGGTTATTAAAAAATGGTCGGACAGAATAGGATTTGGAGGATACAAAATGGGGCAGCACGGTGGCGCAACTGGTAGAGCTGCTGCCTCTCAGCGAACAGGTCCTTGGTTCAAACCCCGGTCCAGGGGCCTTTCTGGGTGGAGTTTGCATGTTCTCTCCGTGCATGCATGGGTTTTCTCCACGTGCTCCGGTTTCCTCCCACAGACCAAAAACATGCATGTTAGGCTGATTGGTAACTCTAAATTGTCCCTAGGTGTGAGTGAGAGAGTGAATGGTTGTTTGTCTCTATGTGGTCCTGTGATGGACTTGCGACCCGTCCAGGGTGTCTCCCGCCCCTCGCACAGTGATTGCTGGACATGGGCACCAGCGACCCCCGTGACCCAAAATGGAATAAGCGGGTAAAGATAATGGATGGATGGATGGATATAAAATGCCCAACATTCACATACGTAAAAGTCAATTAGTAAAGGTCTCTATCTAAGGAGATAAATGATCAGTTATCAGTTCATTAACTAACAGGGATTTAGAGGAAAGAGATCTGATGTTCAATAATCCACATATAATGATTTTATGATTTTGCTCTTGTAAAGTAACTGTGTTTATTTTAATAAGATTTTTATGGTTTATATTTTTAGAGCAGATTTTTGGTTTATTTAATTTGAGCCGTGGGAGAGTTGACGCTATTTTAATGGGGATGTGGGGAGAAGCAGCAGAGAGGTGTGGAAGACTACAACTCTACTTCCTGGACTGGATCCTGGGTTGTCAATAATTTGGGGGATAAACAAAATCAGCCATATTTCTAGAAAGAAACGTGGCTCTGTCCAAAGTGGGATGGATGCCATCTCTCCGCATCAGACCAGGTTTTCCCCCAAAAGAACTCCAATTATCTTATTTAGGGATGCACCGATCCACTTTTTTTACTTCCGATCCGATCCCGATACCTAAGTCTGAATATCGGCCGATACCGATCCAGTTCCGATATCATGATCATCATTGATTTTATACAAGGCTGTAATAATCTCCTCTCAAGTACAATTTGTACAAATATATGCATGCATGTCCAAAAAGGCAACTTGAGGTAAGTTGTATTATTGTTGGATAAGTTTTAAAGTTAGAATTAAATTCTAACACAAAATATGTTTCTTTTTATTCCTAGCTTTAAAGTGGATATTAAAGTGATTAATTTAAGTGATTGTTTAAAGTTATTTTATATTTTTTTAAATAAGGGGCAGATATAAGAATTTTTTTCTTCTTTCTGCACTCTTTTCATTCCATGTTTTCTTTTTGATTTTTTTTATTGTTTCTTTTAAATGAATGAATGAATGAACAGTTCGAACAGGGTTCAGCAGCAGGGGCATCATGGTTCTTCTATCAAAGTAAGGTTAATAGCTGTGGTTTATATGACACATCTACTAAAAGAGTAATACTTATGATTTAAAAGGCACACCTATCATGGAAAGATTAATACTTGTTGAAATCCTAGGATGCTGTGTGAATGCTGCTGAAAACCCCCTGGAGCGAACGGTTTGATCCTTATTTAGGAGGAAAAAACAGCATCACCTCACGCCCCATGACGGTGACCTTAACGGTCCACTCAGTATCCTTCACAGACTAAATAAAATCCTGTATAAACCCCCTAACAAAACACATCCTACATGAATACAGACAATACTGCACATCCCCACTTCCCAAAAAGTCCAGTCAGCCAACCATCCAGGGGTTGTCTTCACCTGGGTGTTCGTGCATTGTTTTAGATGAACCATTCAGGCCTTCTATTGCCTGAGTAATGGACAGCATTATTCTAAACCTAGCACACATGCCCCCTTTTGTGATCATAAGGGAAGTGGGTGCAAATTGTTCAGCCAATTCTTCTACAGTAACTCAAGTCAAATTAATCAGTCGCAACACATTTTAATGGATGTAGTGAATTCTACATTTTTATTAGGGATGATGGGAAGCTCTCAAATCCGGCAGCCACCCAATCAGCTAGATTATATTAATCTGGAACTCCCCTAGGGACTCCAATCACCTCCACATAAGTAGGACTGTTTGCAGGCAGGTTAAATTTCAACTTTATGCTATGGCGTGCAAAAATGTGTCCATATCTCTCACCTGGGTGTACAGTTCAGTTCATGTGACAGATTGTGTGTTCTGAAAGTCTTTTAGGAGTAAGGAGTGCTACAGAGCTGGTGAGTGGCTGAGTGGAGTTTGTATTGTCCTGAAACGCACCGAACTGTTCACACAAGAAAACAACACCACACATTATCCTCGCTAAAATCCCCAAAACCAGAGTCACTCTCCAGGGTTTTTGTAACAAACCCATGTTATTTGAAAATAGTAAACTGTTTAAACTATTGTACTCTGTTCTCCCGAAATGACCAAATAAAAAACAACAACAATCAGTTTTCAACCCTTTCCCTCGGCGTTTTGGCACTTCGATAAGTTGGGAGGCCCTCCCAGGTGAGGGGTCCTTTGTTGCTCAGCGGTGATGAAATTTCTAGGACCGCAGAGATTTCTTCATGTGTGTGAGAGTCTCTATGTCAATATGTTTTAAACTTTTCCAGGGACATGTGTGGACTAGAGAGCCCTAAGTCAGTGGGTCCATCTTCTCGCTTTTCTTGGGGGAATAAGTTCAGTTCAGTTTTTTTTTTTTATATATATGTGTGTGTGTGTCAGGGCTTGAAGACTCTGTTCTCCTTTCCCAGCCTCTGACTGTTTTGTGTCAGGCCAATTGCCCTGACAAAGTGGGGTAGAAGGGGGTGTAATGGGGCATTCTTGGGGTGGGGGCTTCTGGGCTTATCGAGTCACTGGTCTCGATACAGTGGGGGCAGTCAGGTCACTCGTCCCGACAAAGTGGGGGCTTTCATCGACCAGATTGATCCCGACTTGATCCAGTGATCGGTTCAGCTCTTCCGCTGGCGTGCGATGTTCTCTCAACCACCTGATGAGGTCCGGTCCACCTCGGTTCAGCCCTGTAGGTGCCTGTCCACCTCGGCTCCTTCCTCTTCCTTGTGATGATTTTCAGCAGGACCCACTCTGCTGTGTGGGACCTCCCAGGTTCTTCTCTCTCCTTCTGTTTTGTCACCTGTGAATGAAAGCCTGACACCAAGGTTCTCAATTCTTCAAAATATGATCTGTACCTGTATTCCTCCGTTACTTCTCTGCCTCCTGAAACATTCACATTCAACTTTTCCTTTCATCCCCAGAGTCCTTACTTTGGGTCTTCCTAGAAGAAGCAGAGTTATTTTTCACAAGTAAACACAACAATATGTTATTACAACATGCAGTGAAAATGAGTAATCAGAAGAGTTAAGGTTTCAAAGTTTAGTGGTGAATATTTGGCATGAACGATGTTAATTTTTAGTTAAGATGATAAATTTTATTCAGCTTACCTCCTCGTGTCTATGGGAAAAATTTTTAGTAAATGCATGCGCAGAAAATATATTTTCATTGATCACCCTGTCCTCAAAACAGCACAATACAGCATTAAACATTGAGTCTGCTGATAAATGGAGCTGGAAAAAAATAGAAGGAAGTCTAAATCAGTTATTCAGCTCTGCCATAGCTCCTCCAGAGATCTGTTTAGGTACAACAAAAACAAAGAAAAGTTTCACAATACCATACATGAAAACCCAATTAATTTATTTCAGTCCAGTCAAGTCAGATCCAATCAAATGTATTTAAGAACACAGATCCACCACATTTTCATTGACCTTTGACAAAATCCACTTTGAGGGTCTGTGTTTTGGTTCTACCGGGTCTAGGGGTGTAACCTTGTACACCCTTGTGTACACATTGTGTACACATTCCAAAGGAAGAAAGAAAAATACTGTGGTTATTAGGAGCATCGATTTGACCTGTTTTTGTTTAAGCAGATATGTACAAAAGCAATGTGGTTTGTAGGCTTCTAATTGGATATATATGTATATACAATAAAAGTTATTTCTGCAAAAGTAAAAACTTAAGAATCTCCCATTTACACACAAATGATCTAGCAAGTCTGTACATCACTGTTCCTTCACTGTTCCTTCTCCCCCTTTTTCTGAAAAAGTACACCATTTGCAGCGTGTCCTGTTTCAGAAACATCTAAGAAAAAAGTTTTCTCGTTATCAAGCGTTGCCAGATCTGTTGCTCTGGACACCTCCTGCTTTGATGCAATAAAAGCTTCATCTGCTGTCTGATCCCACTAATGCAGCTGACAAATTTATCATTCCTCTGTCATTCACCAGTGTCCTGAGTGGTTGAGTGAGGCCTGCTAAACCCTGTAAGACCTAAACATGACAGCATGTCTTTAACATTACTCGGCTTTGGATGATGTAAGATCCCTGTCCTGTGTGCTGGTGACAGCCCTGCACCTAATGCTGACACCAAACATCCCAGAAACACAAGAGTGTGCCTGGCAACCTGCAGTTCATGCTCACCTTGAACCCTTTTTCAGACAGTCTCAACAACACAGACCATTGAAGTGTGTTTCTGTTTACTGTGTGACAAATGTAAAAACCTAAACTCCTTTGATTGAATACTAATGATCTGATCATTAAGGATCACAATTCCCTCTAGCCACTAGTCCAGCAACCCCAAAAAACTTTGTAATCTGAGTTTTCCCCTGTTCATAATTTTTCCAAATTAGAGCTATATGTAAAAGAATGTAGTTCTGATCCTATGAGAACAACCACAATTTAGAACGTCCAACTTAGACTGTAGACCCACAAAACTAAATGTCCAAACATTGATCCAATATCATTTACAACTAGAAACATCAGCAAATGACCAGACTTCATCCCTTGTTGCAAACCAGACCAGCTGAAATGATCTCAGCTCCAAAGCAAAAGCAGACAGATTTAACAAGCAAAAGCAGACAGATTTAACCTAAAAAAATTAAAACGTCACTTTCTCTTTCTTGTAACTGAGTCCTTTTGACTCATGGAGACTAACCTGTAAAAACAAAGGTGAACTTAATGAAAAAGTAACGAAAATAATTTGCTCTGGAGTAGCATTATTCATTTTTATGCAAGGCTTTAAGATAATGAACCTTTTCTTTTGCCTAAGAGCAATTTAACAAGGCAGTTGTTCCAGCAACCTCAATACTACATGTCTAAACTAAAAGTCCTGCTGTTTTGTGTGAAAAATGTGTCTGTGAGTGCATTTATGTCAGAGCAAAATGCAGCATCCATCCTGAAACTGGAGCCATCGCACCATCATAAATCACGTGAAGCCGACACTTCCTCCAGGCCGCAGATGTGTAGTGACATTTGCTTGACCACTGCTCCAGGTTTTCTCCAGCCTGACTTTGGAGATACTGCATGTTCAGAGTTCAAGAGTTCATCATGATGTTAGTCTAGCGCCCCCACCTGGACAAAGTAAAGTTCCACAGAGACCAGTTTACAACACAGCAGTCATTTTGTTTCAGTTCAGTTCATGACTCCAAACTTAGATCATTCTCTCAATGTTTGTAGCAGAACAGGATGTCTTTCAGCCCCAGGTGCCACACTCATCTGGAGGTACAGTTCTTTTCAATATGGTGGTCTCATAAAAGTCAATTGTTAGCAGGCCTAGTTTTCTGCATCAACTATACACATGTGATCCACTACTGTGTAACCAGAACCAGATATCCAAGATGTCAAACCACAATTGCTTTTGAATCCTAGCATCCTATATGGACCATTGTGTACATTCTGTGTGTTGCCAGAACATCCCTCCCGATTCAAGAACTTGCTCTGTTCAACTTTTTCTTGAAAGTAAAAGAAAGAGAGATTAAAATTAGCTTAAAAAATAAAGCAATCCAATTCATCCATCCATCCATTATCTTTACCTGCTTGTTCCATTTTGGGTCATGGGGGTCGCCGGTGCCCATGTCCAGCAATCACTGTGCGAGGGACGGGGTACACCCTGGACGGGTCACAAGTCCATCACAGGGACACATAGAGACAAACGAGACAAACAACCATTCACTCTCTCACTCTCACCTAGGGACAATTTAGTTACCAGTCAGCCTAACGTGCATGTTTTTGGTCTGTGGGAGGAAACCGGAGCACCCGGAGAAAGCCCACGCATGCACGGAGAGAACATGCAAACTCCACCCAGAAAGGCCCCTGGACCAGGGTTTGAACCAAGGACCTGCTCGCTGAGAGGCAGCAGCTCTACCAGTTGTGCCACCGTGTCTTCCGCAATCCAATGCAATTCTGTTATTATTATTTTATTTATTTATTTATTTTTATATAGAATCACGCTCTTAAGCCTCCCTGGTAAGGTCTATTCGAGGGTTCTGGAGAGGAGGGTCCGTCGGATAGTCGAACCTCGGATTCAGGAGGAACAGTGCGGTTTTCGTCCTGGCCGTGGAACACTGGACCAGCTCTACACTCTCAGCAGGGTCCTGGAGGGTGCGTGGGTGTAGAATGAACGTACGGACGGGCTACCAGATGTAGTATGACCATACGGATATATATCATAAATTAAACGGATTCTTTCATTTTTCTGGACTGTATAATGACGTGCATCTGAATTTAATAAAATGTGGACGTGAGACGTTAATTATCTTTGACTCACCAACGACAGTGGGTCATTTATTAACAGAATCAAGTTTAACACATCACACATTTACATTAATTGGCAAGAATTGAAAATAACGACAGCTTATTAATCAGTTTTACAGGAAGTAAACAATACAGCGATTGTTCTCACTTCCAGTAAACAATACAGCGATTGTTCTCACTTCCAGTAGTACAACAGGCATTACCACACGGCGGTGGTTGAAAACTTTGCTTTAGACATTTCTAAAAATATCTGGATTAATTTCTACTTGATAGAAGAGTTTTAAAGATGGAAAGATGAAGTTTATCTTGAGAGAGATGTGTGAGGGAATTTGTCTGTTTTAACCAGAACAGCACGCTCCTTTGGACCAGCTTGTCTCAACGGTACACTTTGGTTGAAGATCGACTTTTTACCTTTCTGAAGATATGTCAGTTCCGGCGTAAAGTTCCACTTGGAGCCACTTTCAGCGTCTCCGTAAGAACAGCTAAACCTCGGGAGTCGTGAGATCATCCAGAACAGACTTCATAATTCCTCTGAACTTCTCTCGTCCAGCTTGATTTTCTTTCATCAGCATCCTGAATTCCAGCCTTCATGAACTCTGGAACTGCGGTGTTTCAGAACTGCAGAACTTCTTCATCTACTCCCAAACGACTGGAGCTGCAAACTCTCCACCCGACTCCAACTGGAGGTGGAACCTCTTGCAGAACTCTCCATCTACTCCAACTCGAGCCAGACTTCGTTGAACTAGAAAGTACCAACATTTAGAGGGCTCTATTTCCGGTTCATTTGGGAGTTTCTGATTGTTCGAATGGACCAAACAGAGGTGTGTTTTGTGATGTAAGGTGTTATGAAAATTCAAGGAAAAAGATTAAGATTGTTTAAGAACAGACAGAAGATTGTTATGAAGAAATCAGACTTCGTGGAGTCACTTCTCTAGTATCTTGCTGTAAAAGTTAAACATGACATTTCTTTTTCAGTAAACTTGCAGTTGACCGAAACTTGAACTTTGACCAACTTACACACTTGCTCATTGAAGACAGAAAATCAGACAATGCATCATTAACCTGATTTCTTCTTTGAATGAGGATTAAAAATCGTTATTACTGTTTCACAGTTGATTTAAAAATGAGTAGTTCACTTCAACATGTAAACATTGTTTGAACTAACACAATTTGATTATCAAAACATTTGTAAAATGGTAATGATAGTAGAAAGTAGTCTTCTTTTACTTGATTAATTCAAGAAAGAAAGTCTTAGGATGGGTCAACCTGTATTTCTGGATTCAAATCAATGAAATGACAGTTTCTGTCCCATATGGTCCTTAAGGTTAGGACTTGACCTTAGGCCTAGTTCACTACATGGGAGTTTGCCCAACCAGTCTACATGTGCTTTGTGGACTTGGAGAAGGCGTTCGACCGCGTCCCTCGGGGTACTCTGGGAGTATGGGGTACCGGGCCTTTTGATACGGGCTGTTAGGTCCCTGTATGACCGGTGTCAGAGCCTGGTCCGCATCGCCGGCAGTAAATCGGGCTTGTTCCCCGTGAGAGTTGGACTCCGCCAAGGTTGCCCTTTGTCACCGATTCTGTTCATAACTTTTATGGACAGAATTTCTAGGCGCAGCCAAGGTGTTGAGGGGATCCGTTTTGGTGGCCTTAGGATTGCATCTCTGCTTTTTGCAGATGATGTGGTCTTATTGGCTTCATCAGATCGTGATCTACAGCTTTCGCTGGAGCGGTTCGCAGCCGAATGCGATGCGGCCGGGATGAAGATCAGTTCCTCCAAATCCGAGGCCATGGTCTTGAGCCGGAAAAGGGTAGAGTGCCCTCTCCGGGTCAGGGAGGAGGTCCTACCCCAAGTGGAGGAGTTCAAGTATCTTGGGGTCTTGTTCACGAATGAGGGAAAAATGGAGCGTGAGATCGATAGGTGGATATGTAGTGAACCTGATCTTATGTCAAAACTGACCAGATGGACAGAGACTGTTATTTCATTGATCTGCATCCAGAAATACAGTTTGAACCATCTGGAGACTTTCTTTCTTGAAGTAATCAAGTAGAAAAGACAATTCTCTATGATCATTACTATTTTACAAATGTTTGATAATCAAATTGTGTTAGTTCACTCAATGTTTACAGGTTGAAGAGAACTACTCATTTTTATTTACATAAACAGTAAGTAATGATTTTTATTCCTCATTCAAAGAAGAAATCAGGGTAATATGCATTTCTTGATTTTTCTGTCTTCAATGAGCAAATTTGTAAGTATGTTAAAAGTCGAGTTTCGGTCAACTAAAATGTTTACTGAGAAGAAATGTCATGTTTAATCTTTACAACAGATAATCAGAGTAGAGGCTCCACGAAGTCTGGTTTTCTCCAATAATCTTTCTGTCTGTTTTTAAACAATCTCATTCTCTGCCCTTGACTTTGATAACACCTTACATCACAAACCACACCTCTGATCTGGTCTATCCACCAATCAGAAAGCTCTAAAAAGACCCGGAAGTCAACTCATTTAAATGTGGCAACTTCCCGGTTCTCGCCAGAGAGTAACAGAGTTAAAGAGTGAAAGAGAAAAAGAGTTGCAGTTCTCCTGGAGAAGAGAGATGAAAAACTCTCTGATGCAGTTCTTGGAGAAGAGTTCCAGAGTTTAACTCTCTGAAGAGAGTTCTGAAGGAGTTCAGAATTCTGACATTCCAGGATGCAGAGAGGATTTTGGGAGTATAACTTCTGTTTGGATAACCTCGCACGACTCTCTAAGGGTTTGGCTGTCCTCATGGAGACGCTGAAAGAGTCAGAAAGGAACCCTACGCCGACGCTGATTTTATCATCAACCAGGTAGAAGGTTCTATTTTCGACCAAGTGTACCGTGGCCAAGCTGATTCCCCAAAGAGCGTGCACGTTTCTGGTCAAACAGATAAATTCCTTCACACATCTCTCTGTAAGATAAATCTCCATTTTCCATCTTAAACTCTCCTTTCTCCTAAAATCATTACAGATATTTTAGAAATATCTGAAGCAAAGTTCTCAATCACCGCCGTGTGATTGATGTCTACTGTTCTGCTGAAAGTGAGAACAATCGCCGTATTGTTCCAACTTTCTGTGAACTTGTTATTGTTATTGTTTTCATATTCTGCCAAATTAATGTAAATGTGTGATGTTAAACTTTGATTCTGCAAATAAATGACCGCATTCATTTTGATGGGTCAAAGGTAAATAACGTCTCTCGTTACATTTCTGTTAAACTCAATGCACGCATTTACACAGTCAGAAAAATGAAGAACCCGTCTTAAACAGTATGAATATATCCTGCATATGTCATACTACATTTTGGTGGCCCGTTACGTGCTCATAAATGACTGTGTATTTCGTGTAAAGATTGTTTTTTACATGTTGGCATGAAGAAAAGTAACAGTTTATCAGCTGTGCTGAAACGCAGCTCAAGCTGCGCCGCTTTGAAGTCAAAACGCTGCATGTTTAAGCGTGTTGGGCTAGTGATGTTTTGAAAGCTGAAACAGTGTCATATGTCTTTATGAAAGCTGAAATTGTACGCCTGTTATGGCAACTAAAAGCTGGGTTTTGTAGAAAACGTTAGTCTGTTTAAACTGTGGTCCAAACGGACGGAGGTTCTGTTGGACCGGCTCGGTTCTGAAAAAGGTTCGGACGAGTTGTTTAAATAGCTAGAAAAACGTTTTTGAGACCGGAGTAGCAGACTCCGTACAGCTCAGTGTTGATTCGTTACATTTTTTAACAGAAAAAGTGCATTTTGACAGTTTAAAAGACGAAAAGTTGACGAACTTATTTCAGGCTAATCTAACATGCTGGTTGCTAGAAACGCTTAGTGATTGGTTGGATTTGCTGCCGTGGAACGCTCTCATTGGATGAGAGACGTGTCAGTCAGTGACCCGGAAATGAAACTCGTTTTCATAGGGAAATAAAATCTGTTTTTTAAAGCTGAAAAGCGCTTTAAGGTGTATTTTGACACGCTGGTTAAGTTCTTCGAAGCATACTCGCTGAAATTTTGCCACGTTAGAGTTTAAAATCCGTCATTAAATGATGTTTTTGAACAACGCTAGCGATGCTAATTTTAAGCTAACAGCTAACGACCGGATGAGTGACGTGTCACGTCACTTCCTCCATGTCGGAAATGAGCTTTGCCGTGCTTAAAATCACTAAATAAAGCTGCCATATGTCCCAAGAAAACTCATGTTCATGCATAACAGTCGTGCTTGTTGAAGAATTGCCACGTTTACGCTTAAATTCGTTCAGAAACGTTGATTTTAACCGAGTTTAGCCGAAGCTAACTTTAAGCTAAGCGGCTAACAACAGGATGTCAACCGAACGTCACAGGAAGTCGTCATAGACCCCTGCTGGTAGAAAGCTAAACACTGCACCCTCCTGGAGAAACTTTAAATCACGGTTTCACTTCAGTTTTAGGTATTTTAGTGAAATTAAACGTTTTTTTTTTCTCTCTGTAAGACAAACTTTGAGTTAACAAACTTCCTCTAGCTGAATAATCACTGTTATCTTGCACTTAAAAAGTGAAGGGTATTTATGCAGAGAAGCATTTACCAACACATTTTTATTCACTGATAATTCCTTAAGAAAAAGGTACAAAATAAAATTAGAAACTTTTTAAAAGATACGGTTCAAATATTCACAGAGTTGAACAGTTTACTCATTTGCTGGAGAGATAATACACGTTTAATTGCAAAATCACTAAATAAGAGTAAACTTATCAGGAAAAAGAAACTTTTCTGTTTAAGTTACCACCTAAAAATAAATCTTCCTATTTAATTTTAAATAGAGGATGAGACAGGAGAACAGGAATAACAGTTTTTCTGAAGAAGGACTGATTAATCCTGACACATCATCAACTTTTCTTTTTCTTTTCACCACTTGCTTCTATGAGTAACTGTTAAAATAGCAAATTTCTGGAACAGAACGGTT
>NC_056498.1:86818721-86824083 GCF_014905685.2 Nematolebias whitei
GTTTGTCTCTTTCTTCATCAGATGTCAGAGTGTCGGCTTGAGCGACCACCTGTTCAATCTGTGATGAGACTGATGAGGGTTCTCGCTCCTTGGGGAGCTCCAACGAATCCTTTTCTGTGTCGTCGGGCCTGTCTATGGGCAAGGCACCATAGGTTTGTGGTCCTTGGTCGACGTCATTGGTTGAGAAAAGAGCGATGGCCTGTGATGGTTTCGTGAAACATCCTGGCCCAGCTTCTTGACTCGGTACCAGGTTATCTGGGAGTCCTCCCAGAACTGGAATGCCTAGTTCAAAATCATGAAAATCAGGTTCTAAGTTTTCAGTTTGCGATGACTCATCATCGTTTGTGTGTGAGTTTATCCCCCCTTCGTCCGATGAGGGGTTGTTGGAGGCAATAACAGCAGTGTCTTGGTGTGTTTCACCGACATCTGTAATGTTGTCATTCGCGCCGTCAGAGTTAGTAGCGATCAGATCACTACATTGTGCTCCTGGTTGGGTTCCCATTTCAGCGTGTATCAAAGTGTCTAAAAACCTTTGCATTTCCTCTGTCTCTTCCGAGCTCAGAGGTTTAGGGCCTTGTTCCTGGGACCTTTGTGATTTTATCGCCTCGGGACGTTTCGTCCGAGGTGGGGGAGGGTTAGGTACGTCTTTTGGGGGTTCCTCTTCGGATTTCCCCTGATAATATGGGTCCTCTTGGATCCCATATCCTTGCGTCCTACGCATGCCCCATATACGATAATCACGTTCATCCTCTGAAAGAGGAGCATTTTTGTCCCAGCGTGCACCTTCATCACGTGGTTTGTTAGTTTGAAAATACTGCCTTTTCTCGCCTGTTTTAGGAGGAGGTGGCGTCGCACGCCTTCCTTCTAATTCTAGGGAGTGGGGTTTAACCTTTATACCAGGAAACACCTCTATGGGCGTCTTAGCATGAGAACGTACCTCAAACACATTCACTGCACACTGTTTAATCTCATTTATGGATTTTTCTCTGAAATTTGCCATAATTTGTACTGACATGCGTATGTCAGTGTGGAGATTTTTGCTGAAAACAAATTTAAAATTTTCTTCTTCCTCCATTCCGGTTTCATTTCTGTAACCAAAATAAGCTTGGAAGATTCTTTTGTAATAGATCTTTGGATGTTCATTCTTGCCCTGCTTGACCTTGTCAGCGGCTGGGAAACCAGCAGGTCCCGTGCAGGAGTCGTATTCTCTGATCAAAGCTTCACACAGAAGGTTGTAATTCCTTCTCGTTGCATCTGGTAGACGCTCGATGAAGGTGAACACCTCTCTGTCCGAAGTGAGCCGTATCAGACTGATCTTATCCTCTACCGTAGCATTAGGATAAGATCTCAATCTGAACTCCAGATCTTTGAGGTACGCTTTTGTTCCAGATGATCCCATCGGTCCAGGCACAAAGCGTTGTACATATTTTGAGATTTTCTGCAAATCATCCATTGAAGGAGACAGTATTAACGGTCTCTCTTGTATGTGTGATGGTGCAGATTGGTCAAGGACTGCCCCTACCGCCCAAGATGGGGGTGGGGGTGGCTGATAAGGGTTGGGAGGAAGAGGTGCATATCGGTGCAGGTCTGTCCCTACCACCCGTGATGGGGGTGGAGGTGGCTGCATGGTGTCAGGAGGAAGCGGTGCATATTGGTGCAGGTCTGTCCCTACCGCCCATAATGGGGGTGGGGGTGGCGGCATAGTGTCAGGAGGAAGAGGTACATATCGGTGCAGGTCTATCTGGGGTGGTTGTGGCTGACCCGGGCCCTGATACTGTTCGTCTCTGAGTCTCAGACCAGCTCGCCCCATTTCAGAAATCTGGTTTGTAGCTGTAGCTAGTTTCTCCTCACAAGCTGTCAGGCGCTCCTGTGATGTCCGACATTCACTTTGTAAATTCAGACATTGTTGGAGTATCATCTTTTCCTCTTTGCAATCCTTCAGCTCCTTTAATGCGATCTGCAACTGTCGTTGTAGCACACCGTTGTCTGACCACACGGATTGGTACACACGGTCTTTATCCCTGGCTTCCGATAGTGATGCCTCAAGTAATTGTATTTTGCTGTTCAGCGAATCAACTTCTGCATTTGCATTTTGCTGTAAATGAAACATCTGATCATAATGTTTTCTTATGCGGGCCTCGTGTTCACTTTTAAATTGAAGGACGTATTCTTCAATTTCCTGAGCAAACACCTTTTCACTGTCTAACCTTTGTGTGAGGTAATCAGCTTTCTCAACAACCGTATAGAATGATTCTTTCAGCAAAATTGCAATTTTAGCCAGCTTTTCATAGTTTGGCATTGTAATTTCTGTAGAGGTCACACTTTCTGCAACCTCCTTCAGATTGTCCAATAACTCTTTTGGGTTCATGCTCTCCGCCTGCTTGATCTGTGGATGTAAGGAATCTGTCAGAAGCGCTAACGCATTCTCCACGCAGTCCCTTATCCCATAAGCATCAAAATCTTTTTCTAACACACCTGTCATGTTTTTCACTGTGTAGCACTTTATCTGTTTAAAACAGTTGCAAGCTTCAGATATTTTACAGGTAAATATTTGTATTCAAGTTGTCATTGAGTTTTCACACTATTTTAGCTGTTTGGGTTTTGTTGTGGAATAATATTTTGTTCCTTTTGAATCTGACTCCCATTTCTTATTTTATTTTGAAATTGACCCACTTCCTGTTTTACTTTGAAGAGGTTCTCACAGATTGATTCCATTTCCTGTTTATATAATGTAACACGATGTAAACCACTTCTGATTGGATTGGATACTGACCAATCAGATCGCAGACAGACTCAAAGCGCGCTGAAAAGTTAGTTTTTCTGTGTGAAGGAACGCCCTGTTTTTCTGAGACAAAGGGATGTGGGGGTTCTCCCCTCGTGTGTGTGAGCAGAGGGGGAGAAGTGAAGAGTCCTGTCCTGGTGTGTGTGAGCAGAGAGACGCAGCCAGCCAGGAGCAGTTTGGAGCAGAAAGACAATGCAGGTTGTATTGTAAAGATTAAGAGATGCATCCAGATTTTAATATGTTAAAATAACGACTGCATTTAACTAACCCACTGTTTATACTTGTGAATCTGTGACAACTTTTTTACTTCTGGGTTACTTTACTTATTAAATATTCATAAATTTGAAGGTGCGTGTGTAGTATCTGATGTGCAATGATTTGACTGATCCCTGCAGGATTGAAGCGGTAACTACAGAACTCGGGTGGAGAAAGAACATAAAACACAACAGTTTACACAGAAGTACTGTTATAAGTCAACTTATTCAAATGTGGGTACCTTTCTGTAGGTTTTACCCCAATTCATGAATATTTAAGTAAATGCTCTCTGGCAGTGTTACTTTTATGTGCTTATTTTTCAACAGGTACTAGTTACCAAGCTCTTTTTAGTGTATTTTACTCTAAAGCACTGAATTTTTAATAAACCTGCAATTTTTCTAAAAAGTCTCACAGCAAATCAGTTTAAAGCGTTTTTTTAAACCGTTCTGTTCCAGAAATTTGCTATTTTAACAGTTACTCATAGAAGCAAGTGGTGAAAAGAAAAAGAAAAGTTGATGATGTGTCAGGATTAATCAGTCCTTCTTCAGAAAAACTGTTATTCCTGTTCTCCTGTCTCATCCTCTATTTAAAATTAAATAGGAAGATTTATTTTTAGGTGGTAACTTAAACAGAAAAGTTTCTTTTTCCTGATAAGTTTACTCTTATTTAGTGATTTTGCAATTAAACGTGTATTATCTCTCCAGCAAATGAGTAAACTGTTCAACTCTGTGAATATTTGAACCGTATCTTTTAAAAAGTTTCTAATTTTATTTTGTACCTTTTTCTTAAGGAATTATCAGTGAATAAAAATGTGTTGGTAAATGCTTCTCTGCATAAATACCCTTCACTTTTTAAGTGCAAGATAACAGTGATTATTCAGCTAGAGGAAGTTTGTTAACTCAAAGTTTGTCTTACAGAGAGAAAAAAAAAACGTTTAATTTCACTAAAATACCTAAAACTGAAGTGAAACCGTGATTTAAAGTTTCTCCAGGAGGGTGCAGTGTTTAGCTTTCTACCAGCAGGGGTCTATGACGACTTCCTGTGACGTTCGGTTGACATCCTGTTGTTAGCCGCTTAGCTTAAAGTTAGCTTCGGCTAAACTCGGTTAAAATCAACGTTTCTGAACGAATTTAAGCGTAAACGTGGCAATTCTTCAACAAGCACGACTGTTATGCATGAACATGAGTTTTCTTGGGACATATGGCAGCTTTATTTAGTGATTTTAAGCACGGCAAAGCTCATTTCCGACATGGAGGAAGTGACGTGACACGTCACTCATCCGGTCGTTAGCTGTTAGCTTAAAATTAGCATCGCTAGCGTTGTTCAAAAACATCATTTAATGACGGATTTTAAACTCTAACGTGGCAAAATTTCAGCGAGTATGCTTCGAAGAACTTAACCAGCGTGTCAAAATACACCTTAAAGCGCTTTTCAGCTTTAAAAAACAGATTTTATTTCCCTATGAAAACGAGTTTCATTTCCGGGTCACTGACTGACACGTCTCTCATCCAATGAGAGCGTTCCACGGCAGCAAATCCAACCAATCACTAAGCGTTTCTAGCAACCAGCATGTTAGATTAGCCTGAAATAAGTTCGTCAACTTTTCGTCTTTTAAACTGTCAAAATGCACTTTTTCTGTTAAAAAATGTAACGAATCAACACTGAGCTGTACGGAGTCTGCTACTCCGGTCTCAAAAACGTTTTTCTAGCTATTTAAACAACTCGTCCGAACCTTTTTCAGAACCGAGCCGGTCCAACAGAACCTCCGTCCGTTTGGACCACAGTTTAAACAGACTAACGTTTTCTACAAAACCCAGCTTTTAGTTGCCATAACAGGCGTACAATTTCAGCTTTCATAAAGACATATGACACTGTTTCAGCTTTCAAAACATCACTAGCCCAACACGCTTAAACATGCAGCGTTTTGACTTCAAAGCGGCGCAGCTTGAGCTGCGTTTCAGCACAGCTGATAAACTGTTACTTTTCTTCATGCCAACATGTAAAAAACAATCTTTACACGAAATACACAGTCATTTATGAGCACGTAACGGGCCACCAAAATGTAGTATGACATATGCAGGATATATTCATACTGTTTAAGACGGGTTCTTCATTTTTCTGACTGTGTAAATGCGTGCATTGAGTTTAACAGAAATGTAACGAGAGACGTTATTTACCTTTGACCCATCAAAATGAATGCGGTCATTTATTTGCAGAATCAAAGTTTAACATCACACATTTACATTAATTTGGCAGAATATGAAAACAATAACAATAACAAGTTCACAGAAAGTTGGAACAATACGGCGATTGTTCTCACTTTCA
>NC_056498.1:86824183-86833984 GCF_014905685.2 Nematolebias whitei
TGCATATAGTTTAAGGCCTTATGTAAAATCCCCTTCATAAGCCCACCTTAAACCACATAATTGCATGACACATTGAACCAGAACGGCACAGGCTGGACGTCGCTGGAGACAACCTTCGCTGGAGGCGACCTGCAATCCTGACGTTGGTCTCCACTCTTCATCCAGTGGCCGCATCTTCAGTTCAACCCAAGGGTACCCCTCTGTATGCTGATTAATCAACACTTCCAATCGTTGTGGATTTACCGTTGTGGATTATATGACTTTTTCCAATGGATTACAGACTCTGTTTCCAAGGGGTTAAAGCATTGCTACAATGGAATTACCAACAACATTATGGAATTATAATCAACGCAATGGAATTACCAAGAACATTGTGGAATTACCTTGACTTTGTTTTCCTTGCTGGATTACTTCTGACTTTGGTCTTCCTTGCTGGATTACTTTTGACTTTGGTCTTCCTTGCTGGATTACATCAAGCTCAAGGACATTTGAAGGTCTAAGTTCACGGTTGGAATTCATCCCCATGGACAGGCGATGATTTCCAAAGGGGGGACTGTAGTGAACCTGATCTTATGTCAAAACTGACCAGATGGACAGAGACTGTTATTTCATTGATCTGCATCCAGAAATACAGTTTGAACCATCTGGAGACTTTCTTTCTTGAAGTAATCAAGTAGAAAAGACAATTCTCTATGATCATTACTATTTTACAAATGTTTGATAATCAAATTGTGTTAGTTCACTCAATGTTTACAGGTTGAAGAGAACTACTCATTTTTATTTACATAAACAGTAAGTAATGATTTTTATTCCTCATTCAAAGAAGAAATCAGGGTAATATGCATTTCTTGATTTTTCTGTCTTCAATGAGCAAATTTGTAAGTATGTTAAAAGTCGAGTTTCGGTCAACTAAAATGTTTACTGAGAAGAAATGTCATGTTTAATCTTTACAACAGATAATCAGAGTAGAGGCTCCACGAAGTCTGGTTTTCTCCAATAATCTTTCTGTCTGTTTTTAAACAATCTCATTCTCTGCCCTTGACTTTGATAACACCTTACATCACAAACCACACCTCTGATCTGGTCTATCCACCAATCAGAAAGCTCTAAAAAGACCCGGAAGTCAACTCATTTAAATGTGGCAACTTCCCGGTTCTCGCCAGAGAGTAACAGAGTTAAAGAGTGAAAGAGAAAAAGAGTTGCAGTTCTCCTGGAGAAGAGAGATGAAAAACTCTCTGATGCAGTTCTTGGAGAAGAGTTCCAGAGTTTAACTCTCTGAAGAGAGTTCTGAAGGAGTTCAGAATTCTGACATTCCAGGATGCAGAGAGGATTTTGGGAGTATAACTTCTGTTTGGATAACCTCGCACGACTCTCTAAGGGTTTGGCTGTCCTCATGGAGACGCTGAAAGAGTCAGAAAGGAACCCTACGCCGACGCTGATTTTATCATCAACCAGGTAGAAGGTTCTATTTTCGACCAAGTGTACCGTGGCCAAGCTGATTCCCCAAAGAGCGTGCACGTTTCTGGTCAAACAGATTAATTCCCTCACACATCTCTCTGTAAGATAAATCTCCATTTTCCATCTTAAACTCTCCTTTCTCCTAAAATCATTACAGATATTTTAGAAATATCTGAAGCAAAGTTCTCAATCACCGCCGTGTGATTGATGTCTACTGTTCTGCTGAAAGTGAGAACAATCGCCGTATTGTTCCAACTTTCTGTGAACTTGCCATTGTTATTGTTTTCATATTTTGCCAAATTAATGTAAATGTTTGATGTTAAACTTTGATTCTGCAAATAAATGACCGCATTCATTTGATGGGTCAAAGATAATTAACGTCTCTCTCGTTACATTTCTGTTAAACTCAACGCACGACATTTACACAGTCAGAAAGATGAAGAACTCGTGAAAAATGTATGAATATGTCCAGCATATGTCATACTACAGATAGGTGCAGCGTCTGCAGTGAAGCGGGCGCTGTACAGGTCTGTCGTGGTGAAGAGAGAGCTGAGTCAAAAGGCGAAGCTCTCAATTTACCGATCGATCTACGTTCCCACCCTCATCTATGGTCACGAGCTTTGGGTTGTGACCGAAAGAATGAGATCTCGGATACAAGCGGCCGAAATGAGTTTTCTCCGCAGGGTGTCTGGGCTCTCCCTTAGAGACAGGGTGAGAAGCTCGATCATCCGGGAGGGACTCGGAGTAGAGCCGCTGCTTCTCCACGTCGAGAGGAGCCAGTTGAGGTGGCTTGGGCATCTGTTTAGGATGCCTTCTGGACGCCTCCCTGGTGAGGCGTTCCGGACACGTCCCACCGGAAGGAGGCCCAGAGGAAGACCCAGGACACGCTGGAGGGACTATGTTTCTTGGCTGGCCTGGGAACGCCTCGGGATTCCCCCGGAAGAGCTGGCCCAAGTGGCTGGGGAGAGGGAAGTCTGGGCCTCCCTACTTAGGCTGCTACCCCCGCGACCCGACCCCGGATAAGCGGAAGAAAATGGATGGATGGATGGATTTTTATATAGCTCTAAACCACACAAAAAATTGTGTATGGGCACTTAACAGAAACCTTCACCTAAATAGCAAAACCAATTAGTAAAGTTATCCATCTCAGGTTACACATAAACTAATAAAGTTCAAACTCAGTTCTCTGATAGCTATTTCTATTTCTGGAACATCTGTCAGCCTCTGCCTCCAGCCGGGTCATCCTGCACTCCGGCCAGCACAAGGATTTTAATAGCTCCCCATACAGTGAAAGTAAAAACACAACATTAACACTAAAATCAGAATCTAAGGCAAAACTCTCTACACCACACATGTCAAACTCAAGGTCCGCGGGCCAGAGGTGGCTCACGAGAGCTTAAACGGTCTGATTGTCATATAATAAGTGAAAAGGGTGCACTGACAACAAACTACTACTATATTTCCCATATTGCATGCCAAGCACAGTGCTAAGTCTGCTAAAGTGAGCCTTCAACTCTAATGTTGTTATCTTGAATTTATTAAATGTCTTATTATATTATGTTAAATTTGTAGCAATGTATTTGGGAATGCAGGTTATTATTATTTCATTTTTTAAGTCTTCATTGTAATATGGTGAGTGTTTTGAGTGGTGGGGCGGCGCCCCCTATTGATGAGCTGCCACTGCATACCACAACCTTCAACTAACAGACCCCGCTCTTGGATTATCCCTTCATGGACCATGTACAGCACCTGTCTGCTCCACTGTTGCTGCACACTCTCCATGAGTGAAGTCATCCTCACCAACTCGACAACAGTGTGTTTCACTCTGCAGATGGAGAAGGTTAGTGACAGCCACAGAGACTCACAGAACCTCACCAACAAATACCTATTCACTAACCTCTGTGTCTTAATAGATCGGACTCCCCCTTGGACCCGGACCTCCACCAGCAGCTGTTTTCTAATAAACTGTTTAAACTATTCCTGGTGTTTGGTGTTGTGTGCTGATCCTAGACCCAGTTCTGGTCAATACCAGTCTGAGGAGTCTAACTCAGGTGAAATCAAGCAGGGAAGATAAATGGAAAGTAATTGTGAAATTTAAACAAGAGGGAAGATTTTTCCATCCAATTAAATTAACTAAGAGAATTGAAGAGAAAATTGGGAAAATCAAGTTGGCTAGACTAATGAACAATAGAAAAATTCTTATCCATGCCATAAATAAACAACAGTAGGACAAAATATTGAAAATGACCTCACTAATGGGAGAAGAGATTAAAGCATTCGTTCCAGGTTCTGTGGTCTCTGAGCAGGACACCCAATCCCAAATTGCTCCTCGGGCTCTTACATAGCTGCCCACTGCTCCACCTGTGTGAATCCCAGGTGCGATGGGTTAAATGCAGAGAACCAATTTCGTCTTTGTATGGGAACATACAATGATGACAATACATAGCACTTTATTTATTATTATTATTATTATTATTATTTAAATAGACTAAAAGGAGTACTGTAATTTCAAGGGTACCTGTTGACATGACTATAGAGCAGTGACTCCCAACCAGCTCCTCCTCTGAAAGTTATTTAGAAGTCTGGGAGTCCTTAAACCAGCTCCATGCAACTTCTTCCTTTTAGACTGTGATATTGAGTTTTCTAAATTTATTGCAAATTAATTGACTGAAATGTGTCTGTTCAATCTTGTGTTGTCTTTTTGAGTTTTTTTTTTTTTTTTTTTTGCTGCAGGGCAGTACTCTGGGGCACATATTTTATGTTGTTTAAGTTCAAATATATTGAAATCTCATTTAAGTCATTGTTACTAGAAGCTGAATTGTTTGTTGTTAGAAGCAGTTGTTTGCACTTTTCAGAGAGCATTTTTAATAAACGGCAATATGTCATGATTTTATTCTATCACCACCACAAAAAAAGTTTCAAGCTCAGGATTTTTAATTTTTTCACTTTAAGCCCTGTAAAATGTATCATTACCACCTAAGTTTGCTATCCATCCATCTCCCTAGCCAGCCACCATTCCACTTTTGTCTTCCATGTTTCAGTATGTCCCATTGTCACATTTGTTAGACAGATGTTTTCCCTCCACTTCCATTCTTTTGTAATTTGCTGTAAATCATAGCTTTACCTTACTTGTTTGAGTTCTGTAAACAATGATCTCTTTAACCCTTCTGCTGCCCTTGGGTCAAAATGACACCACGAGCAGCAGGAGGGTTAAATCATCACAATGATGGAATTGATTTAAAGACGATTTTGATTGTAACTATAGACTAACAGCCAAAGAAATACAAGTTAGAAATTGTATTAATTGTAATTTTTATCCATGTTAGTTGGTATCGCTCAAGTCTAATAGTAAACAGGATTGTAATTCATGCAGAAGTCAGGGTTCAGGCTCTCAAAAGTGCAGTCAGATGTATCCATGGTGCAGCGACCACAGCTGCAGCTCAAAGCCATGGGGTAGGTGACAATGGGGTCCACTCCTGGTAGACAGTCAGGAAGCTCAAAGGTCTTGTAGTACATGTCCTGATATGTGCACACATGCTGGTACACTTTGCTGAATCGTATGGCCATGATGGGGTACTGCAAGGAAGCAGAAGTCAAAATGTACTACCAGTATATCATTTTTTTAATCACTATCAGATATCAAATATTTTTAAGCAATTCCAAGCATCAACCATCAAAGACCTAACAAAAACCTTTTCCCCACATAGTAGACTTGAAACACTGATGGTTTGCACTCCATTTAACTTCCATTTTCCTATTTTTTACTTCACTACTCACTTTGGTGAAGCAGTGCCCGCTGCAGATGGTTGTTTCCACTGGATGACACCCGAAACAGCCCTCTTTCTCCAGAGAAATTGTCTGATTGACTAGGTGGCAGATTGGCAACTGGAAGGCAGCTGGTGATAGAAAATGTTCATAAATAAAAAAGAACTATCTTTATTTTAGAAAGATGTGGTGAGAAAACCAAAGTTTTATCAACATTTTCTTTATTTATTCATTTACCTTTAGCCAATTAAAAAGAAGGGTGGGGTTTCTGTTCATTTAAATGTCCCTTCACAACCCTGTATTTTGCTTGCTTGTTTTACACAATGTTAAGAGGTGGTTAAAGTACGAGCTAAGAGTGGGAATGTGGAGATGGAGGTGACAGATTATTCATGTCAGAATGGAAACCTTGCTAAAGGACTAGTTGCATCTACAACTGAGTCTTCAACTTCAGCAATTTTAGGCAAGAAGCCTCTTGTGCCAAAAACTCCCAGTCTACTTTTTCTACTGAGAATACTGGGGCTGATGCTTCATCTTCAACAACCCAGGATAAAGGACTCACTACCATTTTTTATTTTGCAAACTACTGTTCACTTTTTTGTGAAACCCCATCTAACAGCATTCTGCCCATACAGCTGATACCTACAGGAAAACTATGTTCACCTGTGTAGAACACATTTACCTCTGTCTAAATTGCTAAACAAGAAGCACTTTTTAAACTACATGGATTCTGTGCCAAATGGGGTTAAATGGATCTAAGAAATAGAAAATCCACTTCTCTTTCTTGATTGAATGACGTACAAACAAAAAACTGATTATTGTGTGGGGGTGGTGGTGGGGGGTTTAAGGTGATTGACATCTCTTAATATGACATTGTTAATTATTTAGTGTAGAGAAAGTGTAGACTTTATTATCTCTGTGCATTTGTTAATGGTTAGTGTTTAGTTTTTGTACATAAATAAATTTACATAGATAACGCAAGCAAACTGCTTTGCTCAGATTTTTAGGTAGAAATTTATGTAACAGACCGACGTACTTAAAGTTATGGCATGTAGATATGCCAAGTTTAAATTACAGTCATGGAGGTAATGTAGTTAGTCTAACTTGTACAGTTTATTATTTTTTTTTACTCTTAAAATTTATATGGTGAGGCGTTAAAGGTAAATCACAAGACTAAACTCACAGACACCTTAATATTTAATTGAAGTTGTTATTTGCTTACTTTTAATAGAAACCCCCCCCCACACACACACACAAAGATACAGTATCATTCCTTGAAGAAATTCATACAGTATGTCTTGCATTTCAGAGCTTTTGATTAAGATCATATTTTGAGGCAAAATTCTGTTTGGATCAAACCTTGAAAATAATGTTAAACATAAAATCATGAAATGTCCTCACAGTTTGTGTTGGGGTTGAGCCTCAGCTATTATTTCAAGTTTTAGATCAATATCTGTAAAACAGACTGAGGAATTTATGTGTTGGCTAATGTGAATTAGCTGTGGCAGGATCAAATTGGATTGACTCCAAAATTTAATCAGGTATTGGGTATTTGCACATAAAAAATTAAAAAAAATTAAGTTTTATATAAAAAAATATATATGTCTGTGCTTTAAGAGCTATTTTGCTAACAGACAAATGTGGCTTACATTAAGAGTTGTTAATGTTTCAGTAACGGTCTTAGCCCTTAAAGTATGTCTTGTGAATTATGCTCAGTTGCAGCCGCCCCCAGTTTCAGCTAAATGTCTGTAAAATTCACTGAATTATAGCCAGGTTTGTTTTCTAAGGTCACTTAGTTGTAGTGGCCATCTTGAATCAGGTTAAGCTCCAAAAAGTTAATCAGTTGTAGATACCACCAATCCACATTCATTCATTACCTTCATAATTTTAAGATTAAATAAAATGTATCCAGTGGTCCATTAGATATTTAGCTGATAGAGACACAAGAACACACGTGGCAACATGCAAACAACATTGCCAGGAAATTTGAGTGAAAGTAATTTAAAATTCTTTCTTGCCGTTTGAACATAAATTGTTATTTTACCTGCTGGAGTCAGAATCCAGGTGAAAGAAGAGGCTCCTAGAATTAAACTCAGCATCAGGGGGAACATTGCTGCACAGATCTGAGCCATCATCTTGTGGGAGACACAATGAACAGTTACTCCTAACATTTGTTCTGCTCTTGTATATGTTTTCTATGTATAGCTGAGGTCAATAATAAAATATTAAACTTGGTAATAATGCCAGTTCAGCTGTAATTTACCTTTCAGGAGTCTGCAGGTGGGGTGAGTAGGTGAACTGCTTTGCTGTGGTTTTATACAGAACACGAGTCTAAGAGTGAACCTGCTCAGACTGGAGGTCACACCACTTCAATACTAATTACCTGCTTTTGATATAAAGGTGGAACATTGTTTAGATCCTAACTTATCCAGGGGATTATCTTGTCATTTAATCAGTTCTACATCCTGTTACACTCGAGCTTCAGGATTAGGAGCAGTGCCTTGTTCAAGGCCACTGTCAATAGTAGATGGGATGAGTGCTGTCAAAATATTGTTTATTTGGCCTAATTTATTTTGTAGACTTGTAAAGAAGAATATACTTTGGTGCTTGAAAGTTTTTGAACTCTTTACAATTTTCAATATTTCTGCATAAATTTGACCTAAAACATCATCAGATTTTCACACAAGTCCTAAATGTAGATAAAGAGAACCCAGTTAAACAAATGAGACAAAATATTATACTTGGTCATTTATTTATTGAGGAAAATGATCCAATATTACATATTTGTGAGAGGTCAAAGTTTGTAAACCTCTAGGATTAGCTGTTAATTTGAAGGTGAAATTACTTTGTAGAGTCAGGTGTTTTCAATCAATGGATGATGATCAGGTGTGAGTGGAAACCCTGCTTGATTTAAAGAACGGGATTTATCATAGTCTGCTCTTCACAACATGTTTGTGGAAGTGGATCATGGAGGAACAAAGGAGATTCCTGAGGACCTCAGAAAAAGAGTTGTTGATGCTCATCAGGATGGAAAAGGTTACAAAACTATCAGTAAAGAGTTTGGACTCCACCAATCAGTCAGACAGATTGTGTACGAATGTGGAAGAATTGTGGAGGAAATTCAAGACCATTGTTACCCTTCCCAGGAGTGGTGGACCAACAAAGATCACTCCAAGATCAAGGCGTGGAATAGTCAGTGAGGTCACAAAGGACCCCAGGATAACTTCTAAACAACTGAAGGTCTCTCTCACATTGACTGATGTTAATGTTCATGAGTCCACCATCAGGAGAACTCTGAACAACAATGGTGGTCATGGCAGGGTTGAAGGAGAAAGACACTGCTCTCCAAAAAGAACATGGCTGCTTATCTGCAGTTTGCTAAAGATCACGTAGACAAACCAGAAGGTTGTTGGAAGAATGTTTTGTGAATGGATGAGACCAAAATAGAACTTTTTGATTTCAATGAAAAGTTTTATGTTTGGAGAAATGAAAACACTTTATTCCTACATAAGAACCTTATACTGTATGTGAAACATTGTAGTGGTAATATCATGGTTTGGGCCTGTTTTGCTGTTTTATTTCCTTGGCTTGGATTTTGACCCTGGTACCATCTATATATCGGAGCCAGTGGCTTGGCGTTGTTCCCTCATAGGAGTTTAGGGCTCTCTGTTCCACATCCTCCATGTAGTAATTGGCAACAATGGGTAACACTGGAGGGGCAGCACGGTGGCACAACTGGTAGAGCTGCTGCCTCTCAGCGCACAGGTCCCTGGTTCAAATCTCGGTCTGGGGGATTTTCTGAGTGGAGTTTGCATGTACTCTCCGTGCATGTGTGGGTTTTCTCCGGGTACTCCAGTTTCCTCCCACAGACCAAAAACATGCATGTTAGGCTGATTGGTAACTCTAAATTGTCCCTAGGTGTGAGTGAGAAAGTGAATAGTTGTTTGTGTCATTGGTCTCTATGTGGCCCTGTGATGGACTGGAGACCTGTCCAGGGTGTACCCTGCCCCTCGCACAATGATTGCCGGACATTGGCACCAGCGACCCCCGTGACCCAAAATGGAAGAAGCGGGTAAAAGATAATGGATGGATGGATGACACTGGAGATCCCATGGCACAACCATGCTTCTGTCTGTAAAAACTGTCATTGAACTTGAAAGAAGTGGTGGAAAGGCAGAGATCCACCACCAGATGATCCCTGGGTCAAAATCCAAGCCAAGGAAATAGAAGCGTTCACCAGACACATCAACTCGGTTGATAACAACATCAAGTTCACCAGAGAGGATGCAAACGACACCAAGCTTCCTTTTTTGGACTGTTTGGTTCAGATGGAAAGAGAGGACAGCCTCAACATTGAAGTTTACAGAAAACCAACCCACACAGACCAGTATCTTCTGTTTGACTCTCACCATCCACTGGAACACAAACTCTCTGTCATCAGAACTTTACAGCATTGGGCCGAACGCGTCCCCACGAAGACAGAAGGGAAGGAAAAGGAACAGAAACACATTCAAGAAGCTCTTCAAACATGTGGATATCCTAACTGGGCTTTTGTCAAGTCAGCGAGGAAATCTACAAAAC
>NC_056498.1:86834084-86835104 GCF_014905685.2 Nematolebias whitei
ATATCCTAACTGGGCTTTTGTCAAGTCAGCGAGGAAATCTACAAAACACACTAATAAACAGAAAAAGGAGAACAACAGATGAAAAAACATTGTCATCCCATATGTTGCTGGAATATCAGAGAAATTCAGAAGGATTTTCAACAAACACAACATCCCAGTACATTTCAAACCCAGCAGGATTCTCAGACAGAGGCTGGTCCACCTTAAGGGCAAAACACCCATACACAAACAGAGTGGTGTAGTGTATGTGGTCCAGTGCAGCGAGGACTGTCCTGACGATTTATTTTCATCCATCCATCCGTCCTTCATTAAACAGGGGTGGAGGTTCAACTGTCCCCCTCTTACAATGCTGTGATTGCTAGTATCACTCAGCCCTCTGTGAACAGTAAACAGCCATCAGTGTGCTAATGATCCATTGTTAGGCTGATGGTCCTTCTTGAGCATGTGATCAGCTGGTTTTGGTTGTCAGCAGCAAAACTGGTTGATCCACTCTGAGAAGGTGCTATTTAAGAGACTGAGCTGAAAACAGCACCTCAGACTGAGGAAGTTTCTTGGATGAGAGACGAAACGTTTCTACATTTTTTTTGCTTTGTTTTTTGTTTTTTTGTTTTCTTGTTTTTTGAATGTCCAGAGGACCAGATTGAACTTTTTTGGATACTATGAATTTAGTTTAAGTGGGCTTGTATAACTAAACAGATTATTACAAATGGTGTCAGAGTCAGAGTCAGAGTTTCTTTATTGTCATTCGCACCTCATGTGGTACATGTGGTGGAGCGAAATTATGTACACAGGGTCCCAGTTACATCCAACAATAAAATGTCTAAGAAAAACAGTAATAACATCTAAGATATGAACTAAGAAAAACATCAACTAAATATACACTAAGCACTCATAACATAAAACATTGAACATTGAACATCAGCACAAACATGAACATGAGTCTGTGAGCAGATGTGCACGCATGAACACATCAACATTGAAACAGATCAGCAGCAACATGAAACAGATCAGCAGCAACAT
>NC_056498.1:86835204-86856530 GCF_014905685.2 Nematolebias whitei
TGCCTGTAGCTGGACTCATCATTGTTTGTGATGCATCCCACCACCGCTGTATCATCTGCAAACTTTACAATGTGACAGCCTGGATGGGTAGCTGCACAATCATATGTGAGCAGAGTAAACAGAAGGGGGCTCAACACACATCCCTGAGGAGAGCCAGTGCTGAGGGTTATGGTGGAGGAGGAGAGGTTGTGGATCCTCACTAACTGTGGTCTGTTTGTTAAAAAGTCTAGTACCCAGTTGCAGATGGAGGGGCTTAGTCCTAGTGTGGATAGTTTGTCCATCAGGGTTTGGGGGATCATGGTGTTGAAGGCGGATGTGAAGTCCACAAAGAGCATGCGGACGTAAGAGTTTTTCTGCTCCAGGTGGTTGAGCGCAGTGTGGACCACAGAGGAGATTGCATCCTCTGTTGATCGGTTCTCACGGTATGCGTACTGATGAGGGTCCTCGTTGATGTTGATGGTTGTTTTGATGTGAGTCATGACCAGTTTTTCGAAGCATTTAGCGACTATCGGGGTGAGGGCCACTGGCCGATAGTCATTCAGACCAGTCACTGTAGAGCTTTTTGGGACTGGGATGATGGTGGCAGTCTTCAGGCAGGTGGGAACTGTCTCCAGGGTAAGTGAGGTGTTAAAGATGTCTGCCAGCACCTCACAGAGCTGATCAGCACATTCCTTCAACACTTTTCCGGGGATGTTGTCTGGGCCAGTTGCTTTGTGCGGATTAATCCTCCTGAAGGTACTCCTTACTTCTGCTGAGGTCACGCTGAGATGCTCTTCATCCGGTGGCGAGGTGAGTCTGGTGCTGGGTGGTCTGTTCGGGTCTTCAAAGCGTTCATAGAACTTGTTGAGGGCATCAGGCAGAGATGGGTCTTTGGGGCATTGTTCACTCCTTCCTTTATAATCTGTTATGCACTTAATGCCCCTCCACATGCTCCGAGGGTCTTGTGAGATGAATTGACCCTCGATCCTCTTTGCATATGTGGCCTTGGCCCTCTTAATACCAGCTTAATAAACTCCTCACTCCTTTTAGCACTGATAGATTTGTTTATAAAAGTATATTAAGGAAATAACTTCTAACACAGATGCAGGTAAACAGGAAAGGATTGTTTCCTGGTGAGATAATCTTGTTTTATAAATGGACGATTATTGTGACACTTTAATTTCCAGTTCGGCACATTGACTGTAGACTTTAATCCTCTTGTTTAATCCACACAATTCCTGTCAGGATGTTTTTAATGACTTAAGGTAACACAATATGATATAAATTTACTTAAAGGTTTAGATCTTTGGATTTATTTGGATTAAATGTGATGGGGGGGGACTTCATTTGATCAGTTTTGAAAAATGAAACAATCAAATATATTAATAATGTAAAACAAAATTGGTTATATCAAAATTCATGCTCAATAATACAGGTTAAAAAAATCCAACAATGTTCAGTCAGGTCATCAGGACAAATTTTTTTTTAGAGACATTTTGTCCTTCATCCAAAGGACTTGGATGAAGAATGAAATGTCCCACATAAAAAGAAACTGTCCTGATGACCTGACTGAACAGTGTTGGACTTTTTACCTGGATTATTAAGCATGAACTTTGATGTTTTGAACCACTTTGGCTATGACTGCCTCAGAGGAATCAATGGGGGAGAGGGCGGGCCCAAGAAACCATCTTATCACCTGAAAACTGGTTGGTCCACTATGGGAGTGTGCTGCTTGTGGGACTCAGTTTGTGGGTCCTTGGACTGACTTTGGATAAAGGATGAAAAGTCTCAACAACAATAACAAAAAAGAAATTGTCCAGATTATTTGACTGAACGTTGTTGGAAATTTTATTACAGTTAAATAAAAATTTAATTGAATACAACATGTTTTGAAATGCAGATACATTAGAGGGGTTATTGCTTCTTATGACTTAATGACAAAAATAAGATGGGGAAAAATGTCATGTGACATGTTTAAAGTCTATAGTTTAAACAAACTATTGTAATAAAATAAAAATATCAATGTAAGAGATGTTTTTTATTTTATTTATTATTAAAAAGGGTTTTGAAAGAGCTTTATTGTTTTCAGAATACTGTTAATAGCCATAAATGAGGTCGGAACTTATTTTCTCGGTGTTCGTTTCGGCGAACAAAAAAAACCAGACGAACTACCAGTAGTTTCTGCGCTTGCGCAGAGTCAACACGTTAAACGCGATATTTTTCAGGTGGTTAACAACAAGACGATGGCAGAAGAGGAGGCAGGTCAAAACAAGGTCAGAGCTTAATATTTAGTCGTTCCTAAAAAATGAAGATGAAATTAGAGGAGGGAGGAGAGTGTTTGTCCTGAAGGAGAGACGCTGGAAGGAGGAAGTGAATGAATGCACCAAACAAACGAAAGAGGTAGGATTTGATATTGGTGGATCGCATAAACTGTACATTGACTGTAGCAACATGGCTTCTACATCAGGAGGAAATAGTGGAAACGAGATGGAATGGTTGATATCAAGATCAGCAAAAATGAAAAGAACACGTAGGAAGAGACAAGAAAGAACAAGAAGTTGGTCGGAAGAAAGTGAGTCAAGAGCAGAAGTTAGCAAAAAGACGAAACCAAACGAACGGGTGAGCTCAAGAGAACAGGATGAATCAGAAGTGGAATTTAAAGTAGTAGTGGAATTTAAGCAAGAAGGGGGATCTATACACCCAATAAAGATGACCAAAGCAATAGAGGAAGAAATAGGGAAAATTAAAACGGCTAGAATCATAAATAACAGAAGAGTGCTAATTCATGCTGTTAATGAGTCACAACAACAGAAGATAATCAAAATGAAAACGCTGATGGGGGAAATAATTAAAACCTATATTCCAGGATCTTTAGCAAGAAGAGGAGTAATATCAGGAGTTCCTTTAGAAATGACAATGGAGGATGTGAAAAAAGAAATCAAAGGAGGGAAAATAACAGATGCCATAAGGATTAAAAGTAAAAGAGACGGGGAACTTAAAGACACTATGATAGTGATTCTTCAATTTGAAAATATTAAGCCAGAAAATATCCAATTGGGATACATGAATTATAGAGTTAGAGAGTATATTCCTAGACCCATCAGATGTTTTATTTGCCAAAGAATGGGACGCATTGCAAAAGAATGTAAAGGTAAAGTTAGGTGTGCAAGATGTGGAGGCCCACATGAATACGGAAAATGTGATAAAGATGCTAAAATCAAATGTTGCAATTGTGGAGGAGAACATAGTGCAGCATATGGTGGATGTAAAATACAAAGGGAAGCCAGAGAAGCTCAAAGAATCAAAATAACCGAAAGAGTTTCATATGCTGAAGCTCTAAAAAGAGTAAGGAAAGACAGTACAAGAGGAATGAGGTCGGGAGAAACGGGTCAAAGAAACACAACTTGGAACATAAATCAAGGGCAGAATGATCAGCGACAAACATTGGTACCAACAACAAATATACAAAATGCATGTTTGAATAAATGTAGAGTAGATGAAAATACAATGGTGGTGAAAAAAGAAAACTTTGTAGCTTTTATGTGCCATATTGTTAATGTTACAGTACAAATGAAAAAGAAAAGTGATAAAATAAAAGCAATAGTAACAGCAGCAGGAAGATTTTTAGACATGAAAGAAATTCAAGCAGATCAGATTCATACCATTCTGAGCGCCACAGAAACAACAGAAAATGCTCAAGATTAGGATCCAAGCTTTTATTATGGTCTTACATATTCTTCAATGGAATGCCAGAAGTCTAATAGCCAATGGACAAGAATTTAAAAAGTTTGTTTATGAATTAGAAATAATCTCAGATATAATATGTGTTGGGCAGCACGGTGGCGCAACTGGTAGAGCTGCTGCCTCTCAGCGAACAGGTCCCTGGTTCAAACCCCGGTCCAGGTGCCTTCTGGGTGGAGTTTGCATGTCCTCTCCGTGCATGCGTGGGTTTTCTCCAGGTACTCTGGTTTCCTCCCACAGACCAAAAACATGCATGTTAAGCTGATTGGTAACTCTAAATTGTCCCTTGGTGTGAGTGAGAGAGTGAATGGTTGTTTGTCTCGTTTGTCTCTATGTGTCCCTGTGATGGACTTGCGACCTGTCCAGGGTGTACCCCGTCCCTCGCACAGCGATTGCTGGACATGGGCACCAGCAACCCCCGTGACCCAAAATGGAATAAACGGGTAAAGATAATGGATGGATGGATAATATGTGTTCAGGAAACATGGTTAAAACCTCAGCTGGATTTTAAGATACCTGGATACAGCATAGAAAGACAGGATAGAAGTAATGGTAGTGGAGGAGGATGTGCCACTCTAATTAAAGATGGAATAGCATATAAGAAAAACCCAATGAATAAAGAATTAGAATGTGTTAATATAGAAATATTTAAGAGAATATTAAAATAATAAATTTTTATAATCCATGCAAACATCTTGATAGTGAAATGTTTAAATAAATAGCAGGGAGACCACATAGAAGAGAACTGTGGTGTGGTGATTTTAATGCCCACAATAGTCTTTGGGGTAGCAAGAAGACAGATCATAATGGTAACATAATTGAAGAAATAATGGATGAAAGCTCATTAGTATGTCTTAATAATGGAAAAGGTACAAGAGTAAATATACATAAAAATACAGCCTCATGTCTTGATATTACATTAATATCCGATTGTCTTGTTAGTTCATGTGAATGGGATGTCAAATGGGAGTCTACATTAGGGAGCGATCACTTTCCAGTGAGTACAATAATTAATGAGAGTATAAACAGGCAAAAAGATTTTATTTTAACAAAATGGTGCTTTAATAAAGCTAACTGGCAAAAATTTAAAACAAACTGTGAGGAAACCAGACACATGGTAACATTAAAAGGCAACATTGAAGAATGTACAAGTCAAATAACAGAACATATTTTAAATGCTGTAAACTCTAGCATACCAAAAATAAAAATACAAGGTAAGAAAAAAGTAGTTCCTTGGTGGAACGATGAATGTACTACAGCAGTTAAAGAACGTAACAAGGCATTTAAAATATTACAGAAAAATTTAACAACTGAAAATCTTATTGAATATAAAAGAAAAAGAGCAACAGCTCGTAAAACTATTAAGGACGCAAAAAAGAAAACATGGAGAGAATATTGTTCTTCAATAGGTTCAGAAATAAAATTACAAAACGTTTGGTCAATGTTTAGGAAAATGACTGGGAAAAGGAATGATGTTAAAATACCAACCTTAATCAGAGGTCAGGAGATATTGGTGTTAAATAAAGATAAGGCAGATTTATTAGGCGAGACATTTGCTGCAGTTCATAGTGGTGAACATCTTACAGACATTCATAGACAGCAGAAGACTCAAAAACTTGGAAAGCATAAAAATATTTTGGAGAAATGTAAAAAATACATGACAACATTAGACATGGAAATAACCATGAAAGAACTTAAAACAGTATTGAAAGGGACAGGTTATTCAGCTCCAGGGGAGGATCAATTATGCTATGCTATGTTTCGACAGATTCCGGAAGTAACATTGAAATTAATATTAAAATTGTTTAATAAAATATGGAAAGAAGGTTTAATACCAAATAACTGGAAAAGGGCAACAATACTGCCGTTCAATAAACCAGGAAAAGATCCTATCAGTCCAAAAAATTATAGACCAATAGCTTTAACATCTCATTTAAGTAAATGGATGGAGAAAATAATGGTCAATAGATTAGGATATGTTCTTGAGCACAGGAAACTAATTAATGGATATCAGTGTGGCTTTAGAACAGGGAGATCAACAATGGATGCACTAACTAGAATCAGTAATGACAGAGAGAAAGCTTTAAAAATGAAGGAAATAATGATTATAATATTTTTTGATATAGAAAAAGCATATGATTCATTATGGAGAGAAGGATTACTTATAAAAATTAAGCAGATGGGAATAGGTGGGAAGATGTATAATTGGATAGCAAATTTCCTGATGGATAGAAAAATTAGAGTGAAGATTGGGAATGATTATTCAGAAGAATTTCATGTGGAAAATGGAATTCCTCAAGGTAGTGCAATCAGTCCAATTTTATTTAATATTATGATTAATGATATCTTTTCTGATAATGATAAATGTATAAAATCTGCACTATATGCAGATGATGGGGCCATATGGATGAGGGGCAAGAATATAAAACATGTCGTAGGAAAAATTAAGAAAGCAATTAGTAAAGTAGAAAAATGGTCTTATGAATGGGGTTTTAAATTATCAGCAAGCAAATCTTGTTTTATGGTTGTTACAAATAAGAGAAATATTGATATAGGAACATTAACATTATATGGACAACCTTTGGAAAGGGTAGCAGAATTTAAATATCTAGGACTATGGTTGGACAGTTCTTATACATGGAAAACACATATAGAAAACTTAGAAACAAAATGTAAGAAAGTTATAAATCTACTAAAAGCTGTGGCTGGAAATGATTGGGGTGCAGATAGACAGTCACTATTAAACATATACAGGGCTCTCATGAGATCAATAATAGATTATGGCAGTTTTATATACGGAGCAGCAGCAAAAACATCATTACAAAAGATAGATAGGTTACAGAGTAGGGCTTTACGTGTATGTACAGGAGCAGTGAAAACGACACCTGTTAATGCTCTTTTAATAGAGACTGGAGAGACCCCACTGGAAATGAGAAGAATAAAATTAGCTCTAGTATATTGGGTGAAAATTAAAAGTAGTAAGGAAGATAATGCAACTACAACAATTTTACAAAACTGTTGGGAATACTCAACATTCCAGAGTAATGGATTTGGATGGACTGTAAACAAGTTGATTAAAATGTATGGATTAGAGGATAAGGAAATAGCACAGTTTAATCCGATTAGTGTTATTCCTCCATGGCTATTTCCTGAGGTAAATGTGGACATGAAACTTCTTAAAATGAAAAATGACTGGAATTTAAATGAAATAGGGGTAAAGACAGACATATATTTAAGAAACTCATATTCTAACTACCTTAAAATATATTCAGATGGTTCTAAGAATTTAAAAGGATGTGTGGGAATAGGAATATATACAAGAATTTAAAATGTACATTTCTAAAAGATTATCAGATCAACTATGTGTCTTTACAGCAGAAATGGTAGCGGTTATGCTGAGCTTACAATGGGTGGAGGAGGTTAGACCAGACAGGGTGGTGGTGTGCACGGATTCCAAAGCAGTTATAGAAAGTATTCAGGGTGAAGGAAATAATAGGAAAGAGTTAGTATTAGAAATTCATCATTGTTTATTTAGACTATACAGGGGTGGCATTGATGTTTGGTTCTGTTGGGTACCAGCACACGAAGGTGTAAAGGGCAATGAAAAGGCAGATAAACTAGCAAAAAGGGCGCTAGAGGGGGGAATAACAATTACAATCCCTTTTGGGAAAGGGGAAGGGAAATCACTTATTAAAAGTAAAGAAATAGAAAAATGGAATGAAGATAAGAAAGGAAGAAGTTTATATAATGTACAAAAGTCAGTATTAATTAGAAAAATTACTGAGAAAAACAGAAGGGAAGAAATAATGTTCAGATTAAGAGTAGGTCATACCTATTTAAATGATAATTTATATTTAATAGGGAGAAAACAGAATGATAAATGTGAAGGGTGTGGAGAGAAAGAAAATGTAGAGCACATATTGATGAACTGTAAAACGTATGAACCTGAAAGGGAGAAACTGAGAAGAATGGTTAGAAGGACAGGTCAAGAATGGAGTCTTAAAGGAATATTGGGAAATGAAGGAAACATAATGGATATTTACAGAATAAGAAAAGCATTATTTACTTTTCTGCAAAATACTAGGTTAAAAAATAGAATTTAATAGATGTGAAGTAGTGTTGCTACACACTCGTGTACAGTAGGTGGCGGTATGCACCTTAAATTTGCTTGCGATCCACCATAATAGAAAAGAAGAAGAAGATGGAAATTATCTTCGTAGCTTCTAATTTTATTGAGCTAACCAGTAAATTAGCTTAATCTTCTGTTATGTACTTTCAGCAAAGTATCTCATTACGTTGTTGCTTCATTAATGTCAAACTAAAATAGTGGCTTTTCAATTATTAGAAGCTTCATTAAAGAAAGGAGGAGTATTACCACAAGTCATTTAACCTTCATCACGTAACCTTCACTAAGTGTGTTTATAATTGTCCCGTCATTTTGCATTCAAATCATTATGCCATATCCAGGCTTTCATTAAATTATATGGTTGTATATTGACCTGCATTGGACACATACACTTATTTTATTGCCTTATTGTACAGAAGTTATGCTGGTTTCCTTGTGTCCAGGTAAAACGTGAAGTCCTACGTCTTTAAAATATATAAAACAATGTAAAAAAGAAAAAGGCCTGAGCTTCCAAGTGGTAGTTCTTTTGCATCTTTTTGGTCCTAAAACACTGGTGTATTTATGTATGTCAGTCAGTTTTATTTAAGAATAGAAATGAATTGTCTCAGGAGAAATGTAATAGCTGTGAACCTAAACCAGGCCAACAAAATGCTTGTTCATTCTGTCACCCCTGTGTATTTAATTTTGTAATTCATTTATTTAATATTGATGAGGCTGCATTTTGTATAGGATCAATTAGATGCATAATTATATAAACAAATATACATTAACAAAATTGACTTTGTTTAATAACATTTACACTGTTAAATATGACCATTAGGTAGGAGAAAATATGTTACACACTCAAATGTTTTATAGGAAGATGTGTATAATAAATTGATGCACTGTATTAAAATGTCTCAGTGTGAGACATGAAGCATTAAAGGCTCTCTGTCCTTCTTGTATGTGTCTCCTTCGGGGTTTCAAGTTAGGGATCCTGGATGTCCACAGGATACCATGTGCCAGAGAAGCCATCCTGCATGGAGCTGGAGGCTCTGCAGCTGCTGGACTTCTTTACTTTCTGACCACCAGTGAGTCTTATTTGAAATAAAAGTTTTGTCTTGTTTTATTTTTGCTAATGTTTATGCATTTTTAACTACCAGTAACTCTATTTGAAGATAACACATATATAAATATTTATATATCAAAGTAAAACCATACTGTACAAAAAGTAAAGTCAAGTCACATTTATTTATATAGCACATTTAAAACAGTAACTGTTATCAAAGTGCTCACCAAAAAAGACCACAGCATCAAATATTAATAACAAGATATTACAGCAACATGAATAGAAGCATAAAAACATGAAATATAATGAGAAACAATAAAATACTAAATCAAATCACCCTGCGTTAAATGTCAGGGAGTAAAAGCAAAATGGATGAACACAATCATCAACAACGAAATACCAAATTAAATCACGCTGTGTTAAATGCCAATGAGTACAGATGTGTTTTGAGGAGAGATTTAAAAATAGAGACTGAGGTGGCCTGTCGAATGTTGATGGGCAGATTGTTCCAGAGTTTAGGGCCCATGACTGAAAACGCCCGATCTCCTCTGAGCTTCAGCCTGGTTTTTGGTACGGCCAAAAGCAGCTGGTCTGATGATCTCAAAGCCCGAGAAGGAGTATAAGGATGAAGGAGGTCAGAGAGGTATGAGGGTGCAAGGTCATTAACACACTTAAATGTCAGCAGAAGATTCTTCAAATCAACTCTGACACGCACAGGAAGCCAGTGAAGAGAGGACAGAACTGGAGTAATGTGCTCAAACCTGCGAGTTCCTGTTAGTAGCCGAGCTGCAGCATTTTGGACAAGCTGGAGACGTGAGAGAGAGACCTGACTGACCCCAGCATAAAGCGAGTTACAGTAGTCCAGCCGGGTTGTAATAAATGCATGGACTCATTTTTCAAGGTCGGATCTGGACAAGACGAACTTAAGCTTAGCTATCTGCCTTAGCTGAAAGAAGCTTTTTTGAAGAACAGAATTTATCTGCTTATTGGATCGACCAGTTTGCTGCTGACAACCAAAATGTGATCAGCTGGTTTTGGTTGTCAGCAGCAAACTGGTTGATCCACTCTGAGAAGGTGCTATTTATAAGACTGAGCTGAATACAGCAGCTCAGACTGAGGAAGTCTTTCGGATGAAAGATGAAATGTTTCTACATTTTTTTTGTTATTTTGCTTTGTTTTGTTTTTTGAATGTCCAGAGGACCAGATTTAACTTTTTTAGATTTTCCCTTTAAGGTTTATCACAAAGTTCTTCTAAACAGCGTAGCTAGTGAACAGTTTTTGTTCCAGGACAGCTTTGGCTCTTGTTTTTTAATGTGTGTATTAACGTCACACATCACCAACTAGAAAAATAAATGTTGTTTACTTTGTAAAACTTTCTTTAAACTATCCACAAAAACAGATTTGACATTTACCCTCGTTTATGGCGGGTGTTAGGTTCCAGCCCACCACCACCACCCACGTGCGATAAGTGAAAAATTGCGAAGGGAAGGTATACCATTTATTTTAGTATTTATACTATATATATATATGTATATATAATATATATGTATTTATATATACATATATACATATGTATATATACATATACATATATATATATACATATATGTATATATGTATATATAATAAGTTTAACTTACTAATAACTCATCAACACCATCATTATTCCAATAACAACACATTCAGTGTAGGACAACACTCCAGTAGTCAATTACATGCCAGGGAAACAGAAAAGTGGGTGAAGAATTTATCTGACAGACAGCTCACCCAGCCGGAGACAGAGATTCTTGCCAGGGAACTGAACTTTACGGTTGCACCAAGTAGAATTCCTCTGGTGGAGATGATCACAGCCACAGAATCAGCCATCCGCAACAACAAAATGAAAGAGGGTGAAGCAGAACAACTCAGAATCAAAGTTTCATCCTGCCTCAGCAATGCCAAACCTAAACCTTCCAACATCAGTAGAGAGGAGAGGGACACACTCACCACTCTTAGCAAGGACAAAAACATCATCATTCTCCCAGCAGACAAAGGAAGGTGCACAGTGATTTTGAACCATAAAGACTATCATGAGAAAGTTATGACACTCCTTAGTGACTTAACCACTTATGAACCTCTGAAAAGAGATCCAGGAAGTGGTTACAAGAAGAAGTTAATAGATTGCCTGAAAAATTTGGAGCAGGACAAGGCTATTGACCGTTTTCTGTACCACAGACTGTACCCAGGGGAGGCCACACCTAGTCTGTATGTTTACCTAAAATCCACAAACAAGGTGTACCTTTAAGACCAATTGTTAGCATGATTAACTCTGTCACTTACAATGTTTCCAAATATCTGGCGTCTGTACTCATCCCTTTAGTTGGCAGCTCAGAACACCACATACAGAACACCATGGACTTTGTGGATAAGGTGAGGGATGTCATCATGGAGACTGATGAAACAATGGTCTCTTTTGATGTCACATCACTCTTTACGTGCATTCCTGTTGATGATGCAGTAGAGGTGGTCAGTTTAAGATTAAAATCAGACACCACTCTGAGCAGCAGGACCACGCTTTCCACAGAACAACTGTGTCAACTCTTGAAACTGTGCCTGCAGTCAACCTACTTCACATATGGGGAGCAGTATTACAGGCAGAAACATGGGTGTGCTATGGGGTCTCCAGTTTCTCCTATTGTTGCCAACCTGTACATGGAGGAGGTAGAAAAGAGAGCCTTGACGTCCTTTTCAGGGACACCACCAAGTCATTGGTTCACATATGTTGACGACACCTGGGTTAAAATTAAATCTCAGGAAGTCCAACATTTTACTGACCACATCAACTCTGTGGATAAATACATCAAGTTCACACGAGAAGATGTAAAAAAATTGCAAGTTGGCTTTCTTGGACTGTGAGGTCTCAGTCTCTGATAGAGGACATTTGCAAACCGAGGTGTACCGCAAACCCACCCACACAGACCAGTATTTGCAGTTTGACTCCCATCACCCTTTGGAGCACAAGTTAGGAGTCATCAGGACTCTGTACCACAGAGCAGACAGCATCCCCACTAACTCGGGAGCCAGGCAGAAGGAGAAATCCTACACAAAACAGGCTCTAGAGCAATATGGATATCCTAACTGGGCCTTCCTGAAAGCAGAGAAGAAACCCAAACAGGACTCCAGTCAGCCATCAGGTGAAAAGGAGGAACCCAGACCAGTGGTCATTCCGTATGTTGAGGGAGTATCAGAGAAACTGAGACGTTTATTTTCTAAACAAAACGTCCCAGTGGCTTTTAAACCCCAAAATACATTACAGCAAAGACTGGTTCATCCCAAAGATCCAGTCCCCAGGCACAAACAGAGTAATATTGTGTATGCTGTTTAGTGTCAGGAGGGCTGTGATCAGTCTTACATCGGGGAAACAAAACAGCCACTGGCCAAAAGGATGGCTCAGCACAGAAGATCAACATCATTAGGCCAGGACTCTGTGGTCTACACTCATCTCCAGGCCAGCGGTCACTCTTTCAAGGATGAAGATGTTCACATCCTGGACAGAGAGGAACGATGGTTTGAGAGAGGAGTAAAGGAGGCCATCTTTGTGAAAAGAAATCGTCCATCATTAAACATGGGTGGAGGCCTCCGGATTCAACTGTCCCCCTCTTACAATGCTGTGATTGCTAGTATCACTCATCCCTCTGTGAATAGTAAACAGCCATCAGTGTGCTAATGATCCATTGTTAGACTGATGGTCCTTCTTGAGCATGTGATCAGCTGGTTTTGGTTGTCAGTAGCAAACTAGTTGATCCACTCTGAGAAGGTGCTATTTAAGAGACTGAGCTGAAAACAGCACCTCAGACTGAGGAAGTCTCTTGGATGAGAGACGAAACATTTCTATATTTTTTTGCTTTGTTTTGTTTTTTGTTTTTTTGAATGTCCAGAGGACCAGATTAAACTTTTTTGGATTTTTCTACCTGGATTATTGAGCATGCATCAGGATATACTGTATATACTTTAAGGCTTTATAAACCCTTACCACACTCTTGCAATGTTTTAAACTCATCCATCCATTATCTTTCACCCGCTTCTTCCATTTTGGGTCATGGGGGTCGGCGGTGCTCATGTCCAGCACTCACTGTGCGAGGGACGGGGTACACCCTGGACAGGTTGCAAGTCCATCACAGGGACACAAAGAGAAACATAGCATTACCAATCAGCCTAACACACATGTTGTTGGTCTGTGGGAGGAAACTGGAGTACCTGGAGAAAACCCATGCATGCACGGAGAGAACATGCAAACTCCACTCAGAAAGGCCTCCGGACCAGGATTTGAACCAGGGATCTGCCTGAAGGCAGCCTAACATGCATGTTTTTGGTCTGTGGGAGGAAACCGGAGTATCCATAGAAAACCCACACAAGCACGAGAAGAACATGCGAACTGCACACAGAAAGACCCCAGCTCCGCGGGGGTTGAACCCAGGACCTTCTTGCTGTGAGGCAACAATGCTAACCACTGAGCCGTCGTGCTGTCTTGGTGGCCTCTTTCACTCTTCTCCATGTCACTCAGTTTGTGAGGACAACCTGCTCTTGGTAGATTAACACATGTCCTATATTCCCTCCTGGAATGTTTAGGTTCTTAAAATGCTGACTTGTACTTTTCCATAATCTTATCTCTGAGTTGAATTAGGGCAGTCATAAAAAGGGGTGAATATTTATGCAGTCAGTTGTTTTACATTACATATTCTTTTTTAATTGCCATTACTTTGTAGAGATTTGATTTCACTTTGTCATTGAAAAATTTTTGTCCAAAAAAGCCCATTTATATTGACCTTGACTGATTTTTACTGGGTAATGAAAGGTTAATATCCAGGGGGGTGAATATATTTTGTAGGCACTGTATTTATCACCTGGTAAGGCCCAGATTATGTTTTATATTATTTAGTCATGTTTATGTTTTTCAAGATCATTTGTTTTTGTGTTGAACTCACAGCAGCCGTCTCTTCTGTTGTCCAGGTCGAGTGAAGATGTCTTTTCACGTTGGGTTTGCTGGTTTTCTGCTCACCACTCTGGGCTCCTGGTACATCCTAATTATATTTTTGCAATAAAGTCAAACCGTGTTTACTATTTTTGCCACCCTTCTTTATCCTCTTTCCTTTGCATTGTTTTCTCTCCACTTCTGTTGTAACAAAAATGTCTCTGTTTTCAGGTTTTACTGCAGGATAAACTACACTATGCTCTGTATGCAGCAGAAGTTAATACAGGAAGGCATCAAGAACAAGATTGTGTATGAAGGAACTGTTAAAGACCCTATAATCAAAGCCCGAGCAGAAACTCCTTCAGGCTCCACATGATGTCCTGTAATGAAACTCCTCTCTCATAAACAGACATGTTTAATGGGACAAGAAAGGACAGAGTCAGCTGACAACCGGTAGTTTTTCTGTGTTGTTGCTGAACAATATGGAATTTAATTGGATTCTTATTTGCCTAAAGCAATAATTCAATAAAAAATACTTAAGATGAATGAAGTTGAACAGTTTTAAGAAAATAAAAATATATATAAATCTGAAAAGTGGTATGTTCACATGTATTCAGCCAACTCACTTTGAAGAACCTAACATTACCATCAAAAGCCACATGATTTTGTTACATAAGGTCTGTGAGCAATTAAAGTTTCAAATGATCTAAACATGAGAAATGGTGTAACAAGCATGGTGAATCAACACCAGTGCAACACCTCTAAGTAATAAAGGCTACCAATACCATACCACTTTATTTATAAAGCACTTAAAACAGCGACAAGGCCAACCAAAGTGCTGTACAGACAAAACAACAGGTAACACACAAAGCAAAATACAAAATGAGGTAAATCAGAATATAGACATAAAAACGATGCAGATAATGACGACTAACCAGTGTGGAGCATACAGGATCAAAACACAGATCATCTGGTGTTGAAAGCCACCGAATAGTAGTGGGTTTTTAAATGGGACTTAAAAACCGAGAGGGAGGGGGCCTGTCTGACAAGCAGAGGTAACTCGTTCCAGAGTCTTGGTCCTGCCACAGAGAAGGCCCTGTCACCTCTGCACTTAAGACGAGATCCTGGAACTGAGGAGCAACTGGTCCGCTGACTTCAGGGAACGTGGTGGGACATACGGTTGTAGAAGATCAGAGAGATGGGGGGGAGGGCGACACTGTTCAGTGATTTGTAGACATACATGAGTATTTTGAACTGGATTCGAAAGTGGACCAGTAACCAGTTCAGTGAGGCCAAAACTGGTGTAATGTGCTCTCTTTTGCCTGTACTGGTCAAAAATTGGGCTGCTGCATTCTGGACCAGTTGTAGTCGTGCAATGGAGGTCTGACTGAGCGAATTGCAGTAATCAAGCCTAGATGTAATGAATGCATGTATTACTGTCTCCAGATTATTTTTGGACAATATGGGCTTAAGTTTAGACAGTCGCCTCAGTTGGAAGAAGCATGATTTAACAATCATGTTTACAACTCTGCTGGTGTATGACAGACAACAACTTTTGAATCTTCGTTTTTCTGGCACTGAAGTCGCTTATTTGGACCATTATCAGCGTACCTCTGCCCCCCCCCTCCCCCCCCTGCTGGCGGACGTGCCAGCTTACATTCGCTGTGCTCCTCACCTCCCTGCCCAGAGATCTCGCTTCAGACGCCAGGGAAAACGTGCTGGTCAGCTGGTGAAGCTGAAAGCTCTGCGCGCTGCATCTTCCTCTCCAGCTAGCGGTCATGGTTTCCATCGCCAGCTTCCTGTGTGCCCGGACCAGGTAACCAGCGGGAGTTGTCAGCCGTTGCGCAGCTCGGACCGACCTGGAGGGGCTGTTATTGAAAACCTGCGGCCATTAGCACGCGCTAACTCCACTGCTGCTAGCTCCACTTTGGACAGTATCCAGATGTGTTTGGTCAACACAAGATCTGTTTCCAACAAAATTTTATCGTCAGGGACTACTTTCAAAAGCACGATCTGGACTTTTTCTGCATCACAGAGACTTGGATGTCTCCAGGTGAGTCTAGTGCCTTGACGGAATTACTGCCTCCGAACTGTCTGTATTTTAACGCCCAACGGCCATCAGGCCAGCGCAGTGGTGGATTATTAACAATATTCAAATCAACTTTTGACTGTAAACAACTGCCCATCCCAGTTTCCCATGCCAGCTTTGAGCTGAGCGTCTTTGAACTCGGACATTCACCTGCGACGTTATTTGCACTTGTCTACCGCCCACCTGGGTCTAAGGATTTCATAAATGAGTTTTCTGACTTCTTGGCTGAAATCACACCAAAATTTGAGCATGTTTTCATTATTGGTGACTTTAATTTGCACGTGTGCTGTCCTGAGAAGCCCTTGGTTAAGGACTTTTTAGATTTATTGGACTCATTTAATTTAACTCAGCATGTAAACGGTCCCACCCAAGAGCGTGAACATACACTGGACCTTGCTTTAACTCATGATGTGACTGTTAATCTTGTTATTGGTGATAATGTTTTTTCAGACCACATGCCAGTCTGGTTTGAGTTCACCCTCTCCCATCTAACTCCTAAGTCGTGCATTTTTGCACGTAGGACTCGGACCATTAACCACTTCACTGCCACACGTTTCACAGATGTTTATAATTCTGAAATGATAATTCAGGCCCCAGTGTTTCTCACCACCACTGAGGAACTGACATCCCAGTTCAACTCTGTCTGCTTAAAGATTATGGATCATGTCGCACCTGTTAAAACCAACAAATCAAAAATCAAAGCAGAACCTTGGCTGAGTGACGTCACCAAGGCCGATAGGCAGCAATGTAGGAGGGCGGAACGAAAGTGGAGGAAAGACAGGCTGCAGGTCTCTTTTCAAATACTTAAAGAGAGTTGGCGCCGTTATCAGAAAACAGTAAAAGCTGCTAAATCAAAATTCTTCTCTGATATAATTACCTCAAACTCTCACAACCCACGTGTCCTCTTCTCCACCCTAAACTCTGTTCTCCACCTCACTGAACCATCACCTCTGGAAGCCTCGACTGAGCTGTGCGACCACTTCCTACATTCTTTTTGGAAAAAATTGCAACCACCAGGGCTCTCATTTCCCTTCCAACTCATGACCCATCCATCTCACCTCAATCTGTAGCTCCTTTTGACCATTTTGAACCCATCACTCTATCTTCTCTAGAGCAGGTCATGTGCAACTTGAAACCTTCTGGCTCCCCCTTTGATGTGATCCCCTCTCGACTACTAAAGGAGGTGATTCCAACTCAGGTCTGTCCATTCTTGCCATAGTAAACAGTAGTTTATCCACTGGCGTGGTGCCAAAATCCTTTAAACATGCTGCTGTCCAGCCTCTCCTGAAAAAACCAAACCTTGACCCCTCAGTCATTTCCAACTACCGGCCTGTCTCCAAACTCCCATTTGTTTCTAAAGTACTGGAGAAAATAGTCGAGTCCCAGTGGAAGTGCTTCCTGGAGGATCACGCCATCGTAGAGCTATTCCAATCTGGCTTTAAACCTGTCCACAGCACTTAAACTGCCCTGCTGAAGGTCTTTAACGACATCTTTAGATTCACAGATACCGGTGATTCTGTGCTGCTTGTCCTGTTGGACCTCACAGCCGCCTTTGACACCATCCACCATGAGATCCTCATTGCTAGGTTGGAGCAGTGGGTGGGCGTCACAGGATCAACCCTCAATTGGTTCAAATCTTACCTCACTGACTGATCCTTTTGTGTCTCTGTAGTAGTCACGTAGGTACGTGCCACTAGTTGTAGTATGACAATATATCCCCGTATATATGCATACAATATTCACGAGTTCCTCATCTTTCTGACTGTGTAATGTCGTGCATTGAATTTAACAGAAATGTAACGAGAGACGTCATTTATCTTTGACCCATCAAATCAATGCGGTCATTTATTTTCAGAATCAAAGTTTTAACATCAAACATTTACATTAATTTGGCAAAATATGAAAATAATAACAGACAAGTTTCACAGAAAAGGGACATCGATCACTCGGCGGTGAACGAGGACTTTGCTTCAGATATTTCTAAAATATCTGTACTGATTTTATGAGAGAGAGGAGAGTTTTAAGATGAAATGGAGTTATCTTACAGAGAGATATGTGAGGGAATTAATCTGTTATGACAGAACGTGCACGCTCCATCAGATCTCAGCTTGCTTCCGGTACACTTTAGTCGAAGAAGAAACTGTTACCTGGTTGACGATGACTCAATGTCGGTATAGAATCCTTCAGACTTTTCAGCGTCTCCGTTGAGAGCAGCTGAAATCCTTCGAGAGTCGTGCGTGGTGTTCAAACAGAAATTATAATTCCAAAACGTCTCTGGATCATCCTGAACGCGTTTGCACCCAAGAATTCTGAACTCCTTTCATTCTTCAGAACTTCTCAGACTCTTAATTGTCAGCCACTCTGTAGTTCTTCATCTCCTCAGGCTCTCCAGCTTCTGGAATTCTCTGGAATTCTACTGAATTCTTTTCCATTCTGAATTCTAACATGAACTGGGAAGTTGCTACATTTTAAAAGGGTCGACTTCCGGTTCATTTGAGAGCTTTCTGATTCGTGGATGGACCAGAAAGAGGTGTGTTTTTGTGACGTAAGATGTTATCTAAGCCAAGGTCAGAGAATGAGATTGTTCAACAACTGACAGAGAGATTATTGCAGAAAAGCAGACTTCGTGGAGTCTCACACTTGGTAATCTTCTGAAAAAGTTTAAACATGACATCTTTCTCGGTAAACATTTTAGTTGACCGAAAACCGACCTTTCACATACTTACAAAACTTGGCTCATTTCAGACAGAAAATCAAGAAATGCATATTAACCTGATTTCTTCTTTGAATGAGGAATAAAAATCATTACTTACTGTTTATGTAAAATAAAAATGAGTAGTTCTTTTCAACCTGTAACATTGAGTGGAACTAACACAATTTGATTATTAAACATTTGTAAAACAGTAATGATTATAGAGAATTGTCTTTTCTGCTTGATTAATTCAAGAAAGAAAGTCACCAGATGGCTCAGACTGTATTCAGATCAATGAAATAACAGTCCCTGTCCATCTGATAGATTTGAGGTCATCAGGGTCAGACCAGGTTCACTACAGTCCCCCCTTTGGAAATCATCACCTGTCCATGGGGATGAATTCCAACCGTGAACTTAGACCTTCAAATGTCCTTGAGCTTGATGTAATCCAGCAAGGAAGACCAAAGTCAAAAGTAATCCAGCAAGGAAGACCAAAGTCAGAAGTAATTCCACAATGTTCTTGGTATTCCATTGTGTTGATTATAATCCCATATCGTCTCGATAATTCCATTGTAGCAATGCTTTAACCCCTTGGAAACAGAGTCTGTAATCCATTGGAAAAAGTCATATAATCCACAACGGTAAATCCACAGCGATTGGAAGTGTTGATTAATCAGCATACAGAGGGGTACCCTTGGGTTGAACTGAAGAAGCGGCCACTGGATGAAGAGTGGAGACCAACGTCAGGATTGCAGGTCGCCTCCAGCGAAGGTTGTCTCCAGCGACGTCCAGCCTGTGCCGTTCTGGTTCAATGTGTCATGCAATTATGTGGTTTAAGGTGGGCTTATGAAGGGGATTTTACATAAGGCCTTAAACTATATGCATCTGGTGTGTAAGCTATTATGGTTGGGAACAGCTACAACTACCAGTTAAGGGGTGGAGAATGCTGAAAAGGGGTACTACAGGGGTTTATGCCTATAGAAAAGTGTTCCAAACTATTTTTCCATTTCTAACTTGGTTTAAGTTAGCTTTACATGGTAAAATATAGTTTGGTGTAATTGTCTGTTGTCTTTTAGACGAACGACTTGAGATTGGGTGTTTGGCTTTCCCATAAATGTTTTGGAAGTCTATGGCGAGACTTATCAAAAAGAATTAGCTATCCCCCCGAATAGAATTGTTCGAGTAGGTTCGGCTTAAGCGTTTTGAGATCAACGTAGATTATGGTACTCAAAGTAGCAATAATATACATTGACTCCGCAAAGATTGCAATTTAATGAATGAACTGCATGTTGGCATGGTCAAAGGCTTCTTAGTCTCTAACTTACTACACAACAAAATTCATTCTTACCTCAGAAACAATACCAAAATCAACTAAACAACGTTTCAGCACCGACAAGAGTAGTGACTAAGCATCTAGAAACATCGTTTCACAGCTTCTCCTCACCCTGGTTGCCAGATTCAGTCACGCTGTCCCGTTTTATCAAGGGTAGGTCCTGTGAATTTAAACTATGGTTAAGTTTATTATCCATTAGTTATCTTCTGCTTGGATGACCCTTGTTCCCACGAGGTCAGATTTTGTGAGATCTTTGTCTCCTAAGGAGTTATTGCACGCCTTGTGTTGTTTAATCTGGTTACGATGTACCCATTTAACAGTTGGCTCTTTTTGGCCTTTACTGATTTTTATCTGGTAGATAATTGAAGACACTTTGTCGATTATCAGATGGGGTCCAGTCCATCTGGGCATCAGCTTACGGGCGAGAGTTCCGGTCCCGGACTCTACTCTCCCAGTTTTGGGTGCAAACGTGTAGTACCAGACCCTGTCTCCCACTTGGAGTTCCTCGTAAGAGGCCTTTTGGTCGTAGTACGCTTTGCGTCCTTCAGCTGATTTTTCCAGGTTTTTCTGTGCGAAAGCAAAAGTGTTTTTAAGGTGTCTTTCCAAGTCTTTCATGTATTGTTGTGTGGTGTAGGCTGTTGCCATGGCAGCATCGCCTGGTGAGTACAACAGGTGCAGAGGGAGAGTCATTTGTCGACCCGTCATCATCTCGAAAGGAGCGATGCCAGTCGACGTGTGTGGAGTGGCCCTTATGGCCATGAGGACCAGAGGGAGTTTCACGTCCCAGTCCTTGTGGTTTGCGGCTACGTATTTTTTCAAAATACTCACCACCGTCCTATTTGCTCTCTCAACCTGGCCTGAAGCCTGTGGGTGGTAGCCAATATGGAAGTTGGCTTTGACGCCTAGCGTCTTCCACAGTTCCTTCATTACTTCACCTGTGAAGTGTGTACCTTGGTCTGAGTTCACCCTAAGGGGAAGTCCAAACCTTGAAAATACATGATTCATTAATAACATAGCAGTGGTTTGTGCTGTGTCATTAGGGGCTGGTAGACATTCTACCCATTTGGTAAACGCGCAGGTTACCGTGAGAAAATATTTATTTCCTCTAGAGGTCTTAGTGAGTGGTCCGACCCAGTCAATCTGGAGGTCCGACCATGGAAATGCAATGCCTCTACTATGCAGTGGTACTCTGTGAAGTGGTCTGGATGGTTGAAACTGGCCACAGATCAGGCACCCTTTTATGTAGTCCTTGACATCCTTTTTCATTCCAGGCCAATAAGCAATTTGTTTTAATGCTTTCAGCGTGGCATTGTCACCCTTATGTCCTGCGGACGGAAGGTCATGTGCATGGACTAACATCACCCCCC
>NC_056498.1:86856630-86862494 GCF_014905685.2 Nematolebias whitei
CTTCCTCTGAAAGAGGAGCCTTTTTGTCCCAGCGTGCACCTTCAGGACGCGGTTTGTTAGCTTGAACAGACTGTTTTCTCTCTTTCTTCTTAGGAGGAGGCGGCGAAGCACGTCGTCCTTCTAGTTCAAGAGGGAGGGGTTTAACCTTTACACTAGGAAACACTTCTATGGGCGTCTTAGCATGAGAACATGCTTCAAACACATTCACAGCACACTGCTTAATCTCACTGATGGATTTTTCTCTGAAATTTGCCATCATTTGTACTGATTTTTTAAAATCAGAGTGGAGATTTTTGCTGAAAACAAACTTAAAACCATCATCTTCTTCCATTCCGGTCTCATTTCTGTTACCAAAATAAGCTTGGAAGATTCTTTTGTAATAAACTTTTGGATGTTCATTCTTGCCCTGCGTGACCTTGTCTGCGGCTGGGAAACCAGTAGGTCCTGTGCAGGGGTCGTACTCTTTGATCAAAGCCTCACACAGAAGGTTGTAATCCCTCCTCGTTGCATCTGGTAGACGCTCGATGAAGGTGAACACCTCTCTGTCCGAAGTGAGTCGTATCAGACTGATTTTATCTTCTGCCGTAGCATTAGGATAAGATCTCAATCTGAAATCCAGATCTCTGAGGTACGCTTTTGTTCCTGCTGACCCCATAGGGCCGGGAACGAAACGTTGTACATATTTTGAGACTTTCTGCAAATCATCCATTGAAGGAGACTGTATCAACGGTCTCACGTGCGTGATTGGTGCAGATTGGTCAAGGCCTGCCCCTACCGCCCATGGTGGGGGTGGGGGTGGCTGATAAGGAGGAAGAGGTACATATCGGTGCAGGTCTGTCCCTACCATCCGTGATGGTGGTGGGGGTGGGGGCATGGTGTCAGGAGGAAGAGGTACATATTGGTGCAGTTCTGTCCCTACCGCCCATAATGGGGGTGAGGGTAACGGCGTGTTGTCAGGAGGAAGAGGTGCAACAGCATCTGTCTGGAGAGTTCGTGGCTGTTTCGGACCCTGATACTGTTCGTCTTTGAGTCTCAGACCAGCCCGCCCCATATCAGAAATCTGGTTTGTAGCTGTAGCTAATTTCTCCTCACAAGCTGTCAGGTGCTCCTGTGATGTCTGATATTTACTTTGTAAAATCAGCCATCGTCGGAGCATCCCCGCCTTGTCTGCTTTGCAAGCGTCCAGCTCTTTTAATGCGATCTGTAACTGTGCTTGTAGCACATCGTTATCTGAACGCACGGATTGGTACGCACGGTCTTTATCCCTAATCTTCCCTTCATATGATTGAGCCTGTTTTAACAGCTCAGTCTTTGAGAGGTCCCCATCAGTCTTTATTTGTTGTTTCTGCAAAACAGATTCATACATCAATTCATCACACCTGTCCTTTTCAGATTGATATCCGCTGAACAGCGTGTCATTTTTTTCCAACTGATGGTCCAATTCCGCTTTCAGAAGCAGGGAAATTTTTGCTAACCGTTCACGGCTCGATTTTGAGTCTTCTGCCACTTTAGCTTCTTTTGCCAGCCTCTGCAGTTCCTCATTTCTTTGATCATCATCAAGGTTTTCTAATTGCTCTAATTGTGTACCAATAATTGAGTTTGTTAAAATGTATAAAGCCGACTGGACGGCATCTCTGGATTGAAAGGGGTCAAAGTCTTTTTCTAACACACCTGTCATGTTTTCACTGTGTAGCAATTATCTGTTTGAACAGTTGCAAGCTTTAGATATTTTACAGGTAAATATTTGTATTCAAGTCATTGAGTGTTCACACTATTTTAGCTTTTTGGGTTTACACAGAAGTACTGTTATAAGTCAACTTATTCAACTGTGGGTACCTTTCTCAGGTTTTACCCCATTTCATGAATATTTAAGTAAATGCTCTTCTGGCAGTGTTACTTTTTGTGCTTATTTTCCAACAGACTAGTCACCAAGCTGTTTTTAGTGTATTTTACTCTAAACCACTGAATTTTTTAATAAACCTGTAATTTTTCTAAAAGTCTCAAAGCAAATCAGTTTAAAGCGTTTTTTAAACCGTTCTGTTCCAGAAATTTGCTATTTTAACCGTTACTCATAGAACTAAGTTGTGAAAAGAAAAGAAAAGTTGATGATGTATCAGGATTAATCAGTCCCTCCTTCAGAAAAACTGTATTTACTCCTGTCCTCCTGTAAAGCTTCTATTTAAAATTAAATAGAAAGATATTTGTTTAGGTGGCAACTTAAACAGAAAAATCTCTTTTTCCTGATAAGTTTACTCTTATTTAGTGATTTTGCAATTAAACGTGCACTATCCTCTTAGCAAATGAGTACTTTTTCCAACTTTGTGAAAATCTGTAACTGTTTCTATTTTTAAAAAGTTAATGTTTATTTTGTACCTTAGTTTTAAGGAATTACCAGTGAAATAAAACTTTTTTTGGTAAATGCTCTTTGCATAAATACCTTATAACTTTTAAAATGCAAGATAACAGTATTTTTCAGCTTTGAGGAATGTTTATTAACTCAAAAATGCCTTTTAGAAAAATTAAAACGTTTAATTTCACTATTTAGACCTAAAAAGCGAGTGAAACCTGTCTTCTCAAGTTTCGCCAGAAGATGTCAGTATTACCTCAACAATTTTAACTCCGTCACTGTTTGTATTGTCCAGTAGGGGTCGCTATGACTTCCTGTGGCGTTCGGTTGATATCCTGTTGTTAGCCGCTTAGCTTGAAGTTAGCTTCGGCTAAACTCGGTTAAAATCAACATTTCTGAACGGATTTTTTACACAAACGTGGCAAAAGTTTTTGCAATCAGACTTTATAGCTTGAAACATGAGTTTTTGGGACAATATTGCAGCTTTATTTAGTGATTTTAAGCGTAGCTAAGGCTCCGGTCGTTAGCTGTTTAGCTTAAAATTAGCATCGCTAGCGTTGTTTAAAAACATAATTTAATGACGAATTTTAAACTCTAACGTGGCAAAATTTCAGCGAATATGCTTCGAAGCATTTAACCAGCGTATCAAAATCACTTTAAAGGCGCTTTTCAGCTTTAAAAAGCAGATTTTATTTCCCTATGAAAACGAATTTCATTTCCGGGTCACGTGACTGAAATCACCAATGGCAAAGCAGCGCAGGGTTGAGAGGGGATGACGTAGCCACGTCAGTCAACCTTCTCAGCAAATCAGAGCGCTCCACCCAGCAATATTCAACCAATCAGGAAAGCGTTTTCAGCCAGCACGCTAGGTTTAGCCTGAAAATAGTTCGTCAGCTTTTCGTCTTTTAAACTGTCAAAATGCACTTTTTCTGTTAAAAATGTAACGAATCAACTTCCTGAGCTGCACGGAGACGGCGCTCCGTGACAAAACGTCTTTCTAGCTATTTAAACAACTCGTCCGAATTTTCCAGAACCGAGCCGTCCAGAACCGAACTCCCGTCCGTTTGGACCTCAGTTTAAACAGAATGCAGCGTTTTTTACAGCTCATCAGCTTTTAGTTAACATAACAGACGTACAATTTCAGCTTTCATAAAGACTTATGACACAATTCCAGCTCTAAAACATTGCCAGCGTAACACAGCGTAAACATGCAGAGCTAAGTGCGCAGCTCCATCACGCTGCGTAAATACGCACAGCCAAGCTCCAAACGCGCAGCACCAGCACGCAGCGTTCAACACAGCTGATAAACTGTTATTTTTTCAACATGCCAACATGTAAGAAATCAATCTTTACACGAATTAACAGTCATTTATGAGAGTTACGGGCCACCAGTTGTAGTAGTCACGTAGGTACGTGCCACTAGTTGTAGTATGACAATATATCCCCGTATATATGCATACAATATTCACGAGTTCCTCATCTTTCTGACTGTGTAATGTCGTGCATTGAATTTAACAGAAATGTAACGAGAGACGTCATTTATCTTTGACCCATCAAATCAATGCGGTCATTTATTTTCAGAATCAAAGTTTTAACATCAAACATTTACATTAATTTGGCAAAATATGAAAATAATAACAGACAAGTTTCACAGAAAAGGGACATCGATCACTCGGCGGTGAACGAGGACTTTGCTTCATATATTTCTAAAATATCTGTACTGATTTTATGAGAGAGAGGAGAGTTTTAAGATGAAATGGAGTTATCTTACAGAGAGATATGTGAGGGAATTAATCTGTTATGACAGAACGTGCACGCTCCATCAGATCTCAGCTTGCTTCCGGTACACTTTAGTCGAAGAAGAAACTGTTACCTGGTTGACGATGACTCAATGTCGGTATAGAATCCTTCAGACTTTTCAGCGTCTCCGTTGAGAGCAGCTGAAATCCTTCGAGAGTCGTGCGTGGTGTTCAAACAGAAATTATAATTCCAAAACGTCTCTGGATCATCCTGAACGTGTTTGCACCCAAGAATTCTGAACTCCTTTCATTCTTCAGAACTTCTCAGACTCTTAATTGTCAGCCACTCTGTAGTTCTTCATCTCCTCAGGCTCTCCAGCTTCTGGAATTCTCTGGAATTCTACTGAATTCTTTTCCATTCTGAATTCTAACATGAACTGGGAAGTTGCCACATTTTAAAAGGGTCGACTTCCGGTTCATTTGAGAGCTTTCTGATTCGTGGATGGACCAGAAAGAGGTGTGTTTTTGTGACGTAAGATGTTATCTAAGCCAAGGTCAGAGAATGAGATTGTTCAACAACTGACAGAGAGATTATTGCAGAAAAGCAGACTTCGTGGAGTCTCACACTTGGTAATCTTCTGAAAAAGTTTAAACATGACATCTTTCTCGGTAAACATTTTAGTTGACCGAAAACCGACCTTTCACATACTTACAAAACTTGGCTCATTTCAGACAGAAAATCAAGAAATGCATATTAACCTGATTTCTTCTTTGAATGAGGAATAAAAATCATTACTTACTGTTTATGTAAAATAAAAATGAGTAGTTCTTTTCAACCTGTAACATTGAGTGGAACTAACACAATTTGATTATTAAACATTTGTAAAACAGTAATGATTATAGAGAATTGTCTTTTCTGCTTGATTAATTCAAGAAAGAAAGTCACCAGATGGCTCAGACTGTATTCAGATCAATGAAATAACAGTCCCTGTCCATCTGATAGATTTGAGGTCATCAGGGTCAGACCAGGTTCACTACATCTCCATCAAGGATTTTAGTTCCACAGAGGCAGAGCTTAAATGGGGGGTTCCGCAGGGGTCCATCCTGGGTCCCCTCCTATTTATACCTGCTGCCGCTTGGTGCTATTTTCCGGAAACACAACATGCCCTTCCACTTCTATGCCGATGACTGTCAAATTTACTTCCCCCAAGACACAATGGTACATGCTCTATTCAACCGCTGCTCAACTGCCTGGCTGACATCAGGGACTGGATGGCTTTAAACTTCTTAAGTTTCAATGAAAAGAAGTCTGAAGTCATGTTGTTCCCTCCCAACGACACGATCACAAACCACTGCATCGACCTTTCCGCTCTAACGCTGTCAGAAAAACAAAGAGTCACTAATCTGGGCGTGATAATGGACCATTCCCTGAAGCTTAACAATCATGTAAACATGATTGTTAAATCATGCTTCTTCCAACTGAGGCGGCTGTCTAAACTGAAGCCCATATTGTCCAAAAATAACCTGGTGACAGTAATACATGCATTCATTATATCTAGGCTTGATTACTGCAATTCGCTCCTGCCTGGTATCAGTCAGACCTCCATTGCACGACTACAACTGGTCCAGAATGCAGCAGCCCAATTTTTGACCAGTACAGGCAAAAGAGAGCACATTACACCAGTTTTGGCCTCACTGCACTGGTTACCGGTTCACTTTCGAATCCAGTTCAAAATACTCGTGTGTGTACAAATCACTGAACAGTGTCCCCCCCCCCC
>NC_056498.1:86862594-86866228 GCF_014905685.2 Nematolebias whitei
TCTGATCTGCTACAACCGTATGTCCCACCACGCTCCCTGAGGTCAGTGGACCAGTTGCTCCTCACATTTCCAGGAACTGGTCTTAAGTGCAGAGGTGACAGGGCCTTCTCTGTAGCAGGACCAAGACTCTGGAACGAGTTACCTCTGCTTGTCAGACAGGCCCCCTCCCTCTCGGTTTTCAAGTCCCGTTTAAAAACTCACTACTATTCAATAGCTTTCAAAACAAGATGATCTGTGTTTTGATCCTGTATGCTCTACACTGGTTAGTCGTCATTATCTGCATCGTTTTTATGTCTATATTTCTGATTTACTTTGTATTTTGCTTTGTGTGTTACCTGTTGTTTTGTCTGTACAGCACTTTGGTTGGCCTTGTAGCTGTTTTAAGTGCTTTATAAATAAAGTGGTATGGTATGGTACATGATTGTTAAGTTTCAGGGAATGGTCCATTATCACGCCTAGATTAGTGACTCTTTGTTTTTCTGACAGGGTTAGAGCGGAAAGGTCGATGCAGTGGTTTGTGATCGTGTCATTGGGAGGGAACAACATGACTTCAGACTTCTTTTCATTGAAACTTAAGAAGTTTAAAGACATCCAGTCCCAGATGTCAGCCAGGCAGTCAAGCAGCGGTTGAATAGAGCATGTGCCATTGTGTCTTAGGGGGAAGTAAATTTGACAGTCATCGGCATAGAAGTGGAAGGGCATGTTGTGTTTCTGGAAAATAGCACCTAGCGGCAGCAGGTATAAAGAGAATAGGAGGGGACCCAGGATGGACCCCTGCGGAACCCCCCATTTAAGCTCTGCCTCTGCGGAACTAAAATCCTTGATGGAGACACAAAAGGATCTGTCAGCGAGGTAAGATTTGAACCAATTGAGGGCTGATCCTGTGACGCCCACCCACTGCTCCAACCTAGCAATGAGGATCTCATGGTGGATGGTGTCAAAGGCGGCTGTGAGGTCCAACAGGACAAGCAGCACAGAATCACCAGTATCTGTGGATCTGAAGATGTCGTTAAAGACCTTCAGCAGGGCAGTTTCAGTGCTGTGGAGAGGTTTAAAGCCAGAATGGAAAAGCTCTAAGATGGCGTGATCCTCCAGGAAGCACTTCAACTGGGACTCGACTATTTTCTCCAGTAGTTTAGAAACAAATGGGAGTTTGGAGACAGGCCGGTAGTTGGAAACGACTGAGGGGTCAAGGTTTGTTTTTTTTTCCAGAGAGGCTGGACAGCAGCATGCTTAAAGGATTTTGGCACCACGCCAGTGGATAAACTACTGTTTACTATGGCAAGAATGGACAGACCTAGAGTTGGAAAAACCTCCTTTAGTAGTCTAGGGTGGACCACATCAAAGGGGGAGCCAGAAGGTTTCAAGTTGCACATGACCTGCTCTAGAGAAGATAGAGTGATGGGTTCAAAATGGTCAAATAGAGCTACAGATTGAGGTGGGATGGATGGGTCATGAGTTGGAAGGGAAATGAGAGCCCTGGTGGTCGCAATTTTTTCCAAAAAGAAATGTAGGATGTTGTCGCACAGCTCAGTCGAGGCTTCCAGAGGTGATGGTTCAGTGAGGTGGAAAACAGAGTTTAGGGTGGAGAAGAGGACACGTGGGTTGTGAGAGTTTTAGGTAATTATATCAGAGAAGAATTTTGATTTAGCAGCTTTCACTGCTTTCTGATAACGGCGCCAAATCTCTAAGTATTTGAAAAGAGACCTGCAGCCTGTCTTTTCTCCACTTTCGTTCCGCCCTCCTACATTGCTGCCTATCGGCCTTGGTGACGTCACTCAGCCAAGGTTCTGCTCTGATTTTTGATTTTTTGGTTTTAACAGGTGCAACATGATCCATAGTCATTAAGCAGACAGAGTTGAACTGGGATGTCAGTTCCTCAGTGGTGGTGAGAAACACTGGGGGCTGAATGATCATTTCAGAGTTATAAACATCTGTGAAACGTGTGGCAGTGAAGTGGTTAATGGTCCGAGTCCTACGTGAAAAAATGCATGACTTAGGAGTTAGATGGGGGAGGGTGAATTCAAACCGGACTGGCATGTGGTCTGAAAAAACATTCTCACCATTAACAAGGTTATTAACAGTCACATCATGAGTTAAAACAAGGACCAGTGAATGTCCACGCTCTTGGGTGGGACCGTTTACATGTTGCGTTATATTAAATGAGTCCAATACATCTAAAAAGTCCTTAACTAAGGGCTTCTTCAGACAGCACACGTGCAAATTAGTCACCAATAATGAAAACATGCTCATATTTTGGTGTGATTTCAGCTAAGAAGTCAGAAAACTCATTTATGAAATCCTTTGACCGAGGTGGGCGGTAGACAAGTGCAAATAACGTCGGAGGTGAATGTCCGAGTTCAAAGACGCTCAGCTCAAAGCTGGCGCGGGAAACTGGGATGGGCAGTTGTTTACAGTCAAAAGTTGATTTGAATATTGTTAATAATCCACCACCGCGCTGGCCTGATGGCCGCGGTGCGTTATAGTCGGTCCAGACTTAAAACAACCCAAACAAAACATAGAAAAGTTCATCAAACTTTCCAAGTATAAGTTTCTAAATTTGAACAACCAGTCAAACTCAAAACCAATCTGCTAAGCAGAGCAAAAAAGGATCAGTAGTGAAATTACCTCTAACACCGAAGCTTCAAAAGCACGCTTCAAACTCGACAGGGTAGTTTTGGTGAAGCAGTGGGTCGGAGCTTGTTTCATGTGACGTCACCGATGACGTGTGAACCACTTCACTGCTTTATTCAGACCGAGTCAGCTGACTGCTTCGAGTCGACAGGCGGAGTTTCAAACATTTGGTGCGATTCAGTGTATTTAAGATGGCTCAAGCCCCGGTTCACATCCTCGTTCTACACGTATTATACGTTAAGAACAGCTCTTGTTTTTTCATATTCAGACAGTGGTTAATTTGAGACGGATTCTGTCAGATCCTGGAACTCTATAATTTTGACCGCTCTGATCCGCCAACTCCGCCGGTAAAAGACCGCGGTAAAGTGAGCCTCCACTCGGCTCCGGCAGCCCACACTGGCATAAAGTCCAAAGTCATTGCGCATTTTTATTTTGATTATTTATTAAAAGTACAACGAGTGGATGTTATGGCCACGCCACTCTCCTGCCCCAGCAGAGACACGGATTGTGTGTCCCGCGGGGAGGGTCTTCATCTACCTTCAGCTGCGCGCGCCCTGAGACAGTTGTTTTCCAGCAAGGCCGAGCTCAAATCATGGCAGTCTTGGCACCTCCGGTGTCAGGTGTCACGCTGCAGCCGGCTTCACTGGCAGCTGCCGCAATTTTACTGGCAGCTGCCACGCTGGTGTGGCTGCAGCTGCCACGCTGGTGTGGCTGCAGCTGCCACGCTGGTGTGGCTGCTGCTGTGACACCTGCCGCTGGTTTCTGATTTACTGTCACCTTTACTGGCAGCTGCCATGCTTTTACTGACACCTTTACTGGCAGCTGCCATGCTGCTGTGGCACCTGCTGCTAGTTTGTTGGCAGCGGCCAGGGAATTTCGTGACAGATGACATTGTTTCTCTTTTAGTGACAGATGACAGAGCTTTTCTAGATTTAATATTTTTATTATTTTTTCTCTAGATTTAATATATATATATATATATATATATATATATATATAT
>NC_056498.1:86866328-86876663 GCF_014905685.2 Nematolebias whitei
ATACACATATATATATATACATATATATATACATACACACATATATATATACATATATATATACATACATATATATATACATATAAACATACATATATATACATACATATATATATATATATGTATGTATATATATATACATACATATATATGTATGTATATATATATATATATATACATACATATATATATATATACATACATATATACATATATATATATATATATTTATTATTTTTTTACCTGCCACAATTTTTTTTATTATTGTTATTTTTATTTCTTTATTATTTTTATTTACTGACATCTGCCATGGAATTACTGGCAGCTGACAGAGATTTAGTGACAGATGACATGGTTTCTCTTGATTTAAAAATTGTTTTTTTTTTACCTGCCGCAAATTTTTTTAAATATTTTTTTTTTTACTTGCCGCAAAAAGATTTAGTGACAGATGACATGGTTTCTCTTTTAGCGACAGATGACACAGCTTCTCTTGATTTAATTTTTTTTTTTTTTCATCCATCCATCCATTATCTTTACCCGTTTCTTCCATTTTGGGTCACGGGTGTCGCCGTTGCCCATGTCCAGCAGTCACTGTGCGAGGGGCGGCGTACACCCTGGACAAGTCGCAAGTCCATCACAGGGCCACATAAAGACAAATGAGATAAACAACCATTCACTCTCTCTCTCACACCTAGGGACAATTTAGAGTTGCCAATCAGCCGAACATGCATGTTTTTAGTCTGTGAGAGGAAACCGGAGTACCCGGAGAAAACCCACGCATGCACGGAGAGAACATGCAAACTCCACCCAGAAAGGCCCCTGGACCGGGGTTTGAACCAGGGACCTACTCGCTGAGAGGCAGCAGCTCTACCAATTGCGCCACCGTGCTTCCCAATTATTATTATAATTATTATAATAATAATTATTTTTTAATTATTATTATTACTTTATTTACTGGCATCTGTCATGCAATTACTAGCAGCTGACAGAGATTTAGTGACGGATGACAGCTTCTCGATTTTTTTCTTTTTATTATTTTTTTTTTTTATTTTTACCAGCCACAATTTTTTTTAAATATTATTATTATTTTTTTACCTGCCACAGTTAATTTTTTAATTTGTTTATTTACCTAGGATTCAGGAGGAACAGTGCGGTTTTTGTCCTGGTTGTGGAACACTGGACCAGCTCTACACTCTCAGCAGGGTCCTGGAGGGTGCGTGGGAGTTTGCCCAACTGGTCTACATGTGCTATGTGGACTTGGAGAAGGCATTCGACCGCGTCCCTTGGGGAGTCCTGTGGGGGGTACTCCGGGAGTATGGGGTACCAGTCCCTTTGATATGGGCTGTTAGGTCCCTGTACGACCGGTGTCAGAGCTTGGTCCTCATTGCCGGCAGTAAGTCAGGCTCGTTCTCAGTGAGAGTTGGACTCCGCCAAGGTTGCCCTTTGTCACTGATTCTGTTCATAACTTTTATGGACAGAATTTCTAGGCGCAGTCGAGGTGTTGAGGGGATCCGTTTTGGTGGCCTTAGGATCGCTTCTCTGTTTTTTGCAGATGATGTGGTTCTGTTGGCTTCATCAGGTCGTGATCTACAGCTTTCACTGGAGCGGTTTGCAGCTGAGTGTGACACGACCGGAATGAGGATCAGTTCCTCCAAATCCGAGGCCATGGTCTTGAGCCAGAAAAGAGTAGAGTGCCCTCTCCAGATCGGGGACGAGGTCCTGCCCCAAGTGGAGGAGTTCAAGTATCTTGGGGTCTTGTTCACGAATGAGGGGAAAAATGGAGCGTGAGATCGATAGGCTGATAGGTGCAGCATCGGCAGTGAAGTGGGCGCCGTACCAGTATGTCGTGGTGAAGAGAGAGCTGAGTCAAAAGGCGAAGCTTTCAATTTACTGGTCGATCTACGTTCCTACGCTCATCTATGGTCATGAGCTTTGGGTCGTGACCGAAAGAACGAGATCACGGATACAGGCGGCCGAAATGAATTTTCTCCGCAGGGTGTCTGGGCGCTCCCTTAGAGATAGGGTGAGAAGCTCGGTCATCCGGGAGGGACTCAGAATAGAGCTGCTGCTTCTCCACGTGGGGAGGAGCCAGTTGAAGTGGCTCTGGCATCTGGTTAGGATGCCTCCTGGACGCCTCCCTGGTGAGGTGTTCCGGGCACGGCCCACCGGGAGGAGACCAGAGGAAGACCCAGGACACGCTGGAGGGACTATGTTTCTCGGCTGGCCTGGGAACGCCTTGGGATTCCCCCGGAGGAGCTGGCCAAAGTGGCTGGAGAGAGGGAAGTCTGGGCCTCCCTACTTAGGCTGCTACCCCCACGACCCTACTCCGGATAAGCGGAAGAGAAAGGATGGATGATGGGTGGATGGATTTGTTTATTTATTTTTAATTTGTTTTTCCCAACATTGCTTCATTTTTGACCTGTGCTGCCTCTCAGTGCATCTTCTGTGAAAAAAAAGAGCTTGGAAACCCTGGCCACCTTAAAAAACGTCACCTTAAAGAAGCAATTTATTTTTCTGACAACAATCAAGGTATTATTTAAATTATTTGCATTTAAGGACCATATATGATTACATTGCTGTCATTATGCGATTCGTTTTTAACTAATCTGTATCTTTTTTGAAGAGAAATTTGTTGTCGCCTGCTTCTGTAAGGACAGTAAACAAGCATCCAGGAGCCACTACCATTGCCCAAAGTGCAAATCTACTGTAATCACAAGATCTACAAACTTCATGAAGCATTTACATGCCATACATGGTAGGTAGTCTTTATGCAGACACACATGTTGATCTTCATGTTGAGTCAGTCAAAGCTTCTTTGTCATTTGCACCACATGTACATGTGGTGGAACGATATTGTGTACACAGTGTACCAACATTAAACATCATGAAGCATTACCCTTATTAAAATTGATTTCAAACGTTTAAAGTATTCACAAAAAATTTCTGTGCACTGCTATGAAAAGTTCATTTTCATGGTTAATACTGTAGTATAAACTGGATGTGCTGGTAAGTTATATTGAAAATGTCTGTCTCCTGCACGTACTGCATCAGAGAGAAAAAAAAGGTAATGTATGACTATTGTTCTTCCTCACTGGTTGTTCTTATACATATTTTTCCACATTTGGATTTTCCCGTGTATTATTATAGCTGCACCGAAATATCTCTTACAATTTTTTAAGTCTGTACGATTCACAACGAACCATTACTATTTATCTATCAGACATCATGGCATGTAGATGCAGACATTCTATATTTTTAAGTTGGGAGTCTGAATAGTTTCAATAATTAAATTTCTATTGTCCTCTGGGATCCTCAACATGCTTACTTGTCATTATAATTCATCCTTTCTTAATCATTATTGGGAAAGTTGTGGTGTCACAAGTGGTTCTGCCCTGAATTCAAATGTAATACATAAAGTCATAAAAGTAATTAATATACTTAGAATTTCCATTATAATTAGAAACTATTTAGACACAGGTATTCAATAACATTGCATTGACACAGCTTTTATAATGTAAAAGTTAAAATAATCTCTTAAAGTAGGTTAAATAGCCAATGTGTAATATTTACAGGTAACGGTATTCACATAATAACCACACAGATCTCTATCATTTTTTGCAGGGAAGCACACTCTTGACAGACCGCCATGCTGTGGTAGAATGGTGCCGAAAAGGAGAAATTTGCTGGCCGAGTAACACTTCCTGCTGTCCTTGACTATGATGACCAAGAAATAGAGGAAGCTCTCCAGGCCCTCAAGAACTGGACTGAGGACATGGATGAAAGTTCTCCAGCAGAACAATTCACTTTTGTCTTCCAAAATAAGGATGACTATGAAAAGTTCTGCTGCGAAATTATTGATGACAGGAAAATGAAGGTTTTTACCAGATTTGTGTAGACTTTAGAAATAAAAACATTGCAACCAAAATAACTGGATGTCTTCATTGCTGGAGCCTATTTTCATCAGAGATAGAGGTAAGGGAGGAGACGGACAGTAATCGGCTTAGCTTAATAGAATACAATTATTATTACTATTATCGGGTGGCACCATTTGGCATCCTGTGACACCGTGTCAGCCCCTGTTCTGTGGCACCCACATGGCCAGGGGCTTTCAGAGTGTCAACGACTTTTCATTTTCTGAGTAAAAAGTTACATTAACCATCAATGCTGTGTAATAATCCAGCTGTTTAATTATTTTCCTTAGAACTAGTGGTAGCTGCCACTGAAACAGTGGCAGCTAGTGGCAGCTTTAATTACTTCTGACATCTTCCATCAAGTAAATTCATTCTAAATATTAAAGGTCTTACACGGTTAATTAACAAATAACATCCTAATTTCAAAAATAATTATTTACAAAAAGGCTATATAACTAGCACGTTTTCCAAAAACCTGCAACAGCAAAACCCCAAAACGGGTAGCAGCCCTGGCAGCTCTGCCACACTCTGGCTACCTAGTGTCTGCTTTACTGGCTCCTACTATTGTGACAGGTGCCACTCAAGCTGGTATTTGCCAGTAAATTTCCTGGCAGCTGCCATGCTGCTGCTGGTTTACTGGCAGCTGCCACAGCAGCGTGGCAGCTGCCAGTAAACTAGTGGCAGGTGCCACAGCATGTAATAATAATGGTAATAAAAATAAATTGGGAGAAGCTGTGTCATCTGTCAGTAAATCTCTGTCAGCTTCCAGTAATTCCATGGCAGATGCCACAAAAAAAGTTGGCAGGTAAAAATAATAATAATAATGTTAAAAAAATTCATGGCAGGTAAAAAAAATTTTAAATAATTTTTTAAAAATCGAGAGAAGCTGTCATCTGTCATTCAGGGAAACCATGTCATCTGTCACTAAATCTCTGTCAGTGCCAGTAATTCCATGGCAGATGTCAGTAAATAAAAATAATAAAGAAATAAAAATAATAATTTAAAAAATTGCAGCAGGTAAAAAAAAAAATTATCTAGACAAGCTGTCATCTGTCACTAAAAGAGAAACAATGTCATGTGTTACTAAATTCCCTGGCAGCTGCTGTGAACTAGTGGCAGGTGCCACAGCAGCGTGGCAGCTGCCAATAAAATCATGGCAGCTGCCAGTGAAGCCGGCTGCAGCGTGATACCTGACACCGGAGGTGCCACTAAGACGTTGGTTACGTACTGTAACCCCAGATTCTATGAGTATAGGCGCAGCCCTTTAAGGCTATCGCTAGTGGGTTTATCCCGTCGTGCGCAGCGCAACACTGAAAACTTTAGTCCACGCCCACCTGCTGTGTGGGCCTCACCCCCGGTCCGTATAAATTACGGTAAGACCGGGCAATCGGCTCCCAACTAGCGTTTTTTCTTCAGCCATTTAGGAACCAGTGAGGCCCAGAGCTTAAAGGGCTGTGCCTCTACTCATAGAATCTGCGGTTACAGTACGTAACCAACATTCTATTTCGTATAGGCTTCGCCCTTTAAGGCTTTCGCTAGTGGGTTAAAGGCAAAGCAGGATGTAGTCTATGCCTCACTGGGTCCATTCAGACACAATATGAAGCACTTGCTTGCACAAAAAAACATTTCATCACTCAGCCTTCTGTATGCGTAATTGCGTGCTCCATGCACAGGAGCGCACCGGAGAAAAGATCTCTGATGAGGAAAAAGGCTGAGATAGCAGACCTGCTGCTGTGAATAGGAACAACGGCAGATACGAACTATAACAGTGTAACGATGAACAGAACAGGCCAACAGTTCCTCAGGATGAACTGATTAATAACGATAAAATCAGCAGTCATGAACTTGTGGCTGATAATAAATATCTCACACTGCGACTGCATGCAGGCGGGTGTGGGCTCAAAAGTGAGGCTCCATGAAACAAATACCATACCATACCATTTTATTTATAAAACACTTAAAACAGCAACATGGCCAACCAAAGTGCTGTACAGACAGAACAACAGGTAAAACACAAAGCAACATACAAAATGAAGTAAATCAGAATATAGACATAAAAACGATGCAGATAATAAATATGACGGCTAACCTGTGTGAAGCAAACAGGTTCAAAACACAGATCATCTGGTGTTGAAAGCTACTGAATTGTAGTGTGTTTTTAAACGGGATTTGAAAACCGAGAGGTAGGGGGCTTGTCTGACAAGCAGAAGTAACTTGTTCCAAAGTCTTGGGCCTGCTACAGAGAAGGCCCTGTCACCTCGGCGCTTAAGACGAATTCCTGGAACTGTGAGGAGCAACTGGTCTGCTGACCTCAGGGAACGTGCTGGAACATACGGCTGTAGCAAATCAGAGAGATGGGGGGGAGGGGGGAGGGCGAAACTGTCCAGCAATTTGTAGACATACAGGAGTATTTTAAACTGGATTCGAAGGTGAACCGGTAGCCAGTGCAGTGAGGCCAAAACTGGTGTAATGTGCTCTGTTTTGCCTGTGCTTGTTAAAAATCGGGCTGCTGCATTCTGGACCAGTTGTAGTCGTGCGATGGAGGTCAGATTGATACCAAACAGAAGTGAATTGCAGTAATCAAGCCTAGATGTAATGAATGCATGTATTACTGTCTCCAGGTTATTTTTGGACAATATGGGCTTCAGTTTAGACAGCCGCCTCAGCTGGAAGAAACATGATTTAACAATTATGTTTACATGACTGTTAAGTTTCAGGGAAGGGTCCATTATCATTCCCAGATTAGTGACTCTTTGTTTTTCTGACAGGGCTAGAGTGGAAAGGTTGATGCAGTGGTTTGTGATGGTGTCGTTGGGAGGGAACAACATGACTTCAGACTTCTTTTCATTGAAACTTAAGAAATTTAAAGCCATCCAGTCCCTGATGTCAGCCAGGCAGTCAAGCAGAGGTTGAATATAGCATGTACCATTGTGTCTTAGGGGGAAGTAAATTTGACAGTCATCGGCGTAGAAGTGAATGGGTATGTTGTGTTTCCGGAAAATAGCACCAAGCGGCAGCAGGTATAAAGAGAAAAGGAGGGGACCCAGGATGGACCCCTGTAGAACCCCCCCATTTAAGCTCTGCCACTGCAGAACTAAAATCCTTGATGGAGACACAAAAGGATCTGTCAGCAAGGTAGGATCTGAACCAACTGAGGGCTGACTCTGTGACGCCCACCCACTGCTCCAACCTAGCGGTAGTCATGAAGTGCTTCGAGAGGCTGGTCAAGGACTCCATTGATGTCACTGTGGACCCACATCAGCACGTCTACAAAAGTAACCGCTCCACTGCTGACGCCATCTCCTCGGTGGTCCACACAACCTTCACCCACCTGGAGAGCAGAATTTCTTACATCCGTCTGCTCTTTCTGGATTTTTCCTTGGCCTTCAACACCATCATACCACAGACTCTGGTGCAGAAGCTCTCCTTTCTTGGACTGAGTCCCACACTGGGGAACTGGATTCTGGACTTCCTGACCAACAGACCTCAGACTGTCAGGATCCACAACATCATCTCCTCCACCATCACCCTCAGCACTGGCTTGCCCTAGAGCTGTGTGATAAGCCCCACAGATTGTAGTGTAAATCATTTTGAGTACCTGGACAAGATAGAAAGGCGTTATATAAGTACAATCCATGTATGAAGTTTGCGGACGACACAACAATAGTGGAACGCATCACTAACAACAATGAGTCCAAATACAGAGAGGAGGTGGAACACCTGGTGCAGTGGTGCAGAGACAATAATCTCTGCATCAAAAGAAGACCAAGGAGATGGTGGTGGATTTCAGAAGGGACAAGTAGGGCTGGGCCATATCATATCAGTCACGATAATATATGTAAAAAAGTTTGCCCGAGAAAATAAATTATATCATGATATGCTAATTTCATGACGTAAATATGTCAGCATTTCCCCTTAGACAAGCGGGGCACCCCGCCCAAACAGAACCAAATGCGCCGAACTACTGAACCGAACTGCGCACCCACCCCCACCCCCACCACCCTGTCGGTACTGGCGTAATGCTAATTAGCAGTGTGCAATACTAACTAGCTAAAAAGCTAAAAACAAACAACACGCAGCTCAGCTGTGTTTCTCCACCCAGCACTAAACTGTGAGTACAGACAGTCCACAGCTCAGTTATCTCTCCTTCACCCCACCCCGCTCTAAGCTGCTGGTACACACGCAGCTCAGCTTTTTTCTCCCCCCACCCTGCTCTGCTGCCAGTACAGGCGCAGCTCGGCTGGGTCTCCCCCCACTCTAAACTGCCATTACAAACACGCGCAGCTCAGCTGTGTCGCTTGAGTTCCATTGTCTGTCCATGAACCAAGAAAAGAGGCAGGTGATCAAAGACAGAGCAGTCAGAGAAATGGAATCATTCCTGCGAGGAAGCTGAAACACCATAAGCTTCAAGGTCAGCTGATCACCTTGTCACAAGTTTTGGAAGTTATAGCTCATTTAAAGGCAACATACTGTATTTTTTGTATATTACATTTCTGCTCAACAGATCTTAAGCTTCATTTTATTTAGTTATTTTGGGATACTGCACCTGTATTTTAGTTTATTAGAATAGAATAGAATAGAATAGAATAGAATAGAATAGAATAGAATAGAATAGAATAGAATAGAATAGAATAGAAACAGCCTTTATTGTCCCACGAATGGGAAATTCAGGTGTAACAGCAGCAACAGATAAAAAGATTCACACAAAAAGTTCCTAAATGTTAAAAAATATATATAAAAAGAAATAAGATAAACAATATAAAAAATAATGCTCAATATGTATTGGAATATTGAGAATAGCATACTATTTACAGTACAGTAGTATAGGCAGAGTGTGTTTTAGCAGAGGTCAGCATGTATTTAATACTTATTGTGTTTGTTGGAAGCAGTGATGGTTATAAAGTTTAACAGCTGCTGGGAGGAAGGACCTGCAGTAACGCTCCTTTGTGCATCTAAAAAAGTTAAGTCTGGTCCTCTGCACAATCAAAAAACAAAACAAAGCAAACATTTTTGAATGTCTGGAGGACCAGACTTAACTTTTTTAGATGTTTCTACCTAGATTATTGAGCATGCATCAGGATGCTCCTTTGTGCATTTAAGATGCAGTAATCTGTCACTGAAGGAGCTCTCCAATTCAGCAACTGCTTCATGCATGGGGTGGGAGATGTTGTCCAGGAATTGTGTTATTTTAGCTAGAGTCCTTCTGTCTCCCACCACCCGCACTGGGTCGAGGGGGCATCCAAGCACAGAGCTGGCCTTTTTGATGAGCTTATCTAACTGTTTCTTCTCATCTGATGATAAGCTGCTGCTCCAACAAACAACACCATAGAAGATGGCTGATGCTACTACAGTGGTAGATTTTGTTTATCTATATTTTGTGAAGACTTTTTCAATCTAAATAACAGAAGGATCTTTTTTATTATTATTTTATATTTTGAGACTGGGGCAGCATGGTGGCGCAACTGGTAGAGCTGCTGCCTCTCAGCAAGCAGGTCCTTGGTTCAAACCCCGGTCCAGGGGTCTTTCTGGGTGGAGTTTGCATGTTTTCTCCGTGCATGCGTGGGTTTTCTCCGGGTGCTCCGGTTTCCTCCCACAGACCAAAAACATGCATGTTAGGCTGATTGGTAACTCTAAATTGTCCCTAGGTGTGAGTGAGAGAGTGAATGGTTGTTTGTCTCGTTTGTCTCTATGTGGCCCTGTGATGGACTTGCGGCCCGTCCAGGGTGTACCCCGCCCCTCGCACAGTGATTGCCGGACATGGGCACCGGCGACACCCGTGACCCAAAATGGAATAAGCGGGTAAAGATAATGTTTTTTTTTTTGTTATATCACAAAATTTATCGTTATCGTCAGAATGCTCTGAAATATCACATTATATTTGAGCCATATCGCCCAACCCTAGGGACAAGGATCCTCTTCATCCCCTACACATCGGAGAAGCAGCTGTGGAGGTAGTCTCCTGCTACAGGTACCTGGGGGTGCGTATATCCAGTGACCTTACCTGGAGAGCCAACACTTCCTGTCTGGTCAAGAAGGCCCACCAACATCTCTACTTCCTCAGGAAGCTGCAGAGAGCTGGACTTAGAAGCTCTGTCCTGAGGAGCTTCTATCGCTGTGAGGTGGAGAGCGTTCTCTGCACCTGCATCACCATGTGGCACGGCAGCAGCTCTGCTGCTGAGAGGATGGCTCTGCAGAGGGTGCTTAAGGCTGCACAGAAGACTGGGGAGCAGCCTTCCCACCACCTCGGACCCCTACACATCACGATGTAGGGGGAGGACACTCCGCATCATGAAGGACTCCACTCATCCTGCACACAGTCTGTTCCAGCCCATCCCCTCAAGCAGGCAGCTGAGGAGCATCAAGACTAACAGGCTCAGAAACAGTTTCTTCCCTGCAGCTGTCACACTGCTGAACTCGAGCTGCA
>NC_056498.1:86876763-86883418 GCF_014905685.2 Nematolebias whitei
AAGAGTAGGAGGTGCAAGTCGGTGCAGGTCTGTCCCTACCACCCGAGATGGGGGTGGGGGTGACAGAATGGGGCTAAGAGTAGGAGGTGCAAGTCGGTGCAGGTCTGTCCCTACCACCCGAGATGGGGGTGGGGGTGACAGAATGGGGCTAAGAGTCGGAGGTGCAACAGCATCTGTCTGGGGTGGTTGTGGCTGACCCGGACCCTGACCTTGTTCGTCTCTGAGTCCCAGACCAGCTCGCCCCACGTCAGAAATCTTGTTTGTTGCTGTGGCTAGATTCTCCTCACAAGCTTTCAGGCGCTCCTGTGATGTTCGACATTCACTTTGTAAAAACACACAATGTTGGAGCAATCCCGCCTTTTCCACTTTGCATTCCTCCAGCTCCTTTGATGCGAGCTGCAACTGTTGTTGTAGCACATCGTTGTCTGAACACACGGCTTGGTACACACGGTCTTTATCCCTAATCCTCTCCTCATATGATTGAGCCTGTAATGACAGCTCAGTCTGTGAGAGGTCCCTCTCACCTCGCACTCTTTCTGCCTCCAATGCAGACTCATTCATCAATTCGTCACACCTCTCCTTCGCAGATGCATATCCTCTGGATAGCATGACATTTCGTGCAACCTGATGGTCCAATTCCTTTTTGAGAAGCAGAGACATTTTTGCTAACCGTTCACGGCTCGATTTTTTATCCTCTGACACTTTAGCTCCTTTTGCCAAACTTTTCAGTTCTGCATCTCTTTGAATTTCATCAAGGTCTTCTAATTGCTCTAATTGTTTACCAATAATTGAATTTGTTAAAATATGTAAAGCCGTTTGGACGACATCTTGGGAGTGCAAGAGGTAAGTGTTTACGTCTTCGTCCGCCATTATCTGCTATTTAAAAAATTAAATAGGAGAATGTGTTGTTTTAGGTGGTAAAATAAAATCAGAGGAGTCTCTCTCTTCTGATATATTTACTCTTATTTAATGATCTAGCAATTAAACGTGTATTATCTCTCCAGCAAATGAGCAAACTTTTATCTCTGTGAATATCTGTATCTGTATTTTTTAAAAAAGTTTCTAACTTTTATTTTGTACCTTTTTATAAGGAATTACCAGTGAATAAAAGTTTCTAACTTTTATTTTGTACCTTTTTTATGAGGACTTACCAGTGAATAAAAGTTTTTTGGTAAATGCCTTTCTGCATAAATACCTTAATTACTTTTTAAATGCAAGATAACAGTGATTATTCAGCTTTGAGGAAGTTTATTAACTCACATTGCGTCTGACAGGAATAAACACGTTTAATTTCACTCAAGTAACCTAAACCGAAGTGAAACTTGTGATCTCAAGTTTCCACAGGAGGTGGCAGCACAACCATATTTTATTGCAACCCAGGCACTGTTAGTGATGTCCAGTAGGAGTCGGTATGACTTCCTGTGGCATCCGGTGACATCCGGTCGTTAGCTGTTAGCTTAAAATTAGCATCGGCTAGCGAGGTCCCAAAAACACCATTTAGTGACGGTTTTTAGACTCAAACCTGGCAAAATTTCAGCTATTAGAGCTTCAAAGACACGGAGCAGCGTATCAGAATCAACTTTAAAGCGTTTTCCAACTTTAAAAACAGATTTTAATTCCCTATGAAAACGAGTTTTCATTTCCGGGTCACGTGACTGAATCTACCAATGACAGAGCAACAACGGGGTGAGAGGAAATGACGTAGGCACGTCACTCACTTCTCAGCGAATCACAGCGTCTCAACTCAGCCTTTCCAACCAATCACGGACCGTTTTTCCAACTAGCATGTTCGCCTTAGCCTGAAAAAGTCCGTCAACTTTTCGTCTTTTAAACTGTCAAAATGCACCATTTTCTGCTAAAAAATGCAACGAATCAAGCTCTGAGCTGCACGGAGTCGGCGCCCCGGCATTAAAAACGTCTTTCCAACCATTTAAAACCAACTGTTCGAACTTTTCAGAAACCGAACCGGACCAGAACAGCGTCTGGAACACAGTTTAAACAGAATAAAGCGTTTCCACAGCTCAGCAAATTTGTCACACAAAACAGACGTACAATTTCAGCTTTCAACAGACACGTTGACTCACAATTTCAGCTTTCAAACACCGCTAGCTCAACACAGCGTTTTCTCCAAGAGTCGCAGCTGCGCTGCGTTCCAACACAGCTACAATCTGCACGTTCTTCTTATGCCAACATGTAAAATCAATTATTACACGAATATAACAGTCCATTTACGAATTTATACGGGCCACCAGAATGTAGATGAACATATGCATGAGATATATTCATAAATTAAACGGATTCTTTCATTTTTCTGGACTGTATAAAATGTGCATTGAATTTAATAAAATGTATCGTGAGACGTTATTTATCTTTGACCCATCAAAATGAATGTAGTCATTTATTTACAGAATCAAAGTTTAACATCAAACATTTACATTAATTTGGCACATTGAAAAATAACAACATGGCTAATTTTAGCAAGCTGTACAAGTGATTGATTATCCACACGGCGGTGGATGAGAACTTTACACAGACATTTCTAAAATTATCTGGAATGATTTCTACTTGATAGAAGAATTTAAAGATGAAAGATGAAGTTTAGTGGGAGAAAAGATGGGTGAGGGGGTTTGTTTATGTCGGCACCAGAAACAGCACTCTCCGGGTTTCTCAGCTTTTTCCCCGGTACACTTAGGTGGCAGAATTCAACTCTTTTACCTGGAGATGTCCCCACCGGTACGAAAGTCCATTCAAAGCACCCTTTCAGCGTCTCCGTAGGAACAGCTGTGAATCGTCCGAAGTAGTGACGGTATTCCGTTAGACACAAATTCATCTCAGCAAGTGGACTTCACATGAGTGGAGTCCGTCAGAGTTCCACCCAGATGTGGAAGAAAGTTATAATCCCATAAGACTCGGAAGAGCTCTGTGGTCATGTCAGGATCTTCCTGTTTCCCAGCACGGGAGCTCGACCGCAACCTCGGCTCGACTCAACTGGAACTTCGACCCAACAGGAACTGGGGTGAACTAGGAAGTACCGACATTTTAAAGGGCTCTATTTCCGGTTCATCTGGGAGTTTTCTTATTGGTCAATATCGACCAGACAGGGGTGTGTTTTGTGACGTAAGAGGTTACTAGAAGTCAGAAAAACAGCAAGAATGTTATGGGACAGATTGAAAATGTTTTCAGAGACAGAGAGAGAAATGTTTGGGCGAGTTTGGGAAAACAGGTGCCAGCTTCTCTGTTTACGTCTGAGAGGATTTAAAAACAACACAGCTCGTTCCAACACTTGTCTGCTTAGACTCCGACCTTGGACCAAACTTACACTGCTCATTCAAAGACAGAAAATCAGAAAATGCATAATTACTCTGTAACAGACCTTAACATGAATTCTAACTTTGCATGAGGATTAAAAATAATCATTGTTACTGTTTTACAGTTAATAAAAATTGATTAGTTCAGTGTAACATCTAAAATGTTTGAACTAAAACACTTTGATTATCAAACATTTGTAAAACAGTAATGATAATAGAAAAGAGAGTGTTCTTTCACTTGAATTTCCAAGAAAGAAAGTCTCAGGATGGGTCAACCTGTATTTCTGGATTCAAATCAATGAAATGACAGTTTCTGTCCCACAAGGTGCCTAAGGTCAAGGTTTCGACATCAGGCCTAGTCCACTACAATATATACATATACATATGTATATGTATATATATATATATGTATATGTATATGTATATATATATATGTATATGTATATGTATATATATATATATATATATATATATATATGTATATGTATATATATATATGTATATGTATATGTACTATGTTGTATTTTTTTATTTATTAATTGTTAGGCTTCTTGATCTGGAACTGAAGTCTGAATTTCGTACCTTAAACATGCAAATGTGAGCTGGTGTGACAATAAAAAAAATCCTTGAATCCTTGAAATAAAGACAATAGAAAGAATATGTGTATGAATATATGTAACATATATATGAAATATCTATGTGTACTGAATCTATAAGAGTTTCACTTTCTTTTTTTTTCCCCCCTTGTCCTGTCCGGCATTGTGACACTTAGAATTATTGTCTGAGTGTCAAAGTGATGCCCAACAGATTTACTTTCACAAGCAGAGCATTATGGCTGGCCTTAATGCTCCACTTAATATATAAATTAAATTTTATTAGAATATGCTTTGGGTTTGTTTCAGATGTAATGGACACGGGGACGGAAAACAAAGAAGAATAACAAAGAAGAAAAGTGAGAGAAGAGTTAAAATGTAAAGAAGGAGATGGGAATAGAGGGGAGAGAGAGAGGGATAAAGAGAACACAAATCAACATCAGTGAAGTCTGCATCTAGACCTGCGGAAAGAGAAAAAAAACCCAACAAAACCAAGAAACCACAACAACAAACAACTTATGTAATGATACTTATAACATCATTAGAAAGTATTTTATACAGTACATGGTAATACAATATATATTTGATGGCCATCAACACCCAACTGAGTGTGTATCTGATAAACACCTGAATTTAAACACCTGTGTGAGCATGCTTATCACTATAAGGTTTCTCCATAAAAATGTTCAATAGTGGATGTGGGGACCCATAAGCCCGTCCCCACAGGACACGAAGGTAACGCAGGGAAGACCGGAATCACAGACACAGTGGCCCCCAAGCCCGGAACTCCGGTAGTCCCCCAACAGGGACACCCGCACCCCCCAGAGAGAGAAGCAAAGGGAAGCTCTGGGCGATCCCCAGCAACCACAATGCAGAAACCCCCAGGAGGCTGTAGCGACGAGTCAACAGGCCCCGCCGGCAACCCACCCCTCCAGAGTGGATCCGGCCATGGACACCAAGCCCCGAGTCCTGAGGTCATACCACCCCCCAACAGAGGCCTGACGGAGCCAGGGCACCCAGGCCCCCGCAGGCAGCCACCAGGGTGGGCCCGTGTAGTGAACTAGATGGCCTGATGATCTGACCCTCATCTGACCCTGATGACCTCAAATCTACCAGATGGATAGAGACTGTTATTTTCATTGATCTGAATAAGTCTGAGCCATCTGATGGCTTTCTTTCTTGAATTAATCAAGCAGAAAAGACAATCCTCTATAATCATTACTGTTTTACAAATGTTTGATAATCAAATTGTGTTAGTTTCACTCAATGCTTACAGGTTGAAAAGAACTACTCATTTTTATTTTACATAAACAGTAAGTAATGATTTTTATTCCTCATTCAAAGAAGAAATCACCTGAATATGCATTTCTTGATTTTCTGTCTGAAATGAGCTAAGCTCGTAAGTGTGTGGAAGTTGAAGCTTCGGTCAACTAAATGTTTACTGAAGAAGAAATGTCATGTTTAACTATTGGAGAAGATAATCAGAATAGAGGCTCCAAAAAGTCTGGTATTTTGCAATAATCTTTTCTGTAAGTTGAAAACAATTTCATTCTCTGACCTCGACTTTTGATAAACACCTTACGTCAAAACCACTCCTCTTTCTGGTCCATCCACGAATCAGAAAGCTCTGAAGTAAACTCGGAAGTAAACTCATTTAAAATGTGACAACTTCCCGGTTCTATCAGTCTAGAGAGAGTTGGAATGGTGAAGAGAAGATCTGAAAGAGTCTGAGAGCTGCTGACAATGAAGAGTCAGAGTTGCCGAGAATCCAGAGACGTTTGGGATTATAATTCTGTTTTGAGCTAACCACGCACGACTCTCCAAGGATTTTAGCTGTTCTCAACGGAGACGCTGATATCAGTCTGAAGGTTCTTACTGAGGTGATCTATCGTCAACAAGGTAACGGTTTCTTCTTCGACTAAAGTGTACCTGGGATAAGCTGAGATACCTGATGGGAGCGTGCAATTTCTGGTCAAACAGATTAAATTCCCTCACATATTCCTCTGTAAGATAAATCTCAATTTCCTCTTAAACTCACCTCTCTCTCATAAATCAGTACAGATATTTTTAGAAATATCTGAAGCAAAGTCCTCAAATCACCGCCGAGTGATTTGAAGTTCATTATTTGTGAAACTGTCTGTTATTATTTTCATATTTTGCCAAATTAATGTAAATGTTTGATGTTAAACTTTGATTCTGAAAATAAATGACTCCATTCATTTGATGGGTCAAAGATAATAACGTCTCTCGTTCGCATTTCTGTTAAATTCAATACACGACATTACACAGTCAGAAAAATGAAGAACTCGTGAATATTGTATGCATATATATTTCATATATTTGTCATACAACAAGTGACACGTACCTACGTGACTCACTACAGCCCGCACACACCCCATCACCCAGCCCCAGCTGCTGAGAGCCGCCAATGCACCGGCGGCATGGGGGCCCACCACCAGAGGGGAGCACGACCCACCAAATGGGGGGCCAAAACTGGTCCAAGAGAGGGGGGCCACCCAAAACCCAACCTGAGATAAACAGGCACACAGAGACAGCCCGACAGAGCCTCTGTTGGGCCGTCCATGTGCCCCACCTGCCCAACAGTGACCGCAAGCCGGCCCCAGGCTGGGGGCCAGAGCAGCAGGGAGCAGCAGCCGAGGAAGGCCGGCCCAGCGCACCAATGCATCCCTAAAAGCCCAACACCACAGGCCCGGAGAAGCCCCGGCATGCCATCCATGCCCCCCCCCCCCCCCC
>NC_056498.1:86883518-86903056 GCF_014905685.2 Nematolebias whitei
CCCTGCCCCCCCCCCCCCCAAACACACACACACACATAGCACCCCGCACCGTGAATGTCACATCAGGCCGTCCAGCCAGCACTCCGTCGAAGTGAAGCCATGCCCCCGACCGGCACCACGCACTACCAACGTCCACACAGACACAACCACAGCCGACCTCCCACCAGAACCCGGCAGCCACCCCAGCCAAAGGGCTGGCCATCGGAACCAGGAACCCCGATCAAAGGATCCAAACAATCCAGGGAGAACCGGAGCACCAGCCCCACACCCAATTGCCCCCAAAGGCCCAATACCCACCCAGACCCCAACCAGGCAGCCTACCCCCCCTGCCCCCGACCCCAAATGTCAGACGGAGAATGAGGGTTTAAGGAAACTGGAAGACCCAACTCCTCCCTCCCCCCACTCAAATAAGATGTTGATACATGTTGTTATATAGTGCGTTTAAAATGGGGGGGGGGGGTGAGGTGGCGACTGGCACAGACCCACCCCCTCCCCAGAGAGCAGGTAGTGCCCGTTCGCACCCCCCAACCCTTGCCCAGAACCCTAAATGTCTACATGCTACATATGAGAGTGGGCACAGGTCCCAGAGGTGAGAATGATTACACATCCCACCCCAGACCCTATATATGCATGTGTCGTGAGAATGTTATATGCGAGTGTCTAGGTTGTTTGATAAAATTGGGGCCCGGGTCTCCACGAACCACAGAGATGGAGGATCCTCCCCACAGCTCAGTAGTGCACCTGAACCCCAAGGCCCTGCTTGAGTGGTGGTGTGATGGAGTGGGCTGAGGAAGACGTCAGGATGGGGAGGAATAACTGAGGTGGCAATGCCCTCCCAGGGGACCAGCTCTCCCACTGACCACAATAGGCACCCCCACTCTCCGAGATCCACCAGGGGAGGGAGGCTCCAGTGCATCCATCAAGGAGCAGAAGGCAGCCGCACCACCAGGGACCCAGGCCACGGACCGGCACATAGCTCCGATGACCGACCAGAACCCGGGCCAGCGACCCAAGCCCCCCCGAGATCGTCCAGACCCTCAACCCGATCCCCAGCTCAACACCCAGCCCCCCAACCAAAGAAGCCACCAAACTCCAGCAGCGACAATCAGCCAGGAGTGCCTGAACAGCTGCAGACAGCACACCACGATGACCGAGAGCGCACCCCCACCCCCACAAAAGGACCAACCAGTCCACCACAGCAACACCCACAATGAGAGCACCCCATGCAAGGGAGGGCACATGCCTAACATGCCCAGACACCCCTGGGCCAGCAGTGCAGAGCCACCTGAGCAACCCCCCCACCCACCCACAGCCCCCCACAGCCCAGAACCCCAGCCAAGCAGCAGACCACAGCCACAGCCAGGCAGGAAGCCACCCAGGCTGAGTCTACCCGTCCCCGTCCCCCCTCCCCCATGGCAGAGGCCCCAAAGCCCACCAAGGGCCCCCAGGCCAGGGCCAGGCACCGGCGCATGCACCGGCCCAAGACCCCGACAACATACCCGCCAAGACCCGAGACCCCCGGATCAAGCTGGGACCCCAGCCCGGGAGCGATACTCCCCCAGAACCCCGAACCCGCGCCCACCCCAAACCCACCCAGGAGCAGCCAGGCCACCAGGCCAGCAACCTGCGCCTGCCAGCACAGACCGCCCAGAGGCCTGCATGCAGCCAGCAGAGGTCAACGCCCAGAACCACCAAAGCCATCTCCCCAGTTGAGCGCCATTGCCCCGGGCCCACGACCCCCCCCATGCCCCCAGCCCCGATACCCCCCACATCAACCACGATGCCCCACGGGACGAAATCAAAGGGGTTTACCCACCTCCACTACGGGTTGAAGCCAATCAAAGAAGCCCAGAGAGATTGTTCTGATGTGGAGGTACAGGCTATCTCAAGACTGATGTAATCTAACAAAAGGTCTTTATACTGTTTAATACTAAGTGTATCTTTATTTTTCCAATTTATGAGTATAGTTTTTTTTGCTATACTTAATGCAGTAAAAATCATGTGAATTGACTTTGTCTCCAAGGTGACATCATCTAAGTGACCCAATAAGCAAAATGACGGAGAGAGTGGAATATTACATCTCAGACACTTTGATAAGTCTTCACATATCCGGCACCAAAACCTCTGAACAGGTGGACAGAACCAAAATGCGTGGATGTGATTGTCAGGAATATTGTCTGTACACTGTGAGCAAACATTAGATGATGCGAAACCCATCCTGAACATCCGTTGACCTGTGTAGTGTACTCTATGAAGGATTTTGTATTTATTAATTGTAAATTGGGGTTTTTAATCATCTTAAAAGTTCTTAGACAAATCTGAGACCAGAAGTTTTGGTCAAAGTTGACTGACAAGTCTGTCTCCCATTTTACAATGGGAAGGGATATTGATTCATCTATTTTAATGAGTGTCCGGTAAACCTTAGATAGTAATTTGGGAGGGTTAAGATTTAGGAATTCTAATACACTTGTTGGTATTTCAATTCTAGTGTTATTGTTGTTAAATTTATTTTTTGTTATAGATTTAATTTGTTGATATTCTAAAAAATTATTCTTATCAATCCCATATTGTGTTATTAATCTGTTAAATGGGATATAGTTTACGTCCTCATATATATGTTCCAAATATTCAATTCCTTTACATCTCCAACCTGGGAAGTTTATCATATTATTCTGTTGTAGGATGTCAGGGTTGTTCCAGATGGGTGTACGTCTGCATGGAGTTAGTGAAGACTTTGTCATTTTCAGAAACTCCCACCAAGCTGTCAGAGAGGAGCTGATATTGATGCTTTTAAAACATTCCTGTCTTTTTATGTTTGAGCTAATGAATGGAAGGTCCGAGATCATTTGTAGTGAACTAGGCCTCCGACAACAATCTGTCTCTGAAGACCTTCAGGGGACAGGAACTGCTATTTCATTGATTTGAATCCAGAAATACAAATTATCTCATCAAGAGACTATTTAATTGTATCCTGAATTAATCAATTGAAAGAACACTCTTCTTTTTTACATTATCATTACTATTTTAGAATATTTTGATAATCAAAGTGTGTTTAGTTCATACCATTTCTAAATGTTGAAGTGAACCACTCATTTTAAATCAACTGTGAAACAGTATTAATGATTTTTAAACCTCCTTAGACTTAGAAATCAAGTTAAATGTCTATTTACAAAGTAATTGTGCATTTTGATCTTCTGTCTGAATGAGGAGTAGTGATGTCGGCCAGAAGTCAGGGATGTCGGTCAAAAGTCAGAAAGCAAGTTATGAGAACGAAGTGCCTTGTTTTTAAACCTAGCAGACAGTAAATAACTTCAACTGGCATCTGCGTTTGTCTCACTTCGCCATAACATTCCTCTGTCTGAACTAACCGTTCATAAACATTCCTGCTGTCTTTTTGACTCCTAATAACCCTCTGACATCACTAGAGCTACCCCCCTGCTGGTTGTTTCAACCAATCAGGAAGTACCAAGTGACCGGAAGTGAGTACTCTTTTAAAAGTCAACACTTCCTGGAACTATTCAGTCTTCATAGAGTGTTTTTCAGTCTTTTCCAGTCTTCTGGAGTTTTCCTCAGTCTTCTGAGTCTTTTGGCGGTCTTCCTGCATTTTTCCTGAGTCTTTCTTGGGACTATGGAGTCTTCCTGAGAGTTCCTAAGGAACTTTCAGATTTAATCAATAGCTGATGGATTTGACCGTGAGACGAGGGTCCGTCCATCCCAGCGGAGTTACAGCGCCTCGCTGTGAACTCACCCGGGCGTAACGCCCTACAACTTCGAAGGAAGCTTGTTCTGTTGAACGGAGTAAACCACACGACTTCTGACGATGACCAGCCACCCTGACCGGAGAAGCTGTAAAGGTAGCGTGCATAGGGACATCTAGACCGGAGCTGATCCATCCTCTGCAAAGGTAAAGAGACGTCACGAGTTGTCGCGCACTAAGTGGGTTTGAGCTGGTGTTGAAAGAAGCGTGCTAATTCTGGTCAACAAACATACATCTTCCTTCATCCATCTTTAAACTTCTCTATTCCTTCCCTTAAACTTTTATTCGCCAGTAATCTAGATGCCTTCAGAGGTGAATCAGCCTACAGTAATGTTCTGTTGTCTTGTTAGTAAAGCGTGCCAAGTTTTTAGAATCAGAAACAGATCAGCAAATCAATGTGTACATGTCTTGATGTTAAATTTTGATTCTGTTAAATAAATGACCACATTTATTCTGATGGGTCAAAGATAAAATGGCGTCTCATGTCACTGATTAAACAATCCTCACAGTTATCTCGGTCACATGGCATTAATTTAACTCAAAAAAGAAAGAAGCCGTTGTATTTAAATAATTAATATTATTTGTGCTTGAACTAGCTTTAAGAATAATTAATTAGTAGTGAAGCTAACAGCAAAGCTGTCCCTGCATCACTACACATTATATTATTGCAAAGTGTCTGTTCTACATCTAGCCAGGGTTCATCAAGGGGTGTGTGATTTATCCATCTTGAGATGTATTCTAGCCTGTTGCCCAGAAAGTAATAATAGAAATTGGGTAGCTCTAGTCCTCCTTTATCTTTGGTCTTCTGTAGTGTTTTTAGTTTAATACGTGGGGGTTCGTCTTTCCAGAGAAATTTAGAGATGGAGGAGTCCAGGGATCTAAACCAGTCAGATGATGGCTTATTTGGGATCATTGAGAATAGATAGTTTATTTTAGGCAAAACCATCATTTTTATTGAAGCAATTCTTCCCATGAGAGACAAGGGTAGAGATTTTCATCTAGCAAGATCATCCTCAATTTTCTTTAAAAGTGGGATGTGGTTTAGTTTTGTTAAATCTGCCAATCTAGGAGAGACTTTGATACCCAAGTACGTAATATTCCCTGACTGCAGTTCTGTAGTAAGTGAATTGTTGAAATAGCAATTAATTGGTAGAACTGTGGATTTTATCCAGTTTATAGAGTAATCTGTAACTCTTGAAAAAGAGTTTATCAATCCAATAACCTGAGAGAGGGAGGTTTGTGAATGCTGGAGGAAGAGCAACACATCATCAGCATATAGACTGATTTTGTGCTCTCTGTTCTTGCATTTTATGCCTTTAATATCTGTAGTTTGCCTGATTGCTGCGGCTAGCGGTTCAATGAAAATAGCAAACAGTGAGGGGGAGAGTGGACATCCCTGCCTCGTGCCCCTTTGCAGAAGAAAGCTAGTAGATATTTGATTATTTGTCCTAATGCATGCTGATGGGGAAGCGTATAATATTTTTAACCAATTTATGAAATAATTTCCAAAACCAAATTTATGCAAGGCTGCAAATAAAAATTTCCAGTTAACTCTATCGAAGGCTTTTTCTGCATCTAGAGAGAATATTGCAGTTTCAATATTTTTACTGTAAGAATAATCAATTAAATTAAATAATCTGCGTGAATTTGTGGATGAATGCCTCCCTTTTGTAAAACCAGTTTGGTCAGGATGTATTATGAGAGGAGTTATTTTTTCCAATCTTTTTGATAGGGCTTTACAAATTATTTTAAGATCAACATTGATAAGAGATATGGGACGATAACTGGTAGGTAATACAGGGTCTTTTTCCTGGTTTTAACAGGAGACTAATGTTGGCTGAGTTTATATTTTCTGGAAGTCTGTTATTTTTCTCAGTTTCCTGTAGCATTCTGTGAAATAGTGGTGCCAGGATATTCCAGAATTCTTTGTAGAACTCTGCTGGAAATCCATCTGGACCAGGAGCTTTTTTATTGGACATGCTTTTGAGGGCTTCCTGGAGTTCCACTGGTGTCATTGGTGAGTCCAGCTCCATTGATTGATTATCGGATAATTTAGGAAGTGTTATTTTATTCAGGAATTGATCAATTTCATTATCTGATGGGTTTATCTGGGGTGAGTAAGAAGCTTTATAAAAATCTCTGAAAATGCTGTTTATTCTTTCAGGATCATAAACTGTATTCCCAGTCAAGTCTTTAACACCATGAATAGTTGTTTTTTCCTTATTTATTTTAAGCTGTTTTGCTAGAAAGCTACCTGATTTATTGTTCTGCTCAAAATTTTCTTTTCTGAGTCTTTGTATTAAGAATTGAGTTTTTTTGTTAATAAGTTCATTTAATTCTAATTTTGCTTTACGCATTTTCTCCAACATGTCTTCATCTTGGGAGGCATCTAACAATTTAATGGTTTCTTCTAATTCCTGTATATGTTTATTTTCTTTTTTCTTCTTATGTGATGAGAATGAGATTATTTTACCTCTCATCACTGCTTTCCCTGCCTCCCAGAGAACAGATGCTGATGTTCCAGGCAAGTCATTATACTCCAGATAAGAAGCCCACTCTTCTGTAAAATAGTTGATAAAATCTTCATCTTCAAGCAATGATATATTAAATCTCCAGTTTATACTTTTTGGGATTTCTTTTCTGTTTGCTAGATTTAAACAGACAGGAGCATGATCACTGACAGCTATAGGGTGTATCTCAGTGTCCAAGAAGTCCATCAACAACGAGCTGCTGACTAAAAAATAATCCAGACGAAAGTAAGAGTGATGGAAAGGTGAGAAGAAAGTATACTCCCTACGGTTTGGGTGAAGAGATCGCCATGCATCGCAAAGTCCGTAATCACTCATGTACTGTTTAACTATATTTATGGACTGCCAACTGCGCTGAGTTCCTGCTCTACTACATCTGTCTAATTCTTCATTTAGACCAAAGTTGAGGTCACCTCCAAGTATAAGTGAGCAATCCAAGTGATCAGACAATGCTGAGAAAAAATCATGAAAAAAAGAGGTGTCATCAACATTTGGGGCATATATGCTGACAATACACAGCTTTTAATTATTTATACAAAGTTTTATTATTAAATATCTACCCTCTGAGTCTGTAACTGTGTCTAGTACTGAAAAATTAACATTTTTGTGTATTAATATTGCCACTCCCCTTTGTCTTGAGTTATAGCAGGCACAAAACACATCAGGAAAGTCAGGTGATTTAAGATCATCTGCAGTTGTAATAGATTTATGAGTCTCTTGTAAACAGACAACATCTGCCTGTAGTCTTTTAAGCTGGTTTAAAATTCCTAATCTTTTTTGCTGCGTACTGGTTCCATTGACATTCCAAGTCACAAACCTTAATGTGCCCATAGTTGTGCGTAAGTAGCTAAAGTTGACCAGCGCATGTCACCATAGAGACAAACAGATCCAACTAAAATCACAGTTATTGCTTGAGACTGCCTGTTTAGATGTTTAGAAACACACAGTGACGTTTGAAGTGGAAAGATACAAGAACATTGAGTAGAATCTGGGTGTGAGAGAAGTTGAAAGATAAAAGTTCTCTGGTGTGTGTGCGAGTGTGTGTGCGCATGTGTGTGTTTTGATGTGCTTGTGTGTAAATGTTTGTTGGGTGGTAAAGAAGAGAAAAAGACTGATGAAGTGATGTGGTAACAGATAAACGTAAGAGAGAAAATAGTAAAAATTAAAAAAATTAAAATAAAATAAAAAGGAAAAGAGAGGAAAAAAACAAACAAACAAGAAAAAGAATAGCTTTAACACTGTTCACCACCACCAGTGCAGACACCTTACTGAGCTGTGCTTTACATTTTATTTACAAATGCCAGTTAATTTACCTCCAGTGTTACAAGCGTTAAACCAGGACTGCTCAACTAAACTGCCCAGGGGGCCACAGTTATTGAAAGCCAAGCGCTCAGGGGTCAGATATCCACTAGTTCTTATCATTAAGTTACATTGTTTTATAGTTAAAACTCTAGTTTCGTTTTAAGAGTGAACCCATTGGTGGACCGAACTTAGCTCACCTGTGGGCCTGACTTGGCCCGTGGGCCGTCAGTTGAACAGCCCTGATTCAAACTAACCTGTTGTTCCTTTCAATAAAGCCACGGAGTGAAGTCCCGTTCCCTGAACAACTGACCATTAATATAAAGTTTGTCTACAGCCACCGTAGCTCTGACGCCCTGAGACATCTTCCTGATTGGAAACAAAACCCGCCTCCGATCGAGGATCTCTTTAGAGTTTCACTTTCTGAAGTGATTGATAAAAATATTGAACTTTTTCATGATATTGAAATTGTACTCTACTGCTAAAAAGCAGTAGACCAGTAAAAGAGCATCAACAGATGCTTCTCACAGGTCATTACTAATGTCTTTCCATCTTGGTATTGTGATAACACACCTGTTGGCTTTAGATCAGTACCCAAATTGTCTCATAGCAAGTAAAGAAACTTTTAGCTGTAAAGCTGTCTTAAAAAATGATTGCTGCCTGGCTCTTAAATGCAACCACCAAATTCCGTAACAGATTGTGCCTCACAATTATTTTTAAAATCTTGTAAAAAATGTAAATTTATTTTGTTTCTGCTGTTTCAAGTACAAAAACGTTGGTTACGTATTGTGACCCCAGATTATATGAGTTTAAGCGTAGCCCTTTAAAAGCTGTCACTTATTGGGTTTACCCCGTGCGCAGTGCATCGAACACTGAAAACTTCTAGTCCACGCCTACCTACTGTGTGGGCCCCACCCGGTCCGTTATAAATTGCATCTGGACCGGAGATCGACTCCCAAAAGGCATACTCTTTTCTTCAGCCATTTGTGAGCCAGTGAGGCCCAATTTTTAAAGGGCTACGCTTACACTCAGAATCTGGGCTTACGATACGTAACCAATGTTCTATTTCATGTAAGCTATGCCCTTTAAAAGCTGTTCCTTATTGGCTTTAAAGGGTGGAGCAGGATATGGTCCATGCCTCACTGGGTCTGTCCGAGAACAATGAAAAACACTGATATCCACCTAAAACCCCAATCTCCATTCAAGTGTAATTACGCACCGCTGACCCATGTACCTGGTACGTACTGGATGACAAACGTGCAGCCTCTGTGCCTGATCTTAGCTGAGGACTGTTTATTCATATCAGGCAGCCAGAGGAATAAGAAAGGAAAACTTCCAATGAGGAAACTGGAAGTTTTCCTGCTTGAACGAGTAAACATAAAAAAAAAAAAACCTGCCCGCTAATAATAATAGAGCAGGGCTGTGTTTGTTTGTTTTTTTAAGTTAAATGTGACTGTGAAAAAACAATCACATAACTGTGAGAACCGAATGTGTCAGTGAAGAGCTGGAGACATTTCGTAAATAAAAATGGATGAAGGGGGTTGGTGATGACCATGAAGCCGCAGAGCAGATGTCATGTGCAGACACCCCTCTGTGCAGAGCTGTGGAAGTAGAAATCCCCATGGTGGAATGAGCCCTAAATCTTTCAGGTGGTTGAAGACCGGAAGAACTATAGGCTTGTGATATAGTTTCACATAACCAATGTGACAGATGCTAGGAAGATAAAGGTTGACCCTGTGATCGTTCCCTGAAATGTATGAACAATTGTTCAGATTTATGCATTGCGGCTGTGCACGTCACATAACACCTGAGCACGCGTACTGGACAGAGCAGGTGAAATTGTTCCTCCTCTGCAGATGTATGCGGAGGAAGACCGAAACCGTCCAGCGTAATGACTCTGGGCCTGATTTGGTCAGAGTTCTGCTGAGCTCCTGTCTCCTTGGATTCTGAGACAAGAAGGAGCAATGGACAGACTTGACAAGTCGCTCACTCTTTTAGCTGACGTCAGAGCTATTAACAATGCTGTTTTGAGTGATAGATACTTCAAAGGTATCTGGTCCAAGGGCTCAAACAGTTCTTTAGTTAGTGCACAGAGTACGAGTGTTAGATCCCACTGTGATGCTAGGGCGCACGTCACTAGCCTGAGGCTGCACGCACCTTTCAGAAAATGTTTTGTTAGAGGGTGATTGAAAACTGTTCTATTGTTGAAACCTTCATGACAGGAAGAGATTGCTGCAGCATACGTTTTAATTGAGCTGAAAGCTAAATTTCTGTCCAACAGCAGCTGCAGGTAGGATAAATGCAACCCAGGGGACATGAAGTCAGATCCACCTCCTTTTCTAGGCACCATCGCTGAAAAGCAGCCCACTTAGAAGTGTAAACAGCCATAGTGGATGTTGTGTGCACTCCCTGGATCGTACATATTACGTCTTTGGAAAACCCCAAATTTTCTAAGCATTTCCGTTGAGCAGCCAGGCCTAAAGTGACTGTCCTATTATAGGGAAACTCCTGATTGCTCTTCCTGCTTGCAGGAGAGCATCCTTTTTCCACGGCAACTTCCACAGTTGACCCTTAAACTCTTGCAGTACTCGAACCACAAGGCGTTCATGCATTCTGGAGCGATCAGAATCACTTGTGGCCGACTGGCCACATTCCTCCCACCGTCTGGGACAGGCAGGTCCCTCCCCAGCTGGAGAGAGACGCGTCTGTGAACACGGAAGTGAATAACGTCACTTTGCCCAGAGGGACTTCCTCCGACAGGTTCTGGGGATTCCCCCAATGGTTCAGATCTGCCCCCACAGATGGGGGAACAGTGATCAGGTGCCGTTTGTGACGTACAGGATCAACTTTCAGTCGATTGTACCATCTTTGCAAGCGGCACATAAATAATAACTCCAGCAGCACCACAATGTGAGCTGCTGACATCATTCCTAGTAATCTCATGACTGACAGCGCCGTCACTGTCCTGTGAACCCAGACGTGCTGAAGCAGTGATGTCAGGGAATCCCTCCTCTACTCTGACAGGAGAGCTATCATGCTCACTGAATTTAGATTCTCCCACAGGAATGTAATTCGCTGAGATGGAATAATAGTACTCTTCTCCCGGTTTATTGTGAACCCCAGATGAGCCAGGTGTTGCACTAAAACAGCTGTTTGTGTTTCTGCTTCTTCCCTGGTCTGAGATAAGAGCAACAGTTCATCCAGATAACACAATATTTTTATTCCTCCCATTTGAGGCAGCTGGAAGGCTGTTTCTACACATTTTGAGAATGTGCGTGGGGCGAGCGAATAACCGAATAGGAGGCGGTTGTATTTAAACAGGCCCCCTGGAAGGAAAAACTGAGAAGTTTCCTGTATTTGTTTATTATTGGGATGTGGAAGAATGCATCCTTAAGATCTATTGACACAAACCAATCACCTTGTGTCATGTATTCAAGAACACATTTCGCCAACAGCATGTGATTAGGTCACTCCATAATGAATTTGTCGAAAGATGCCAGATATAAAATTGGTCTGAGGTCTCCTGACTTCTTCGGAACCAGGAAGTACCGGAAGTACCGGAAGTACCGGAAGTAAAAACTGGCTTCCTCCTCTCCAGGAGGGACTCTGGAGATTGTGTCTTTTTTAAGAAGCTCCATCACTTCTGACTGAAGGATTAAATCCTGTTCTGGAGATGTTAGCTGGGTTTCTAACACCCCGTTCAATTTCGGGGGCGTTCTCGCCAACTACAGAGTGTAACCTTTGCAAATTAGACGGTACAACCATCTGCTCATGACGTATTTGTTTTGCCACGCCGCACCGCACTCTGAAAGTGGGCGCGCATGGGTGTTCTCCCTCGTAAGGGGGAACAACTGAGCCTCTACAGCCGTCATTTCCTGTGGGAGGGCTTCCTCTACACTTACCCATGGGAGGCAGGCCTGGAAAGGGCTTCTTATCGGTTTTTATGTTCTTACATTGCTCCCCGGCTGTGTCTGGTTGGGGAGAAAAACCGACTTGGACAGTTGAATAAAAAAAACGCAGCTTTGGTGGAAGTTAAATTTCATCGCTCACTTCTTCCGACCGGTCTAGAAAATGAGGAGAAAAACTCCTGCATAAAGCTCTTGCTTTGACTGCAGGTTCATGACCTGAGTGTGTGGAGACAGAAAGGTCTCTGTGATTTTTGGGCATTAGTTTGCATAACATCTTACCACTTTGGGATTTCTGACAACTGTCCTCAGTGCCCGCTTCCTCTACCAGTGAGGAGATGGGGGCTGATGGAGGCAGTGGATGGATGGAGGAATCCCCATGGAAAGCAGCCACTCCTCCTGCGAGATTATCTCCTGTCTGTGTGTCACTAAACCAAAACTGGTGATTACCTTTGAATGGTTGCTCCAAGCTAACCTTTTCATTAGGTGTGGAGGGTGGGCATACAAAACAACCCAGAACAGTTGAATTCAGCTTGTTTGAAAAAAAAAACTTTCTCAAAAAGCTGAGTTTTTCAATTTCCCATTTCAAAAACCCTGCTCATTTCGCCCCCCCCAAGTCCTTATTTGTGCTGTTTTCTCCATGCCTCCTGCATCTGATTAGGCCATGAGCCCATCTGGTCTGGTCATGAGGCTGTCTGTTGACAGCTTCTGCCTCAGAAAATCCCAGAAAGTCCTGGAAAGTCTTTGTGGCATCTGGGGCATTTGTCCTCTGGGGTAGACTGGCAGAGGGGCCCCAGAAAAGGTAGCAGTGGCTGTGGAGCATCTCTGCTGCTGGCGATGGAATCTGCTCCATTCTCGTCAGCAGCCCAATGTCTGAGCAAAGCAGGGGTCAGCCCGGGGTAAGGTTGCGTGTCTCCTCGCGTGTCTCCTCACCTGCTCCAGGGTGCTAGATGAGGACTGCAGCTGGTTCAGGACAGACTAGAAGTGAGGTCCCAAGAGGCCGTCCAAGGACACCAGACCTTCCAGAAGTTCTTATTTCACATCCTCTGGAATGAACGGGGACAGCCTCAGCCACATCTGCAGCACCGTTGTCCAAGATGAGATGGGAGCAGAACATGCCGCAAGTGCTGCGCACAAGTTGGCTATCATGTCCACTGCTGTGCTGATGTGGTCCAGGTCTGCGGAGAACGGGTTTGGCTCTTTTGCCTCCTTAGATATGCTAAGGGCTAGCATAACAATGTTGTTCATCGCCATTCCCACTTGCAATGAGCTCTGGTGGATTTTGTCCATCAGCTTCACGGTGAGCTGGTCACCGGAAGATGGAGGGATAATGTGTCGGCCAATGTACTTTGCTGCTCTTACCCCAAACACAGCCAATAAGCTGGGTTCTAGAGGAGGGAAGGCAGGAAAATATTGATCCATGAACCCCTTGACCTTTGTGATGGTCACGTAGGAGGCGGCCGGTGCCCTCAACTTCATATGGTCTGCGGCCAAGCCCAGGAGGAGGGCAGACACAGCTGGGAAGCAGGGCCAGACCGGGTCCCGGTGTGCTGGGCGGCAAACCTTCCCACCAAAAGGGTCGACGTGACTGGAGCCGCCTGCTCTGTCACTTCCAGGTCGCAGGCTCTCGCCAACCTCCTGATTATCTCTGAGAGCATGTGAAGCAGAGAAGTGGCCGGCTTCTGGGCAGTCGAAGGGGTGGGGGTGTCCATCAACAGTAGTACCAACTCCAAACCTGCTGAAAGGCAGGATGGAGCGTGGCTATTTCAGTCTCGGAAAGGGACATGTCTGCTAGCTCCGAGTCCAGGGAGTTCAAAAATTCCTCCAGCGAACAGTCCCCCCTCGGTTGAAATTCGTCCTCCACAGAGGCTGTGGCTGAGTGGTTAGAGCAGTCATCCTCCAATGCGAGAGTTGGGGGTTCGAATCCACCAGCAGTCACATGCTGAAGTGTCCATGGGCAAGACACTGAACCCCTCATAGCCTCTGATGTGTGTCCCATCAGTGTGTGAATGTGATCTAAAGCACTGATTAGTCTCTTTAGAATGATTTGTTCAATGAGCTTTGTAGAGATGTAGAGTGCTGTATGAATGGGTAAATGAGGACATAGATTGTAGTGTAAAGCGCTTTGAATATCTTGAAATAAGAGAAATGTGCTATATAAGTACAGTCCATTTACCATTTAGGAAAGGAGCTCAAACTGGCGCTGCACTGGTGCAGGTTGGGCAAGAAAAGAGCGGTTCCATGATTTGGTGAGCATGTTCAGCTCCCAAAGAGCTCTCACAGATGACGTGCAGGTCCGTTGACAAAAATGTAGCCAGTCTGGCACTCCGGGCACAGACGAATGACTTTCAATTTTCTATGAAAGTCATCTTTCCTTCTTCTTTTTCCTTTCTCTCTTTTTTAGAAGTAGTGTTCTTTGCATTGGCTGAATAAAAACGGGAGTCGATCTCTAGTCCAGATGCAATTTATAACGGACTGGGCTCACACAGTAGGTGGTCGTGGACTAGGGGTTGAATGCCTACATAATTTTTCAACTCGACATTAACATGATAAAACTCGAGTAGAACTTGAGTACTTGATGACATCATAGGATCTCAAGATACAAAAATAAATAAATAAAACTGCAAAAAAGGTAATTATTTACAAAAAAAGACCAACAAAACATATTATGCTCCGACCATTTATCATACTGCAAATAAGTCACAGGAAAAACTAAGCTATTAGTTATTATTAAACTGCAAAAGTGAAAGAAACATGTGGGACGTCAAAAACTAAACTAAAAACAGTGGGGCAGATGACCACCTTGCACCACCGCCAGCTGTGGTGCGCATTAGGTTTAGTTTTAGAGATTAATGTTTATAGGTTTTTTTATAGGTTTAGAGATTAATATTTTTTGCTTTTTGTTTGTGAAACAAGGTCAGAGAAAGCTGGTTCTGGTTCAGTTGATTGGACACGGTGTTACACCATATTCTGTGACCTGCAACAGTGCATGCAACACCACCCCCTACAGTCACAAAATACGGTGGTCACAGAATATGGCGTAACACTGATTTGCAACGAGCTCCAAACAGTCAGGAAGTTAATTCATTTTCTGTTTACTTACGGTAGTTGAACTGGAAGATTCATCTTTAGTGAAATATTTCCATACTATTGATGCATTTCTACCTGTTTGCCAAGACTGGGCCTGCTCCTCTCCATTCGTCTGTTTGGAGGACGCCCCGGTGTGTATCACGTGACACGTGACGCAATGGCATAACGGCAACGTAATGACGTCACCACGAATACTCGACGCGAAATTAAAAAACTCAATAGATGTCCTAAGAATCAATGTGTAGATTACTTGAGTAGTCTGTCAAAGCCCTACCTACCTACTAGAAGTTTTCAGTGTTCGGCGCACTGTGCGCGGGGTAAACCCAATAAGCAACAGCTTTTAAAAGGCATAGCTTACACAAGATAGAATTATAGGTTCCGAAGGAATAGGTTTATTAGAATTGGAACATAATTTGCCCTCCTATTAGTTTAATATTTTTCCCCGATGTGCTGTTTAAGTCAAAGAAATATGAAAAAACCTTGAATCCATCTTGATTTTAATATTTTTATACAAGGAAAAAAAAACGTGACTACCTCCAGTGTCTTAAAAAAAACAATTTCAATATTTTTTTAAATATAGTGACGATGGCGGCTTAGATCAATCTTGCACACAATAATCCAGAAGAAATGCTTTCATCCAGTTTAGGCAAGTTATTGTCTGTCCAAACAGGTCTCACTTGTAAATGAGTCGAGGCTCAATGCGATTTATCTGTTTAAAAGGTTAAATGAATGAAAAATACAAAAAACAGTTGAGTTTGACCATGAAGAGCTTAAAATTTACTTTATTTATTGAATGCTTTAGATTTTATGTACATTGTCATTTTGTCCCTAACAAGTCTTCACTGTTTAGCACTGTCATTTTTCTTCCATCTTCATTATATTTTTTATCTTTTGTTCAATGTATGACCCTTTTCTGCTTCAGGTTATCATACTGAGCTGCTGTGAACTTCTGCAGCTTTTCCACAGGCTGTGGATTATTTAAGGTTTAATTGCTGGTGAACAATTTTCAGGAAATTTTTAAGTCAAAGACAAAAGGACAGTCACATTTTGAACTTGCCAGTATTTTTCTCTCATCTTAAGGATATTAGTCATTTTACCCCACTTTGAGACACCACACTTCTGCAAATTAAAGCACGAGTGGTGGAAAATGCTGCCTTTAGGGAAAAATAGGTTCAGTCACAAACAGAATGTGGGATGATAAAACATTGTTAAGAGTTTAAATAATATTTACAATGGATTTTATAATTTCCATAACTTGAATGCAAACCATTAAGACATTTTTATACTTAAATAATCATACATGCCAACACTATGAGGATTTTATTGAGCAAAAATTTACAAATACAGTTACAAATTTCCTTCATTCAAAATATTACGATAGGAAAGTACTTGCCAGAGATTTAAAAACAGCTCACTTTGATCACATGTAGTTTAAGAATCACTTTAAAATTAATGTTTGGAAAAAAAAAACTGCAAAAAAATAAAATAAAGCTGGCATAAATAATATAAACATAGCTTATATAAAAAAACTTCATTAAGAAGGCAAATTTATTACACAGTACGGACGCTGTAGTTTGCTTCTCCTTCAGACATGTTCATGATTACAAACTGAGGTATGAAACCGGTCTAAGTACATGTTTCAGAACCAGTACCCAATATCTCAGGTCAATCTAGCAAAAGTCAGACAGCATCTGGATCGTCATGTTTAAGACCAAGCATGTTGGAGAGAGACAGGGCTAATTTCTCATTTTCATCCAACGCTGAAGCTTCCGGAATTACAAGGCCCAGTGTAGACTTTGGCTTTTCTATTTTGAATGTTCCTCCCCTGACCACAGAGGAATCTCCTTCTGAAGAGGCACTGACATCTGGACTTGAGGCATTGGATTCTTTTTCCTTTGACATTTTCAATCTCTCCAAGATGCTAATCATTTTTCCTGAGTCTGATGCTTTATTAAGTATTGGCAGTCGAACCCCTTTACTGACTAGAAAATCTTTGTCCTCAATGGCAAGTTTTGCAATGCCAAATAAATCAGCAGGGTTTTCAAGGCCATCGATGGAGTGTCTGGGCAATCTATGGGGTTTGAACATTGGAATAGCTATGTCTGCGCTGGGTGGATTCATTTCTGAGTCATTACCATCTACCTCAAGGTCTGCACTGGCATTAGTCTCTTCTGATTTCTCTTTGGACCCAAAAAAGTTTAATTTTGATGGTTTGAAATGCGGCATTTTGGACTTCTCAAGATTGGCATCAACTTTTGGAGCCTTTATGTTAACGATGGGTCCTTGGGCCTCTCCTTCCAATTTTGGGGCATTCAGATTTACTTCAGGAACAGTGATGTTGGCATCAGTTTTGACTTTGGGTGCCTCGATTCCAGCATCACCTGAGGCATCAAGTCTGGGAATTTCTGACTTGGGAACTGAAAGATCGAGTGCTGGAACCTTGAAATGAGGCATTTTAAAGTCACCAAGATGAGTATCTAAATCTAAATCTGGCATAGTTAATTGCCCATCGGGTCCTTTGAGGTCTGTTTGGGGGAGCTTAATAGCCCCATTTGTAGATTTCACTGTAACTTCAGGTGCTTCCAGTTCAGCTTTTGGTAAATTGGCATTTAACTTTGGTGCCGAGAGGTTTCCATTCATTTTTGATGAAGACAAGCAGAGATCTCCATTTGGTAGATCCAAACCAGGCCCCTTTACATCAGTTTTAGGCAAGTTCATTTCCAAGTCAGAACTTTTAAGCTTTTGAGTGGAAAGGCTGATATCTGGTAAGGTCATATTAGTTTTAGGGGCTGAAAGATTGACATCTTTTTTAAGGTTGGTGTTTATATCAAGATTTGAACTATTGAGACCTTCCATTTTGGGAAGAGATAGATTTAAATCTGGTGCTTCAAGCTTTCCATCAGGTGCTGTAAGACTTGCTTTGGACAGCTTTGCATCTACATCTGGAAGAGAAAGATCTAGCTCTGGAGTTTTCAGATCAGCATTTAAATCAAGATTAGGTTCTTTTACTTTTGGCCCCGAGACACCAAACTTTGGCATTTTTAGTTTTGGCAGCTTAAATTTTCCAGTTGGGGTATCCAGTTCTGGAGTTTGCATGTCTACATTAGCTTTTGGTAAATTGGCATCAATAACTGGTGCATCAAGACCACTCTCAATTTTTGGTGCTTTTAGGTCTATACTAGGTACATCCACATCAGCTTCAGGTAAGTCAAGACTGGCATTTAGTGCAGGTGCTTTCAAATTAGCATTCATTTCTGGTTCCTTCACTTTGGGCCCTTTTAGGTTCGGCATTTTTAATTTAGGCAACTTCACCTTAACATCAACTGGGTCAAGATCAACATCTGGACTTTTAAGTGCAGCATCTGGTCCTTTGATATCTGGTGTTGCAATGTTGAGTCTTGGGGTCTCAATTTTACCATCAATTGTTGGTGCTGAAAGATTGACATCAGGTGCATCCAGATTCACCTCAGGCCCTTTGAGGTCTACATCTGGTACCTTAACATCTGTATCAATGTCAGCCTTTGGCGTTTTTGGTGTGTTAAATTTGGGTTTCTTGAAAGTGAACCATTTTTTTCCAGTATTCACTTCTGGAGCATCAACATCTAACTTGGGGGCATCAAGTTCTGCTTTTGGTGCTTTTAGATTGACATCTGGTGTGTTTATCTTACCATCAATCTTTGGAGCTGAGAGATTCAAGTCAGGAGCTGAAACATTAGTATTTATATCAGCATCTAGACCACCTTCGATTTTTGGTCCAGAAAGGTTGACACTTGGTGCATTCAAATCCATCTTAGGCCCTTTGAGGTCTACATCTGGTACTTTTACATCAGTATCAATGTCAGCCTTTGGTGCTTTCAGTGTTCCAAATTTGGGTTTCTTGAAAGTGAACCATTTGTGTTTTCCAGCATTTATTTCTGGAGCATCAACATCTAACTTGGGGCCATCAAGCTCTGCTTTTGGTACTTTTAGATTGACATCTGGTGTGTTTATCTCACCATCAATCTTTGGAGCAGAGAGATTTAAGTCAGGGCCTGATACATCAGCATTTAAGTCAACATCTGGACCATTAACCTTAGGCTTATTGACTGACATCTTGGGCTTTTTAAAAGTGGGCCATTTTATCTTCCCATTTGGAGACTGGATGTCAACATCTGGTGTTTTAACATTAGCATCCACTTTGGGTAATCTTAGGTCAACTTCTGGTGAACCAACATCTCCATCAATCTTGGGGGCTGAAAGATTAACATCTGGTGCATTCAAATTTGCATCCACATCAGCTTTAGGTCCATGAAGTTTAGATTTTTTCCACTTCAGATGAGGCCAATTGAACTTTCCTGAGTTGGTGTCAATATCAAGATCTGGGGCATGAACATCAACCTCAGGACCTGTGAGGTCAGTTTTTGGAAGATCTAGCTCAGCTTTTGGTACATTGATATCCCCTTTGATGTTTGGACCTGTGAGATTTAGATCAGGTGTGTTTAGGTCTCCATCTATATCTAAATCTGCTTTTGAACCATGAAATTTAGGTTTTTTCCATTTCAAATGAGGCCAGTGGATTTTGCCTGAAGAAGATTCTACATCAAGATCTGGGGTTTGCAAATCCATTTCAGGACCTTTAATGTCTGCTTTTGGCAAGTTCATGTCAAGCTTTGGGGTGTTCAACTCACCCTCCACTTTAGGAATGGAAAGATCAACATCAGGACTATCAATGCTTGCATCTAAATCTAGATCACTTTTTGAACCATGAAACTTTGGTTTCTTCCACTTCAAATGAGGCCAGTTGATATTACCTGATGGGGCATCAATGTCAAGATCAGGAGTCTGAACATCTACACCAGGGCCGTTAAGGTTAACATCTGGCAAGTTAGCATTAATGTTGGGTGCACTCAAATCACCAGCAATCTTTGGTGTAGAGACCTTGAGATCAGGTGCTGAAAGGTCAGCATTGAGGTCAGCATC
>NC_056498.1:86903066-86929306 GCF_014905685.2 Nematolebias whitei
TGAGGCCAGTTGATTTTACCTGATGGGGCATCAATGTCAAGATCAGGAGTCTGAACATCTACATCAGGGCCTTTAAGGTCAACATTTGGCAAGTTGGCATTAACATTGGGTGCACTCAAATTACCATCAATCTTTGGTGTAGAGACCTTAAGATCAGGTGCTGAAAGGTCAGCATTGAGGTCCGCATTGAGATCAGCATCTGGTCCTTTAACTTTAGGGCCTTTCCATTTTAAATGAGGCCAGTTGATTTTACCTGATGGAGCATCAATGTCAAGATCAGTGCCTTCAAGATCAGCTTTTGGCAAGTCAATGCCAACACTGGGTGCACTCAGGTCACCATCAATCTTTGGTGTAGACATCTTAAGATCAGGTGCCGAAAGGTCAGCATTGAGGTCAGCATCTGGTCCTTTAACTTTGGGGCCTTTCCATTTTAAATGAGGCAAATTGATTTTGCCTGAGGGCATGTCAACATCAGCATTTACATCAGGGCCATTCAGATCCACCTTTGGTACATTCAGATCAAAATCTGGATTTTTAAGATCCACCTTGGGGGCTGACAGATTGAGGTTTGGTGCCTCTACACTTTTATTAACAGAAGGGAAAGCTGCATCTCCAGATATATCCATTTTTGGTTTTGGTGTTTCAAGATGAGGCAGATTAAAATGTGGCATTGTGAATTTTGGGGCACTGTATTTGCGTGCCTTTACGGCTGGTTTCTCAATATCAATGGAAGCACTTGGTGTCTTTACCTGTGGAGTTGAGACACTGGCATTTGGTGCTTTTAATCTGCCACCTATATCTGCATTTATTTCTGGCCCCATCAGTCCTGTGGAGGGCATCATAACTGTAGCACCTGCATCAGCTGAGCGATTATTTAGGCTGAGTTTGGGAAGGTCTCCATTGAGAGTGGGGCTTCTTATTTTACCACCAAATCCATGATCAGTGTTGAGATTTCCACTCAAGCCATTAAAGGAAACTGATGGTGCTTCAGCTAATGCATCCAGTGAGAGGTCCTTTTGAAGCAACTGTAAAAGAGGAATTTAAAAAAGTATATTAAGATGCAATTGAAGTATTACATTTTGGATAATATATTTTTTATCCAAATTGTTCAAAACTATTCACTAAATTGGAAAACCCTACTTGAATCTACTGCTGTTTTTATGAGGACAAAGTCCAACACACTGTTATACAATATATTCTAAATAGATGTCTGTTTATATCTTTTTATTTTTATGATCAATCACAAATTTAAATCAATTTTGCCAAGGCTCAGACTGTAATATTTACCGCTGTAGGGTCTTTGAGCCCTAATCCCAAGGGACCAAGTCCAGCGCTGGCACTCAGATCTTTCTTTGTCACAATCTTCAGTTTGTTTTCATAGGGCTTCAGGACCTCCAGGATGTTATGCACCTCATTTCGGTCAAGGTCGTGCAGATTTATGGTTGCTGCCACAATATCATCCTCTGGAACAATAAGGAACAATGTTAAATCTTGAAACTAAATGCGCATTAGAGGTCCAAAAAACAAAAATAATTTTATGAACAGCATTTTTTTTCCCCTGACCAGCTTGCAGGCCAGCTTTGGCAGCAATTGATTCGTCTGCATTCCCTTGAATGGAGAGTCCATTCCCAGAGCCATCTAGAGCCAGGTTTCCTGAAACACTTGCGTTTTTGATTTCTCCACTCTGAAAGAAAATAGAAAACAACAAAAGATCTTATTTACAACGTGTATTTACATTTCCATCTACCATCCATTCATCCATTTTCTTCCGCTTATCTGGGGTAGGAACGTAGATTGATCAGTAAATTGAGAGGTTCACCTTTTGACTCAGCTCTCTCTTCACCACGACAGACCTGTACAGCGCCCGCTTCACTGCAGACGCTGCACCTATCCACCTATCGATCTCACGTTCCATTTTTCCCCTCATTTGTGAACAAGACCCCAAGATACTTGAACTCCTCCACTTGGGGCAGAACCTCCTCCCTGACCTGAAGAGGGCACTCTACCCTTTTCCGGCTCAAGACCATGGCCTCGGATTTGTAGGAACCGATCATCCTGGCTGTGTCGCACTCTGCTGCAAATCGCTCCAGCGAAAGCTGTAGCTCACGATTTGATGAAGCCAATAGAACAACATCATCTGCAAAAAGCAGAGACGTGATCCTAAGGCCACCAAAACAGACCCCTCAACACCTTGGATGCACCTAGAAATTCTGTCCATAAAAGTTATGAACAGAATCGGTGACAAAGGGCAACCTTGGCGGAGTCCAACTCTCACTGGGAACGAGCCCGACTTACTGCTGGCAATGCGGACCAGGCTCTGACAGCGGTCATACAGGGACCTAACAACCCGTATCAAAGGGCCTGGTACCCCATACTCCCAGAGTACCCCCCACAGGGTTCCCCGAGGGATGCGGTCGAACGCCTTCTCCAAGTCCACAAAGCACATGTAGACCGGTTGGGCAAACTCCCACGCACCCTCCAGGACCCTGCTGAGAGTGTAGAGCTGGTTTAGTGTTCCACGACCAGGAAGAAAAACGCACTTCTCCTCCTGAATCCGAGGTTCGACTATCCGACGGACCCTCCTCTCCAGAACCCCCGAATAGACCTCACCAGGGAGGCTTAAGAGCATGATCCCCCTGTAGTTGGAACGCACTCTTCCATCCTACCATTGCTTGTATTTTATCATTTCATTCAGACTTTAAGTTTTGACACAGAACCATTAGGTTTTTTTAAGGGCTGCTTTGATGTACTTACCATTTTGTGCTTGTATTCACACCCACATATCAAGGAATAAATGCAAAAGACCACGGGAACGTCACTCCAGCAAAACAATCTGTAAAACAGTAAAGCAAAGTTGTGACAGTTCTAATCAGTGTCATTACAAAGACAGCAAGGTACAAGTCTTAATTTGATGGTTAGTTTATTAGGAAAAAAAAAAAGTTAATTTTTTGTCGTTATTCCTTTTTATTATTTTTAAATGTCGTTTGTCAGTTGGTTGTTTTAAATATTCACTAATAATACAGCCATCAACAGCTTAAGGCCTAGAAGAAAGAACTGATTTAAGGTTTTTGTTTGATTTAATTGCTATAATGCCCATAAACGAAGTTCCTGCCCTGGTTCTAACTCAGCCTCACCTCATTACCAGTTTGTATGCTGCAGTAATTCCTACTTTGAAGATAAAAACAGTTACCATGGTACAGTTTCCAGTGGTTCATATTACTATTGTAAAAATGTTATCAAAATGGATACCGTTTGCAAACCATACGGTAAATGTTTATCCAGTAGAAACATAATCCTGGACCAAAATAGAAGGCAGTTACAGAACACTGGACATTTTGAGTAAACAGAACCAAGACTCGTGCTCGTTTGAATTCTAGATTCAGAATAGTGCTGAAAGAAGCTCGTTTTGAAGGTGGTCACTGCATAACATGCAGGTTAAAAAAAAAAAAAAAGGAGTAATAGTTAAATCTATTTGAGAGACCACTTTTTTTTTTTTTTTTTTTTACACCAAATGTAACAAATCACAGACTAATATTGGCAGTCTTTGGAACTCAGTACCGTGTATAACTTGTTTACCAGCTTTTTAAAAACTTTGTCGTTTTCCACCATCAACCTACACGCTGCGCTTGCCCAGACTGGACGGTAGTTACACTGAAGGGAAAGTTTTACCTTATCTGCTGTTTTCTTTACAAATAATTTTATTTACCAATACAACCTAACTGTGCTGCAATCTATTTGGACTGAAATGAAATGCATTTAATTAGCTGTGATTTTGATTTATTATTTTTTTGTATAGTGCTTTAAGATGACTTGTCGTGAATCTGTACGATAAAAATAAACTGAATTTATTTGAATTTCCCATGTATTTTTTGAAGATCTGAAATGAATTCAGTACAGCGAATATAATGTTAAACAATTAAACAAGTATTTCAACTTATACCACCACCACCACCACCACCACCACCACCACCACCACCACCACCACTACTACTACAGCTAATAATGATTTTAGATGGAGGAAATCCCACTTAGGTTGCTGGGGTTTTTTTTTTTAATCCTTTATGCGCATTCTTAATACGTTTTTAAAATATAACAAGAATTGTAATTGAAATTAAAGTACAGAATAATTGTGTTAGGACCTTTTATACCCTTTCGTATAATATACTTTTTCATACCTCCCCAAATCATTGTAGCAAATAAAATTTCAAACCAGATGAAAACATTAATCCAGCTGGAAAGACGAGTGTTAATCAATACAGTTAGAAGACGCAGTTCAGTCTTTAGTGGGGGCTATCACCAAGGCTAAGTTCATCCTGCCTGTGTTCATCCTTTCCCACCTGCCTTCAGCAGCTTCTACAATCTGAGGCTGATCGAGAAACACCACCCAAAAACCACATCGTCTCATGCTTCAGGAATTCTAGACATCTGGCAAGTTTAGAGAAGGGAATGTGCGCATTTAAACCAGTTGGTTTGGATTCATACTGACTGACACACACACAAACACACACACACACCCTCCTCCCTTTGACCACACCTTAGCATTTTCATATTGAAAGGCTAATGTCATAGCTGAACTGACGTGCAGGTTTGAGGGGAGCCTTGTTGGATTGTGCAACAAAACCTCAAAAATTAACAACCAAGGATGGCTACTGCAATCTGATTTCAAACTACATCTGTAATTTAAAATTAATGGAACACGTGACCAAAAAAGTTATAATGGAGACGGGAAGATCCAGCTTGTCGATTGCAAAAGCAACGTTGAGCAGAACATCCCAGGGATGAGACAGATCCAAGTGGCAGAATCTGACCTCAGATCAGAGAGTTCATTTGAACAAAAGCTCATTGGTAAGACAAACCACCAGTCCTTATAACAAGCCAACAAACTGAGTTGCGATAACTTTGCTTCACATAGAAGAACTTGCAGATGGCAGATAAAGTCTGTGTTTATTTTGCTTGCTCAGGATGGGAGACTGACGCAGTGAAGATTCAACATGTCTGCTGACTTCCTTCCTCAGATCACCATTTGACTTTTGTATGCATGTGGATGTTTCTGTTCAGTGCCCTGGACAACTTCTGTTGTGATGTGGTGCTATAGAAACTGAACTCAAGACTTGTTTGTCTAATAATACGCCAACGACAGAAAGCCAGTGACCGTGTTTTGAACCGCTCGACTCTTTTGCAGAGGCGTCCCAGATTCTTTCCAAAACAAAAAACCAGCAAGGGTTCAAAGAAAACAAAAGTCAAACAACAACAACAACGGTGTTAATAGGTGTTTTCCTTGGTAACACCAAGTCAAGAACAGCATCAATCAGTTCAAGTTCCACTGACCACAAAACTGAAGATCAAACCCAGTATAATGTTTCTTCTATACTAGAAAAGTCTGCTGCACCATTTACATTGTGACACCCCAAATCAGATAAATTCAATACCTACTGATAAATTAACAAGTGTTCTCTAGTTCCAAATCTGTCTATTAACTGAGGTGGTGTGATTAAATAATTTGCAGCTGAAAAATATTGTATTAAAAATACAATTTTAAAAAAGCAGAGCTAAGCATCTAGTTTTGATGTAAAACAACCAAATCAATTAATTGATTATTATTATTAGTTAAAATTTATGTTTCCAGGTCTCTTGATTTTGGACCACAATGCTAAGAGCCATATTTTGCATATGTGAGGAACTCACCAGGTACTGCAGTCAGAGACGTCTTGACCCATGGAGAGATGTCCACTCTTCAGAGTATCACTGCTGCTCTGTTTGACAGAACCTGATGAATCAGTCTGTTAAATGCCTGTAAGCTTAAAGTCAGCCAGGAGAACAGGTTTGACAGCATCAGGACCGCCTCTCCTCATGACCCATTCCTTATTTGCAACACATACACACCTTGAGTTGAGACCGAGTTTTTGCCTGCCGAAACTTAACTAGAAAGCTTGGAAGAGAAAGATGTTGCAGAGAAACACCACTCCTTTTATAAACAGGACTAACCAGGTTTACAACAGCACGACTGTCTCACAAGCAAGCACCAGAGCTTTTTCTCTACGTCACATCTTCATTTTGGAACATTTGTTCCTATAAACTAGCCCAAGGCACCGATTTATTTTTCAAATCTTGGCTGTGTGTTTAAATACAAATACCAAATTAGCTGCCCATTTAAAGCATGTTTCAGACACCACAGTTCATTCAACACACTCATATCTGCATCCGTTGCCCTCTCTTTTATGAGCATCCTCAAACTCATTGCACCATGAAATTTAACAATGACAGGAGAGGTGGTTACATTGGATCATGCTTGCAGATTATAATTTTCATACCACAAAAATTGTAAATGACTCAATATATTCTAAAAAAAAAAAAAAAAAAAAATGCGTTTACAGCTGTGGTTTATCCAAAAATTACAAATAAAGTGAGGTTTATGTTTGGACAAATTTAAACAACACCATGAAATAACTGACCTGAGTTAACAATGTTATGGGGTTCTTCTCCTTGTTGTGGGACAGGAAGTCACCAAAACAGTTAAAAAGTGACAACTGCGGAACATAGATGGACAAGAAATATGAGAACAGATTAAAAAAAAAAAAATCTGAAAAGTACAAAACTTCCCTGGAGTCATATTGTCAGCCTCCACCTCTTACTCCTCTGTTTTTTGTAACCATTGAGTACAGAGGCCGACAAGAGCAAACACACCGCAAAACATGAATCAAGCAAGCTCCGAAATACACACACCCACACACACACACAAAAAAAATGCAAAAGAAAAATTTGACAATCACAGATAATAGAACAACCAACAAAACAAAGAAAACATGCTGCAAATGCCAAACACACTAAAAACACTTCTTTCTTCCCACCAACTTCCTTCTGTGGAACTGTTTTTACAGCGGCTCTGGACCCCCTTGTGATCTGGGGCATTTCCATTTTGTAGTGAGCGCGCAGCGTTTTTTACTTGCAGTTGTTCAGGAGTTTGTATCATTTATGCATTCGCTGCGCCTGTCGGTCACTGTAATTTAGCTTCTCTGGCAGTTTGGGAAAAGCACAAAACAAAAGAATAAAAACTAAATCTGCTGTGCGTTTAGAAATTATGCACCCCGACTTCTGGTTGAAGCACCTTTTACTGCAGCTTTGACAGAAAATGGGGAGGAAATAAAGTTGTCCTTGAAGACAATATGGGACAATGGGATTTTAGCAAAACAAGCGAGTACCTTGTGTTCTCTGGAGTTCTACGGCTCAGACAAACTTCACAGTAGAACATTTAAATGAATCACAAAGTGTGACTTTACTTAACTAAACTGGCATTTTCACAGCTTTTATGGTTTTTACCCAGTTGCAGTTTAGGTCTGATGATGAAACGTTGAACGTAGACTGTGATGTCATGCCCAGATTTGAGCCGTTTAAAATGTTTGGAACCAAACCCTTCTACAACTCCCATTCAGTTTCACCTTCACAACAAGCATCATTCTTCTTTCACTCAGTTTCTTTCACCTCTCGTTTTTCCTCTTAAATCCCTCCAGATTGCAGAGTGCATATATCTAAATTTTCACGGACTTCTACTGTATCTGAGCAGAGAAGTTGCTCTTTAAAACGAGACACAAAACCACAGACACAACAGTAACTTGGGTGACAACCACTTACACTACTTACAGTTCTGAAAATGTTTTTTCCAGTACAACTTGCATTTCCACACAGCTGCTGTTTGCTTGAAGCTTCATTTCTACTCCCAGGTTTCTGACGCAGGTGTGCAGCATGGTGGACACACAGGTGTGTGGTTACCATGGTGACCCTAACGAGCCACTGGCAGCAGCTAGTGTGTGCTTTGCTGTTGATGAAAACCTGTCCTGAAGTGAACATTCATCACAATCTGCTGACCATTAAACAACTACTGGGTTCTTTCACTCATGTTTTGGAGTACTAAAACCTAATTTTGAAATATATTTTTCTTTCATTGTTTTAGGTGTTATAAAGTTTTTGGCTATGGTCAATTCAATTCAGTTCAATTCAGTTTATTTATATAACTACATGTCCCAACAGAAGTTGTCTCGAGCACTGAACAGAAACATTCGCATACATACAAAAGCCAATTAGTAAAGTTCTCTATCTAAGATCCCTGTGATGGACTGGAGACCTGTCCAGGATGTCCCCCGCCTCTCGCACAGTGATGGCTGGACATGGGTACCAGTGACCCATGACCCGGAAAGGGAGAAAAGATGATGGATGGATCTATCCAAGGTTAGAGACCAACTCTTACATCTAAATTTAAACTTTACTGTCTGTAAAATATGACAATAGTTTGTACAGAACAAGCTGTGATGTCGATCATAAAGCATGGAGCGTGGAGAAAGAGACATAAGTCTTCATCCAAGTTAGGCAAATAGCTAGCCAAACGACAGTCTTCAGTCTTATTTCAGGCTTTTTCCATAAAAACAATATACCACTGTGAAAGAACGCTACTTTAGCTCATATTAAATCTTCATATTCTGTCCTGACACCGTTTGTTTAGTTTGTTGCAGTTTCCTCAACGAAACGTCTTTTACTGGTTGAAGTTACTTTGAATAAGGCTCCGTTTTGTCAAAGTGTTCAGTATTGATGTATAAATACAAACTGTACAACAAAAAAGCCTTCAAAAAGGTTCATGTTGATTTTGTCCCTTAACAGCACCCATACATATAGCATGTATTTTATATGTTCTGTCTGGAACAGGTCCCTCTTGTAAATGAGTCCTCGTGGCTCAATGAGACCAGCCTGTATAATAAAGGTTGAATGAATAAAGTACTTGCACCACAGTGGAAAATGTCTGTGTGCAGCTAAAGTCTACCCCAAAAAGTGTAGCCAGAGGAATAAAATACTACATTGCGTCGCTCCTTTATGTCCACCTTATCCTCCTTTAAACATTACAGTTTGCACGAACTGAACACAAGGCAGTTCAACAGCTTCAGCTGCACGTGCTTTAAGCATTTTCTAACAATAACCAGCCATAAAGTCATTCCCATTATCAATAGTGGGGCTGCCGTAGCTTGGTGGTCAGTGCCGCCATCCTGCAATCCTGAGTGTTGGATAAAATGTAAATGTTATCATTTAAAACAGTTTTTTGACCCCGCATCATTTAATTAAACTCCAGTCGTGTGAACTAAAGAATAGCTATTTGTCTTGTTCATGTGCAGTCAGACCAAGACCTTGGGTTTTTAAACAACCATGATGTTATTCAGATCTGACCTCGCTATTCCGGCTTTCCCGTTTTGTAATCAAGCTGTCTGTTTAGTAATCTTTTCTGGCTCCGCTGCGTCGGAGAAAATCTGTATCTGTTGATTTTGCCTGATGCTCACTCCTCCTGCCTCACAATAAAACACGAGCTCTCCCGTCGAACGGCGGACTTGACCTTGACGTTTGGTCAGGTTACGAACTCCCCCCTCTGCAGAGGGCTCATTCAAAATTCTTATACTCTGTCTTGTGTGTGAATTCTTTAAAGGTGATACGAGGGAAAAAAATCCCTAACACTGAGGTTGCAGGTTTGAGCCCAAGTTGTGTCAGGAAGGGAATCTACAGGTAGAAAAAAAAGGCCAAATCTTTCATGTGAGTTTGTTCATTGTAGTAAAGAAGGGAGCAGCCCCAAAAAACGTTATTAATAGTATGAGCTAGATTATGCTGTTTGTGACCATACTTAACTGAAATATATGCTTTATTAAACACTGAGTGGTTTATCTAACAAGGTTAAGTTAGGTCCGCTGGATGAATGTCCAAATGTCCAAAGGACCTGACTTGGAGTACCTGGAGAGCTGGTGCAGAGAGAATAACCTTCACATCAATGTGAAGAAGACAAAGGAGATGATTGTGGACTTCAGAAGGAACAAAAACATCTACACCCCCCTGAACATAAGAGGATCTGCGGTGGAAGTGGTCTCCAGCTACAAGTACTTGGGTGTACACATGAATGACAACCTCAGCTGGAGCAACAACACCACCAGCCTGATCAAGAAAGCTCATCAGAGACTCTACTTCCTCAGACGGCTGAGGCGAGCTGGTCTGGGAAGCTCAGTCCTCACCTCCTTCTACAGGTGTGCAGTGGAGAGCATCCTGTGCTCCAGCATCAACGTGTGGCATGGAGGCTGCACAGCTGCAGAAAGAAAAGCTTTGCAGAGAGTGGTGAAGGCTGCACAGAAATCTGTCGGAATCAGCCTCCCCACCATCACAGACATCTACACCTCCAGATGCAGGAAGAGGGCCACCTGCATCATGAAGGACCCCACTCACCCAGCACACACACTTTTTGCCCCACTCCCCTCAGGAAGGAGGTTAAGGAGCATTAAGTGTAGAACCACTAGACTGAGGAACAGCTTCTACCCTGAGGCTGTTAGACTCATGAATCTCTAACCAGAATAATCACTGTGAAAAACCATATCATGTTGCTGCTGATCTGTTTCATGTTGCTGCTGATCTGTTTCAATGTTGATGTGTTCATGCGTGCACATCTGCTCACAGACTCATGTTCATGTTTGTGCTGATGTTCAATGTTTTATGTTATGAGTGCTTAGTGTATATTTAGTTGATGTTTTTCTTAGTTCATATCTTAGATGTTATTACTGTTTTTCTTATACATTTTATTGTTGGATGTAACTGGGACCCTGTGTACATAATTTCGCTCCACCACATGTACCACATGAGGTGCGAATGACAATAAATAAACTCTGACTCTGACTCTGACTCTCTGACTTAACCTCGTTCGACTTATCTACCGGGATCATTGAGCATGAATCAGAACACTTAAAGTGGTTTAGTTTATTTTAAGTTTATCTGTGGAGGAGACCATCTAACACAAGCTGTGGGATCTCAGTGGAGTGCTACATGTTCACACAATAAATGATTCTTGTGCAAATCTCTGCAACTAAAATTACCCTTTGTTTTATCAGCAAAGTCTTGATGAAACCCTGCTGTAAATAATATTCTGCAATTCTTAGTGAATTTTGTGAGTTTCCAGTCTATAGAACAGCTTTAACATTCTCCTAACCAAAATGAGTACCAAAAATCTATGACTCATTACCCAACCCAACAAATACGCACAGTGTGCTGACTGTTGGCAGGAGAGGCTGAACAGGGTGTTGTCGGTACAAGATCATAGCTGAACAATGAGCAATGGGAGATATAATTCTTAATTAGAAGACAACGGCTACTTTAAGGTGTCAGAGACACCCACAGACATTTCATCTGCTACAGTTGTTTTAATGAACGCCTGAAGCATATTTTAATGTTACTACTGAGTTTTCAACAGACACAAAATGATTTAGGGAACAGTCCTTCTTTTAGTTGGATGCACCTCAGGAGGCCTGCTGCTCTGTGAGAACCAGCTAACAGGTTCTCTGGTGTTACTGCAGCTAGTCTGTACACAGAGGAGTCACAAAGTAAAACTCTATGCTCTTATGTGGCAACAATACGAAGTCATTGTTTTGGAGAAACATGCAGGTCAAAATCCAAAGTTAAGAAGAACAGCCTGCGCCCAGGCTGATGACGGGTGGGGGGCCATCGGTGCATTGCACTGCTGAACTAAAAATATGCCCGATGAGTTAGACACTAAAAGGAAAAGCAACGCAAACACATTAACTCAGACAGAGACAGAAAGCGAAGAGGAGGTGCAACAATCTTTCCATTCCATACATGGTTAAAGTGTTTCCAAACACAACAGTACTCACGCACCCAAACACAGCAGAACCACAGGAGACTATCTCATGCTAAGCCTAAACATACTCTGACCATTTGGAAAAGGTATAAAGAATTATCATCTTGCCTGTTGAACCTCAGTTTGGAGAAATACAGTAGAATCTAAGGATAAGTCTAAATGCAGCGAACACCAAAGTGGGTGGCTGCCATCTTGAAACATCTTCAGTATCCTAAATTTCACAGCAGTTCAAACTATGACTTCAAAGACCCATCCATCCATCCATCTATTATCTTTTACCCGCTTCTTCCATTTTGGGTCACGGGGGTTGCCCATATCCAGCAATCACTGTGCAAGGGGAGGGGTACATCCTGGACAGGTCTCAAGTCCATCACAGAGACACATAGAGACAAACAACCATTCACTCTCTCTCTCACCTAGGGACAATTTAGAGTTACCAATCAGCCTAACATGCATGTTTTTGGTCTGTGGGAGGAAACTGGAGTACCTGGAGAAAACCCACGCATGCACGGAGAGAACATGCAAACTCCACCTAGAAAGGACCCCGGACCTGGATTTGAACCGGGGACCTGCTCACTGAGAGGCAGCAGCTCTACCAGTTGCGCCACCATGCTGCCCTCATTGATAATTTACTGTACATAAAAACATGTGCTTTAGGTGTAAACAGCAGCAGCTAGCTACAGTGCTGCAACCTGGAGTCGACTACAGCAGAAATTTGATGTTTCTGTCAAAATTCCCATTTAGTGTAAAACTGACTACAATAAAAACAATAAATATTAGTGCTCGCAAGAAACTTTATGACACTTGGAAATGTTTGGGTTGTTTTAAGATGGCAGTGACCTACTTCGGACATGGGTCTTACATACTTGTGTTTCCAGTGTTTGTCAGTTCCTCAGTGTTTTCCTCTGTGTTGGTCCTCAGTCGTGCTCCTGCCCGCCCACTCTCACCTGTACCCAGTTGTCTTCATGCCAGGTGTTTGTTGTTAGGTTCATCAGACCTAGTCCTGATGTTGCAGCCCCCCCTGTTTCTTCCTGAGTGGAAAAAGCGTTTTCACATGCTGTCCCGGTCTTGTATTTTTTTTCATGGTTCAGTTCATGTTGTAAATAGAGTTTTGGCTGCCATGACGGAACTTTTGTATTGTAGTAAATAAATGTGGTTTATTCTTTGAGCTACCTGTGTCGTACATTCCCAGGTTCCATTCCTCCACTATCTGTGACAGTATTGATGTTACTGCAACATGTAGTTCATTAATATTTACATCTTGAATAAACAAGCAAAAGTTCTGTGTGTTTGTGATCGCACAGTGTTTGCTGCTACTACTACTACTACGACTACTACTACTACTACTACTACGACTACTACTACTACTACTACTACTACTACGACTACTACTACTACTACTACGACGACGACGACGACGACGACGACTACTACTACTACTACTACGACTACTACTACTACTACTACTACAACAACAACTGCTACTACTACTACTACTACTACTACTACTACAACTGCTACTACTACTACTACTACTACTACTACTACTACTACAACTGCTGCTACTACTATTTCTACTACTACTACTACTACTACTACTGCTACTACAACTACTACTACTGCTACTACTACTACTACTACAACTGCTATTACTACTAATACTACTACTACTACTACTACTACAGCTGCTACTACTACTACAACTACTACTACTACTACTGCTACTACTACTACTACAACTACTACTACTACTACTACTGCTACTACTCAAGGACGTTTAATAATAATTAATAATAGTTATTATTATCATTTATTTCATTTCGAACAGTTAAAATTTTCAAAAAAAACATAAATAAATAAAAACGTAAATATTTCCACCAAAATATTTTGGAAACAAAACAAAAATGATCAAAAAAGGGAGCAGGAAGAAGCAATGGCTTATCCAGTCCTGTCCCTAAATTTACATACAAATTATGAACCAAACCAGTTTCTTAAAAAATGTAAGAACTCAAAAACACAAAGTTCAAGGAGACTTTAATGTCTTTCACATCACATACAACATTCTCCAACATTAGCATCTCATCTCATACATGAGATGGGACGAAATTGTGAATTACTACTACTACTACTGTAGTACTACTAATAAACTCGTTTATTTAGAAAGCTCTTTAAACAACCACAGCTGCAACAAAGTGCTGTACACACAAAATCAATAAAATTTAAACACATAAAAGAATGAAACCGTTAAAACATTAAGATCAATAAAAACAGTAGAGCAGAACAAATTCAGTGTGTGCTAAAAGCCAGGGAGGAAAAAACTGTGTTTTTAAAAGAGTTTTAAAACTGGACAGTGAAGGAGCTCGTCTGATGGGAAGAGGGAGATCGGTCCATAGTCTTGGAGCGGCTACAGAGTGGGGTTGATGAATTTCATCTCTTTCTTTGCACAGTTTTTGCTCTTCCAGTCTCCCAGAAACAGGACTTTAGCTGAGACGAACAGTGCTTGAGATGAAGCTTTATAAATCTGAGACATAAAAAAGGTTTTATAAAATCACACTTGTGACCACTTTCACAATTCTTACCATTTTATCCCGTAACATGGAAACACGTAACACAAGAGCATGGAAAACATCTCACAAAATCTGTTTCAACCCTACAGGCAGAGAGGATGATCTCTGAAAAATCACATCAGTCTCAGTGTCTTGTAAAGGTTAGAGATTATTGAAATTGTTCTGACATTCGTAATGATCCTTTAATGAATAATAGTTTCCATACAGCTCCTGCAGTCCTTACCTTCTTCATCAGGAAAACAAGAAAACAGTAACTTCAGTAGTAAGTGTGCTTCAGTGCATCGAATACTGCCAGAGCACTGACTACAGAGGTGCTGGTACTGTGAATGAGCTGTTGATGAGGATTTTGTAAGAAATCCCCACAAACGTCTGTGTATGCATTTGTTTGTTTGTTTGTTTGTCTTTTAAACAAACGTTTTCATGAACTGTTAGGTTTCATCATGTATGGATTTTAATGAAACACTGAAAATCCTTTGGAGTTCATCCATTTCAAGATGGTCACCACAGCTAGTTCAGTTCAATTCAGTTTATTTATATTGCGCCAAGTCACAACAGAAGTCATCAGCTTGTGGTTTCTGGAACTGTCCTGACCACCTTAGGAATACATTTTTCAGTCTTTCTCCCTCCTTACATGGCATTAATCTGTCCTCCAGCTCTAATGTTAAAAATCTTGGTGTTATTTTGATCAGGACATGTCTTTTTATCCCCCACATTAAAAATGTTACTAGAAATGCCTTCTTCCACCTGCGTAATATCACTAAAATTAGAAACATCTTATCTAAAAATGATGCAGAAAAACTGGTTCATGCATTTGTCACATCTAGACTGGACTATTGCAATGGTTTATTATCTGGATGTCCAAAAACTTCTTTAAAACGTCTTCAGTTGATCCAAAATGCTGCTGCCAGAGTCTTAACTATAGGATTTATCAAAAAGGAAAGTCTTTAGTCTTAAAACTGGATAACGTGTCAGCCTCACGGACAGAAACTGGAAGTTGGTTCTACAAGAGAGGAGCCTGATAACTGAAAGATCTTCATCCCATTCTGCTTTTGGAAACTCTAGGCACCACAAGTAAACCTGCAGCCTGAAAACGAAGAGCTCTGTTAGGAAAATATGGAACAATAAGATCTGTAATATAAGATGGAGCCAGGTTGTTGAGAGCTTTGTAGGTTAGAAATAAGATTTTGAATTATATTCTGGATTTGATAGGGAGCCAATGAAGAGAAACTAAAACTGGAGAGAATGATCTCTCCCACTAACTTTTAAAAAGGGAGTTTTTTCTTTCCACTGTTGCCACTGTGCTTACTCAGGATGGGAGACTGCAACAAAGCCAAAATTCAACTTGTCTGCTGGATTCCTTAGATAGAGAACTTTACTAATTGGCTTTTAAGTATGTGAATATTTCTGTAAAGTGCCCTGAGACAACTTTGTTGTGATTTGGTGCTATATTAATAAATTGAATTGAACTGAATCTCAAGGCACTGTACAGAAACATTCAAAACAAGTTAACATCATTTCTCTGAAGAGCAGACTGCTTTGAATTTTACTCCATCGCAGAATTTGAGCAAACACAAAGACAACAGTGGAAATTGACTTTAGCAAACATAAAAATGGATATGGTAAATATTGATGTGGTAGTAGCTGAGAGTCATTTAAAACTCATAATTTGATCACTAATTGATTGTACAAGACCTTACGTGACATCCTGCGTGACACTGATCACAAAGTTTGACCAAAATGTCCTGTCTGAACATGGTTGGATTTCTTTACCTGTATTATTGAGCATGAACTTTGATGCTTTGCCCAAAATGGTTCCAACACTATCTTTTTCAACAATGGCATTCCTTCAAAGAAGGCTAGATCTTACATATATGAGCTGGCAGTTTTTGTCTAACCTCTAGGAGTAAAAGAAAAAACTTTGGTCTTTGATTCGTTTGCTTCCACCTGCTATTCCAGTCTAAATGTATGCCTTAATCAAACACCTGTAGATTAGGATGGAGCAGGCTAAAGTTTCAAAACAAAGACACACAATTGGTTTATCATGATTAGGACAGACATTTGTTGAAGATATGAATGTCCAGCATTTCTCTCGTGTCTGGCCTTTTATCACAATTTAAAGCAAATTCCTCATTTATCAGGTCGCGGTGCAGCAGTCCTGCATGAGGGCTGGATGTTGGGGGGGTGGGGGGGTGTTGAGGTATGCAGAGCACATGCTGATCAGTGACACGTTGTCATTCCGGTTGCTGTTGTGGAGGAATGCGAGTGCCATTCACGCTGAAAGTTAGCACGAAAACTAACACTGATTCATATTCATTCAGTTGCTGAAATGTCCCAGAAGTTGCATTCCAGTTGTTTTGTTCATAAGCAGTCATTCCTGAAGTGCTGGAGCGTCAGCACCTAAAGAGGTAAACACTTGTTTACCTATGAAATGTCTGAAAAATGCAACATGAATGAGGCAAAAACAACAGTACCAGTAATCATTTTTTACACAAAATTGGGAAAACCTCAAATTGAGAAATTGTATTTTCTGCAAAATTTCAGTGTGATTGCTGGGTGCTAAATGACTGCAGCAATCTGCTGGAAAAGCCGAACTGAGTTAGTAAAAAGAAGCTAAAAAAGTGGAACACTAGCAGTGAACTTAAAGTAACAAAATGCTGAATAAATTCAAAAAGTGGCAAATTACATGATAAAAATAGCGAAACACTACCTAAATCTAAACATTTCAAATTTATAGCCCAAAATTATAAGTAACAATAAAAACTAAGAGCAATACCCAATGTTAGCTTAAAGCTAAAAGTAGCAAAAAGCAAGTTACAATGTAAAAGTAGCTCCAGGAGACAAAAATATAGCAGGTTTGCTGAAGCAGATTTCTGAGAAATACTTTTTTTTAAGAACTAAAAAGAGCAATGTAATTTGGAAAAATATTTTGAAAACTATACACATTGCAAAAAAACAACTCCTGAATGAGTAGGTGTTATTTAAACAAAATGCGGAAGTTGTTGCACAGCAAAATATGTACAAGAAATAAACAGCAGAAAAACAATAATGTGAATGTTGATTCAGTGACAGAGTCTAATCAAACCCTCAGTCTCCCCACCATCTCAAACATCTACACCTCCAGATGCAAGAAGAGGGTCACCTGCATCATGAAGGACCCCACTCACCCAGCACACACACTTTTTGCCCCACTCCCCTCAGGAAGGAGATTGAGGAGCATTAAGTGTAGAACCACTAGACTGAGGAACAGCTTCTACCCTGAAACTGTTAGACTAATGAATCTCTAACCAGAATAATCACTGTGAAAAATCACATCATGTTGCTGCTGATCTGTTTCATGTTGCTGCTGATCTGTTTCATGTTGCTGCTGATCAGTTTCAATGTTGCTGCTGATCTGTTTCATGTTGCTGTGTTCATTCGTCCTTATCTGCTCACACAGACTCAAGTTCCTGCTGCTGTTTGGCGTATTGTTTTTATGCTATTAGTGCTTAGCCTATTTTTAGTTAACATTTTTCTTAGTTCATATTGGCTCTTATTACTGTTGTTCTTTTACATTTTATACTTTTGTTGGATGTAACTGGGACCCTGTGTACACAATTTTGTTCCACCACATGTACCACACGTGGTGTGTATGACAAATAAAGAAACTCTGACTCTGACTATGAGAAAGTAATCAGTGGGTGTACATCCACCATACTGTTTAAAGTTAACCCGATGTTTGGAAGACACTTCAGAAGTCTTCCAAAGAGAATCAGTCTTAGAAATAAAAGGCTTTAACTCTGCCAGTTTTACAGACATTGGGCTAAAACTGGTCATTTTAACACATACAGCAAGTTACAAGAGTGCACACATACCGGTAATGTTGTTGAGATCTCACATAACTGAATGTGACTGCTCACACATTTGTTTTTCAAGATTTGAGCAAAGATGTTAAACTCTGTCACTTTTTAAGATAAGATGAACTTTTTAAAAAAATCTGATGTATAAAGCGGATATATGCATTCCTTTAAGGAATACTGGGCTTTAGAAACAAACAAAAACCCCTCCTTAAGAACAGTTTAACTGCAGTATGTTTACAAGAAGTTTTCCTTTCTTTCATCTGTTAGTAGCTGTCTTTGTACAAACTGATAACGTTTCATTGTTTATTTTTGGTCTGAGAACACTTTTTCACTTCCCTTCTCCGAGCAGCAGCTTGTTGTTTTATGATAGTACAAATATATTATTGCGATTACACTTGTAAAAGCATTTGGACTTGGGATCATTTCAACAATTACCTGCAAACTGTACAAAGGGAAACTAAGTAGTTCAGAGTATACATAAGGAATTATTTTCCAAAACAATAGATGCCAAATCTGTTTATATGGACCAACAGATTACACGTTTGCCTCTAGGGGTTTTAAAAGTGGGGCAGCACGGTGGCGCAACTGGTAGAGCTGCTGCCTCTCAGCGAGAAGGTCCTTGGTTCAAACCCCGGTCCAGGGGCCCTTCTGGGTGGAGTTTGCATGTTCTCTTCGTGCATGCATGGGTTTTCTCAATCAAATGGCATTGCAGTGATATTTTTTTCACAGTAATTTTCACAGTGATAATCCTGACTAGGGATTCATGAGTCTAACAGCCAAAGGGTAGAAGCTGTTCCCCCAACCTAGTGGTTCTACACTTAATGCTCCTCAACCTTCTGCTTGAGGGGACCGGGTCAAAAAGTCTGTGCTGGGTGAGTGGAGTCTTTCATGATGCAGGTGGCCCTCTTTCTGCATCTAGAGGTGTAGATGTCTGTGATAGTGGGGAGACTGACTCCAACAGACTTCTGTGCAGCCTTCACCACTCTCTGCAAAGCTTTTCTTTCTGCAGCTGTGCAGCCTCCATGCCACACGTTGATGCTGGAGCACAGGATGCTCTCCACTGCACACCTGTAGAAGGAGGTGAGGACTGAGCTTCCCAGACCAGCTCGCCTCAGCTCGTCTGAGGAAGTACAGTCTCTGATGAGCTTTCTTGATCATGCTGGTAGAGTAGCTGAGACCACTTCCACTGCAGATTATCCTAGGTTTGGGGGCAGGGAGGGGTTCTCCTTCTGAAATCTACAACCATCTCCTTCGTCTTCTTCACATTGATGTGGAGGTTGTTCTTTCTGCACCAGCTCTCCAAGTTTTCCACCTCCTTCCTGTGGCTGGACTCATCATTGATTGTAATGTATCCTACCACAGCTGTATCATCTGCAAACTTTACAATATGACAGTCTGGAAGGGTAGGTGCACAGCCATATATGAGCAGAATGAACAGGAGGGGGCTCAACACACAGCCAAAGGGATCCAGTGCTGAGGGTTATAGTGGAGGAGGAGAAGTTGTGGATCCTCACAGACTGCGGTCTGTTGGTTAGAAAATCCAGGACCCAGTTGCAAATGGAGGGGCTTAGTCCTAGTGTGAGGAGTTTGTCCATCAGGGTCTGGGGAATCATGATGCTGAAGGCAGATGTGAAGTCCACAAAGAACATACAGACATAGGAGTCCTACTGCTCCAGGTGGGTGAGAGCAGTGTGGACCATAGAAGAGATGGCGTCCACTGTTGATTGATTCTTGCAGTATGCATACTGGTGTGAATCGCTGATATTGATGGTTGTTTTGATGTGGGCCATGACCAGTTTTTCAAAGCATTTAGCAATTATTGGGGTGAGGGCTACTGGCTGGTAGTCATTCAGACCAGTCACTGCAGAGCTCTTAGGAACTGGGATGATAGTGGTGGTCTTCAGAATGGTGGGAGCTTTGTGAGGATTAATCCTCTTGAATATCCTCCTTACTTCTGCTGAGGAACTTCTTTTCAGATGGTGAGGTGAGTCTGGTGCTGGATGGTCTACTTGGGTCTTCAAAGCGGGCATAGAACCTATTAAGAGTGATAGATCCCTAGGGCATTGTGCACCTCTGCTTTTATAGTATGTGATGCACTTAATGTCCTTCCACATGCTCTGTGGGTCCTGTGAGGAGAGATGTCCCTAGATCTTCTGTGCGTGTGTGGCTTTGGTCCTCTTAATACCAGCAGCCAGCTCTGTTTTAGTCTTCCCCAGTTCCTGTGAGTCGCCAAACCTGAGGACAGCATCCCTAACTTTCAGCAGGGTACGGACCTCTGTATTCAGCCAGGGTTCCTGATTCACACTCCTGGTGGTGGTGACATCAGCACACTTTCTGATGTATTCGAGGATAGCAGATATGTATTCCTCCAGATCCAGCTCTCCCTCATTTACTGTGGCCTCCCTGATGGCCTGCCAGTCTGTGCGTGCAAAACAGTCCTGCAGTACAGAGTCACTGTTGCTGGGCCATGTAGTGAACTAGGCCTCCGATCAAACCTGCCTCTGAAGACTTTCATGGGACAGGAACTGTTATTTCATTGATTTGAATCCAGAAATACAAATTAGCTCATCCAGAGACTATTTTACAATATCTTGATAAATCAAAAGTGTGTTTAGTTTATACCATTTCTAAATGTTGAAGTGAACCACTCATTTTAAATCAACTGTGAAACAGTATTAATGATTTTTTAATCCTCATTTAAATTAGAAATCAAGTTAAATGTCTATTTTACAAAGTAATCGTGCATTTTTGATCTTCTGTCTAAATGAGAAGTAGTGATGTCGGTCGAAAGTCAGAAAGAAGTTATTAGAACGAAGTGTCGTGTTATTAGGAGAATTTCTCACATCTATTTTCCTGTTTTCCTGTGGGCGTGGCGGTGCAATGAGCTGTTGCTGAGAACTAGGAAAAATTGTGCGTGAGTATTATGATAAAACTTTGGTAAGTCCGTATTTATTTAAATAAAAACTGTTTAATTAAATATAAGATCATTAAGAAAGTCCTAAATATTACTAACAAACTTTTTTGATTCAATCAAACAAACTGGACGAGGAGACCTTGGAAAGCCTGGAATTGTTTGTTGACGAGTGTTTTGACAGCTTAGTCATGGGTAAGCCTAAAGAAACATCCGGTGCTGCTAGCAATTCAGCTAACATCCCCAATGCTAAACGACATCGACAGGGAAGCTCAGACAGCATTACGGCACCGTCTCCTGATAATACAGGTTTAAAGGAGATATTAGAATCAATTGACCAGAAGCTAACTAGCTTGGACGCCCGACTAGCATTAGTAGAGATGCTACATAAAGAGTTTCAAGGCCTCAGGGAGTCTTTGGAATTCAGTCAACAGCAGGTAGCATTACTTGCTAGTGAAAATCAGGAGCTGAGAGGGACAGTGAAACAACTCACCGAGGAGATGACGCTGCTATCCGGGGATAATAAAAAAATCAAAGAATCGATCCTGGATATCCAAGCCCGGAGCATGCGGGATAACCTCGTCTTCTCGGGAATACCGGAGCGAGCGGACGAGGACACTGAGGCCTCCGTCCGTGACTTCATTCAGAACCAGCTGAAGTTGCCGAGTGACGCGGGTAAATCCATCACTTTTCACCGGGTCCACCGCCTCGGAGGTAAGAAGCCTGGAAGCAATCGGCCGCGGCCGATTGTAGCTAAATTTGAGCATTATAAACAGAAAGAACAAGTAAAAAGCCGAGGTACAGAACTGCGTGACACGAACTTCAGCATGAACGACCAATTCCCTGCAGAAATTCTGAGTAGAAGGCGCGTCCTGTTCCCGATTAGAAAGAAAAATATACACGAGGGCAGAAGAGCTGCTGTGGCTGTAGACAAACTTTACATCAATGGTCAGCTGTTTAGAGATCCAGAGGTTACTCCCTGGCTCTATTAATAATATAAATAAGGTAATTATGATCTTCAGTTGCTAATTTTACTTTAAATATATTAGCAAGTATATATATTCATATTACTTACCAGATATATATGTAATTTTTCAGCACAGCTCGGTTGGTGGGTTACACAGATGGTGGTGGTACACGGTGACATGACACTTAATATGGTAAGGGGGTTCTTTTTTTATTTTCTCTTCCTTTATCTTTACGTGTTTATTATCATTTCACTTTCTTTTTTTTTGTCTCTATTTTTCTGACTCAAAAATTATTAGCACACAGGCACAAAGGCTTATATATATCCATATACATACATACAAATACCTCATAAAGGAATACATCCATGATTTACCTTCAAAAACAGCACTTAGTTTATCTATAAATCATAAATAATCAATCATTAAGGATTATGTTATTGTCTGGGTGTTTTACTATTATTGATATTTATGATAATGGGTGTGGTTTAATTATATTTTCACAAGCACAAATATGGGTATCTTAAGGTTTGTCACATGGAATATTAATGGAGCCGGTAGCCAACATAAAAAAAATATAGAATCTTCAGCCAGATTAAAAGATTAAAGGCAGATGTTGTATTACTCCAAGAGATTCATAAATTACCGTCAACTGTGGATGAGTTAAAATCTCCTGAGTTTCCTCATGTATTTTCAGCCTGCTATAACTCAGAGAGGAGTAGCAATATTAATACATAAAAATGTGAACTTCACAATATTAGACACAGTTATAGACCCGCAAAGTAGATATATAATATTAAAATTATCCATACTCAGTCAAAAATATTGTATTGTTAGCTTATATGGGCCAAATGTGGACGATGACATTTTTTTCATGATCTCTTCTCTACTCTATCAAATCACATGGATTGCTCGCTGGTACTGGGAGGTGATCTTAACTTTGGTCTAGATAACAAAATAGACAGGCTGAATACAGTAGGAGCTCAACGCAGTTGGCAATCCATAAATGTAGTTAAACAGTACATGAGTGATTATGGACTCTGCGATGCATGGCGGTCTCTTCACCCTAATAGTAAAGAGTATTCTTTCTTTTCACATGTGCATCACTCTTACTCTCGTCTGGATTATTTTATAATCAGCAACTCATTGCTGACCAACATTTCAGACACTAAGATACACCCTATTGCTGTCAGCGATCATGCACCAGTTACTTTAAATTTAGATAATAAGAAAGAAATCCCAAAAAGTATAAACTGGAGATTAAATACCTCACTGCTTATGGACGAAGAATTTATACAATACTTTAAAAATGAATGGACATCGTATTTAGAGTTTAATGACTTGCCAGGTACATCAGCATGTACACTCTGGGAGGCTGGGAAAACAGTTATGAGAGGGAAAATAATATCCTACTCAACAAACAAAAAGAAAAAAGAAAATAAACGTATTGAGGAATTAGAGAAATCTATCAAATTATTAGAAAGTTTACAAGGAGAGGAAACACAGAAAAAACTACGCAAGATAAAATTAGAACTAAATGAATGTATTGACAAAAAAAAACAAATTCTTGGTACAAAGACTTCGCTTAGAACATTTTGAACACAGTAATAAATCAGGGAGCTTTTTAGCTAATCAACTCAAATTAAATAAAGAAAAAACGTCTATATATGGTATTAAAGACACAAATGGTAACATAACTTATGACGAGGAAAAAGTAAATAGTGTTTTTAGAGATTTCTATAAAACTCTATACACTCCACAAATAAATCCAACAGATGAAGATATTAATCAATTCTTGGAGAGAGTAATACTTCCAAAACTAGACAGTAGTCAATCTTCAGAACTAGACTCACCATTAACATCAGATGAGCTCCGTGAAGCCATTAAAAACATGCCTAATAAGAAATCTCCAGGCCCAGATGGATATCCAGCAGAATTTTATAAAGAGTTCTGGAACATCCTGGAACCAATATTTCACAGAATGCTACATGAGTCTGAAGAAAATGGCAGATTTCCAACACATATGAATTCAGCCAACATTAGTCTACTATTAAAACCAGGCAAAGACCCAGTACTACCTACCAGTTATCGCCCCATCTCTCTTATTAATGTGGATGTTAAAATAATTAGTAAAGTCCTCTCTAAAAGATTAGAGAAAATAATTCCTCTCATTATTCATCCTGACCAAACTGGATTCATAAAAGGAAGACACTCGACCACAAACACACGCAGATTATATAATTTAATAGAGTATTCATATAGTAAAAATATTGAAACAGCTATTTTGTCTTTGGACGCAGAAAAAGCATTTGATAGGGTAAACTGGAAATTTTTATTTGCTACATTGAGTAAATTTGGTTTTGGGGACCATTTCATTAATTGGTTAAAAATATTATATAACTCACCAAGAGCATGTGTCAGGACAAATAATCAAATATCTTCAAGCTTCTGTTTACAGAGGGGGACCAGGCAGGGATGTCCACTTTCACCTGCACTATTTGCTATTTTTATTGAACCTTTAGCAGCAGCAATAAGACAAACTGCTGATATTAAAGGTATACTGTGTAGAAATATAGAACATAAAATTAGTCTTTATGCTGACGATGTTTTACTTTTTCTTCAGAACACAGAAAATTCAATATCTAATGTTATCGAATTAATAAACTCGTTCTCAAAAGTTTCTGATTATTCTATAAATTGGTCAAAATCTATAGCTCTTCCAATAAACTGCGTGTTTAATACTTCTCTCAATGAACGACTACAATCAGGTAACATTACATACTTGGGCATTAATATTTCTCCTAGATTGGAAGACTTAATAAAATTAAATCATATCCCAATTTTAAAGAACATTGAAGATGATCTTACTAGATGGAAATCTCTGCCCATATCACTTATGGGAAGAGTAGCCTCAGTAAAAATGATGGTCCTGCCGAGCATAAACTATTTATTCTCAATGATTCCAAATAAACCTTCAACTGAATGGTTTAAGTCACTGGACTCTTTGATATCTAAATTCCTTTGGAAAAACAAAACTCCACGTATTAGCTTAAAAGCATTACAGAAATCTAAAGATACCGGAGGATTAGAACTTCCCAACTTCTATCACTACTATTTAGCCAATAGGTTACAACATATCTCAAAGTGGTTAAATCCAAATACATTAGATGAAACTTGGATAGACATAGAACAAACTTTATGCAATAATATTAAGATTTCAGATCTACCGTTTATTAGCACAAATATAAAAAGACATGTTTGCTTTAAAAGCATCAGTATTAGCTCTTCTCTGACAGCATGGTGGGAGTATTTGAAAATTACAAAATCTTCACTACTCCCCTGTAGACATACACCCATCTGGAACAATCCTGACATCCTACAAGAAAATAATATGTTAAATTTCCCAGGTTGGAGAGTCAAGGGAATTGAACGTCTGGAACACATATATGAAGGTGTAGACTTTATTCCATTTAATAATTTAATAATACAATTTGACATGGAAAATAAATACTTCTTAGAATATCAACAAATTAAGTCTATCATAAAAAAGAAATTTAAGCTTAATAAAACTTTGTTAGAAACACCAATATGTGTGTTAGAGTTCCTTAATCTTAAATCCCCCAAATTATTATCTAAAATATACAAGAAATTGTCTAGAATCAATGACTCCATAATGCTACCTGTTGCAAAATGGGAGTCAGATTTATCAATCAATTTTGACCAAAACACCTGGTCTCAAATATGTTTAAGAACATTTAAAATGACTAGAATCTCCAACTTACAATTAATACAGTATAAAGTTCTTTATAGAGTACATTATACAGGTCAGCGAATGTTTAGGATGGGATTTACATCATCTAACAACTGCTCACAGTGCACAGGCAATATTCCTGATGATTATATCCATGCACTCTGGTTCTGCCCACCCGTTCAGAGGTTCTGGGTCCAGGTTTGTGAAGACTTGTCTAAATGTCTGAAATGTAATATTCCACTCTCTCCGTCTGTTTGCTTATTGGCTATCTTGGAAGATGTTACCCTGGAAAAAAATACATGTCGCATGATTTTCACTGCCTTATGCATCGCAAAGAAAACCATACTCCTGAATTGGAAAAATAAAAATAATCTTAGCATTAATCAGTATAAAAATCTTCTGTTAGATCATATTAGTCTTGAAACAGCATCTGCCGACACATTGGATCAATCTCTGTGGGTTCCTTTGATCGGCTCCGTTACATAGTGAGGGTGGGTAGTCTGGGATCTGACCTTGTGGGGCCTTGGGGTTGATGTGGAGGCGGGTGT
>NC_056498.1:86929406-86930160 GCF_014905685.2 Nematolebias whitei
GGTTCTGGGGGATATCTGCTGGTGGCTGCATGCAGGCCCTCAGGTGGTCTGTGGCGGCGATCGTGGGTCACCGATCTGGTAGCCTGGCTGTGCTGGTGTGGGTTCGGGGTGGGCACGGGGGCTTGGGGTTCTGGGGGCTTGTCGCCCCCGGGCTTGGGCCTGTGGGGTTCGGGGATCTTGGGCTCTGGCGGGCGGGTTGCCGGGCTCTGGGCCGGCTTGCGCTCTGGTGCCCGGTTCTGGGCGGGGGCCTTCGGCTCGCTGGTGGGTTGTGGGTTCATGGGCTGGGGGGTTGGGTGTTTGGGGGCGTGACCAGTGGCCCCTAGGAGGGGGTAGTTTGACCCAGCCTAGATGTCTAGTGTGCTATGTGTTTTGAGAGATGTCCGAATGAGGGGTGGGTGTAGTATTTCTTCTGGGGTGGGGATGGGGTGGATGTCCTTGGGGGCGGCCCGGGACTGTGCATGGCCGGCTGGCTGGCCCCTTTCCTGTGGTGGGGGCTCGCTCCCGGTGCTTCCTGGCACTGTCGGCGGTTGGGCGGGCGCTCTTGGCCGGGTCGTCCTGGTGGGGTTTGGCTCCATCTGGTAGCGGTCTGACTGCGGTCTGTGGGGGTCCTGGTGGCCCTCGGGTGTGTAGGCTGCTGGTGCAGCTTCTGGCGACCCTCGGGGCTCTGTCCCTCTCTGGTCTGGAGCTCAGCGGGCCTGGCGGTCGGTCCAGATGGAGAGGTGTCTTGGCCTCAATCCCTGGGTGGACCTTGGGG
>NC_056498.1:86930260-86931627 GCF_014905685.2 Nematolebias whitei
GGGGGGGGGGGGGGGGGGGGGGGGGGGGGGGGGGGGGCTGTTGGGTCAGTGGGGGAGCTGACTCCCTGTGGGAGCATTTGCTCTCACAGTTATTTCTCCCCATCCCTCACCATGCACCTCCACCCTCTTCATTTCAATTCCATACATTTAGGGCTGTTTGGGCTCGGGTGTGCTGCAACAATTTTACATCTTTGTTGACCATAGCCACCTGGGACTCAATTTTATTGTACACCTTAGACATTCATTCATAACATCCTCATGACATTCACATATAGGAACTTGAGGTGGGCACATGGCTATGGGTGGTGGGATGACCTTACTCTCACCCCCTGTGCCTGTGCTCACTTACAACGGTTGCATTTAGACACTAGGGTTTGGATAGAGTTGGGGTGGAGGGGAAACTGGCACCATGCCAGCCTTTGCTCCTTCTTCTTTCCTTTTTAATGGCACTCTACAACAACACACATCAACAGCACATCTAGGGGTGGGGGTGTATGTGTCGGGGTCTTATTATTATTATTTTTTTATTTTTTTTTCTTCCTACCCACCTAGTTCCCTGACTGCCATTCCGGGGGTGGGGTCCGGGAGAAGGGCAGGCCGTCGGGTGTTGACCAGGACTATGTGGGGGTTCAGGGTCTGGGGGTTGCCATGGGCGGTGCTGGCGCTGTGCTCCCCCTGGGGTTGTTTTGGACCCCCTGAGCTTGGCTCTTGGGTGCCATGGTTGGCCCGCTGGCCGGGGTGGCTGCCGGGGCCTGGCGGTCGGTCGGCTGGGGGTGCGTGCTTGGTTGTTGGCGGTGTGTGGGGGTGGTCGGTGGCGTGTCCTCTTCATGGTGGGGGGGTGTCCTGTCGGCGGGGCATGGCCTGGGCCGGGTCTGGGGTATTGGCTCTTCTCCGCTCAAGAATGAATGGGTTTACCTCCTGGGTTTGGGCATGGGCTGCCCCCTGTAGAGGGCGGGTACATGTCTTGGACCTGGGGGGTATAGAGTGTGTATCGGGAATAAGAATGAAATGTATCGTTATTGTATGTCTTTGAGTGAATGAATGTGAGATTGAGGTTGGGATAGTGTGATTGTGTCTGTGTATGAATGGGTATTTGTTAGGCCGAGACTCGGACTGCCCCCTCTTTGATACAACTGGGGGTGCTTGGCATCACGCCCCTATCGCGCGACCCCCTGGTGGAGTGTGCCCTTGCCTGCCGGCGCGCTTGGGGCCCTTGGTATCGGGGGCTGGGCGCTTGGGCGTGTGTCGGCTCGGCCTGGTGTCTGCCTGGTGGGGCTCGGGTCCTCTGGCCCTGTCAGGCCTTGGCCTGGGTGGTGTGAGTCCTCGGTGCCCGGGCCTCGGTGCCTGGACCTGGACCTACATCGGTG
>NC_056498.1:86936627-86997002 GCF_014905685.2 Nematolebias whitei
AAAGCAAAAAAATCTAGAAACGTTTCGTCTCTCATCCAAGAGACTTCCTCAGTCTGAGGTGCTGTTTTCAGCTCAGTCTCTTAAATAGCACCTTCTTAGAGTGGATCAACCAGTTTGCTGCTGACAACCAAAACCAGCTGATCACATGCTCAAGAAGGACCATCAGCCTAACAATGGGTCATTAGCACACTGATGGCTGTTTACTACTCACAGAGGGCTGAGTGATACTAGCAATCACAGCATTGTAAGAGGGGGACAGTTGAACCCGGAGGCCTCCACCCCTGTTTAATGATGGACGATTTCTTTTCACAAAGATGGCCTCCTTTACTCCTCTCTCAAACCATCGTTCCTCTCTATCCAGGATGTGAACATCTTCATCCTTGAAAGAGTGACCGCTGGCCTGGAGATGAGTGTAGACCGCAGAATCCTGGCCTGATAATGTTGATCTTCTGTGCTGGGCCATCCTTTTGGCCAGTGGCTGTTTAGTTTCCCCGATGTAAGACTGATCACAGCCCTCCTGACACTGAACAGCATACACAACATTACTCTGTTTGTGCCGGGGGACTGGATCTTTGGGATGAACCAGTCTTTGCCGTAATGTATTTTGGGGTTTAAAAGCCACTGGGACGTTATGTTTAGAAAATAAACGTCTCAGTTTCTCTGATACCCCCTCAACATATGGAATGACCACTGGTCTGGGTCTGGGTTCCTCCTTTTCACCTGTTGGCTGACTGGAGTCCTGTTTGGGTTTCTTCTCTGCTTTCAGGAAGGCCCAGTTAGGATATCCACATTGCTCTAGAGCCTGTTTTGTGTAGGATTTCTCCTTCTGCCTGGCTCCCGAGCTAGTGGGGATGCTGTCTGCTCTGTGATACAGAGTCCTGATGACTCCTAACTTGTGCTCCAAAGGGTGATGGGAGTCAAACTGCAAATACTGGTCTGTGTGGGTGGGTTTGCGGTACACCTCGGTTTGCAAATGTCCTCTATCCGAGACTGAGACCTCACAGTCCAAGAAAGCCAACTTGCCATTTTTTACATCTTCTCGTGTGAACTTGATGTGTTTATCCACAGAGTTGATGTGGTCAGTAAAATGTTGGACTTCCTGAGATTTAATTTTAACCCAGGTGTCGTCAACATACCTGAACCAATGACTTGGTGGTGTCCCTGAAAAGGACGTCAAGGCTCTCTTTTCTACCTCCTCCATGTACAGGTTGGCAACAATAGGAGAAACTGGAGACCCCATATCACACCCATGTTTCTGCCTATAATATTGCTCCCCATATGTGAAGTAGGTGGACTGCAGGCACAGTTTCAAGAGTTGACATAGTTGTTCTGTGGAAAGCGTGGTCCTGCTGCTCAGAGTGGTGTCTGATTTTAATCTTAAACTGACCACCTCTACTGCATCATCAACAGGAATGCAGGTAAAGAGTGATGTGACATCAAAAGAGACCATTGTTTCATCAGTCTCCATGATGACATCCCTCACCTTATCCACAAAGTCCATGATGTTCTGTATGTGGTGTTCTGAGCTGCCAACTAAAGGGATGAGTACAGACGCCAGATATTTGGAAACATTGTAAGTGACAGAGTTAATCATGCTAACAATAGGTCTTAAAGGTACACCTTGTTTGTGGATTTTAGGTAAACATACAGACTAGGTGTGGCCTCCCCTGGGTACAGTCTGTGGTACAGAATACGGTCAATAGCCTTGTCCTGCTCCAAAATTTTCAGGCAATCTATTAACTTCTTCTTGTAACCACTTCCTGGATCTCTTTTCAGAGGTTCATAAGTGGTTAAGTCACTAAGGAGTGTCATAACCTTCTCATGATAGTCTTTCTGGTTCAAAATCACTGTGCACCTTCCTTTGTCTGCTGGGAGAATGATGATGTTTTTGTCCTTGCTAAGAGTGGTGAGTGCGTCCCTCTCCTCTCTACTGATGTTGGAAGGTGGTGGTTTGGCATTGCTGAGGCAGGATGAAACTTTGATTCTGAGCTGTTCTGCTTCACCCTCTTTCATTTTGTTGTTGCGGATGGCTGATTCTGGGGCTGTGATCATCTCCACCAGAGGAATTGTACTTGGTGCAACCGCAAAGTTCAGTCCCCTGGCAAGAATCTCTGTCTCCGGCTGGGTGAGCTGTCTGTCAGATAAATTCTTCACCCACTTTTCTGTCTCCCTGACATGTAATTGACTACTGGAGTGTTGTCCTACACTGAATGTGTTGTTATTGGAATAGTGATGGTGTTGATGAGTTATTAGTAAGTTAAACTTATTTTGTTGTCGAGTCTTGGACTTGACATGCTGTGCTAAGCGTGCCTGATCTGTACAGTCCAACACTTGCTGAAGTGTGGTCTGATCTAGACACATAGTTAGTTTCTGTTTAATGTGCTCTTCTTTGGCCTACAAGGCCTCAATAGAGACGAAACGTTTCTAGATTTTTTTTGCTTTGTTTTGCTTTTGTTTTTTTGAATGTCCAGAGGACCAGATTGAACTTTTTTGGATTTCCTTTTTATCCATCTTTTCTCTCCCACTTTCCTTTTTATCCATCTTTTCTCTCCATTTAAACTCCTTCATTTCCCATCTTTAAACTCTTCTATTTTGCCAGTAATTAATCTAGATGCCTTCAGAAATGTCTGTTGTTTTTATTAAGTAAAAAGTGCCAAGATTTATTAATCAGAACCAGATCAGCTAATCACTTGTACATTTTGATGTTAAATTTTGATTCTGTTAAATAAATGACCACATTTATTCTGATGGGTCAAAGAAAATTAACGTCTCAGTGTCACTGATTAAACAATCTACGCACAGTTACCTCGGTCACAGGGCTGTAATTTAACGCGAAAAAGAGAGAACCCGTTATTTAAATATATTGTAGTCAAGGGCAGCTAAACATAGACCTTAGAACCCTACAGCCACACAGTGATGATCTTTTGTGTGGGTCTTGAACGTCTCAGCGGTGGGTGGTAGACTGGGGCCAGAAATCTGCTGTTATCTCATAGAGTAATCTAGCTGTTTTTGCTTTTTTTTTTTTTTTTTTGCCATCTTATTTTAATTTGTATAACAAACAATAATTTATAAATAATCTGTATGCCTCTTTTATGAATGTCTATTTTTGTCGTTATCCACTGTTGTCATCACTCTTTGTTAAAATCAGGTCTCTCTTGTAAATGAGTCCTTGAGACTCATTGAGATTAACCTGTCTAAATAAAGGTTGAATGAATGAAAAGAAAGATGGAGATGTGGTCCGAGAGGCCAAGGTGGGAGTGTGATATGGCCTTATATGTGTCTCATATGTTGGTATAAACACAGTCTAGTGTGTTATTTCCCCATGATGGTATGGTGACATGCTGATAACATTTTGGCAGAGTGTCTTTCAGGTTTTTTTCTCCTTTCGGCTGCTCCCTTCTTCAGGGGTAGCAACAGTGAATTAAGTTGCATGAAGACATTGCAATTATTTTTACTCTGGATGCCCTTCCAGACACAACCACAGATCACCGAGCTACCACAGCTCTCTCTGTGTGGAGCAGAGAGTTGCCATACAGGGCGCCCCAGGGAGCAGACAGTGGGGGTTAAAAGCCTTGCTCAAGGACCAAGCGTGGGGCAAATAAAGGTGAAGACTGTTAGCTAACAGGTAAAACCAATTCAGTTCAGCTTTAGCTGTTTGGATTAGCTGCTAGCTTTTAGCTTGTCAGTCCTGTCGAACATAAACTTTATTTTTCAGATAAGAGGTAATTAAAAAAGCTACATGTCTGCAACAAATAGTAATTCTTGAGTTTTTTTTAAAGAACTCAACTATAAAATAGTCTAAATATCCTGTTCTGAATTCTTTAAACAAATAAAGCAATCATACCCAAAAAAGTTCAATCTGGTCCTCTGGACATTCAAAAAAACAAGAAAACAAAAAAACAAAAAACAAAACAGTTTGTTTTGTTTTTTGTTTTCTTGCTTTTTTTTTAATGTCCAGAGGACCAGATTGAACTTTTTTGAATTTTTCTACCTGGATTATTGAACATGTATCAGGATAAAGCAATCAGACATTTGTAGCCAGTGTTAAATTTCTGACTGTAGGATTCGTGTTGTTCTGCATCAGAAGCAGCTCAAAACACCTGATACCATCTCGTTAGGTGTCTGAACAGGAATGTGGTCAATTTACATTCCAAGCAGACTGAGCTGCAGAGTAGAAATGAACCAAGATTTTACTTTAAAGTCTTACAAACACAGTACAAAAATACTAAACCAGAAAATAAGAATACACATTTTACAATCTCTACAATAAATGTTATACTTCAGTTTCATACAACACAGAGGTTAAGTAATCAGTCTACCACAACTCTCTTCCAAACACATTCCAAACATTTTGCATCGAGTACAGATTTCCGAAAGTATTCCTTTAAAAACTGGTTACATTTAACTTCATAGCTTGTTCAGTAACATAATTTTGTTCTTAACAGTGAAACCAAACTGCACTCAGTTGAGCGCACACAGGTTTTTCAGCTGTTGACAGTTTACCACCATACTGACCAACACTTCTCCTTGTTTGGTTGGTTTAACAAATTATAACCAACTGGACAGGAAGTAATGTTTTTCAGATGGTTTTTAAGCTGAGGCTGGTTTACTGTGACATTTGGTGAAAGAATTCAACATGTTACTGTGTATTTCTATTGAAATTTGTCTCAAAGACTCACTGAAGTTAAATCAGTGCAATCAGTAGTGAGGAATGTATTATTGGGCAACATTAAAATCATACTCAGATGATATATTTCAGAGCTCTACCGAGGCCATTACTTATCATGAACTATGGCTGGGGGTGGGGGTGGGGCTATCGGGAACAGTGTTCACGGATTTGCTTCCAAACACACACATGCATACACTCACTTGCACAACTATAAACAAAAACACCTACACCCCCCTGAACATAAGAGGATCTGCGGTGGAAGTGGTCTCCAGCTACAAGTACTTGTGTGTACACATGAATGACAACCTCAGCTGGAGCAACAACATCACCAGCCTGATCAAGAAAGCTCATCAGAGACTCTACTTCCTCAGACGGTTGAGACGAGCTGGTCTGGGAAACTCAGTCCTCACCTCCTTCTACAGGTGTGCAGTGGAGAGCATCCTGTGCTCGAGCATCAATGTGTGGCATGGAGGCTGCACAGCTGCAGAAAGAAAAGCTTTGCAGAGAGTGGTGAAGGCTGCACAGAAATCTGTTGGAATCAGCCTCCCCACCATCACAGACATCTACACCTCCAGATGCAGGAAGAGGGCCACCTGCATCATGAAGGACCCCACTCACCCAGCACACACACTTTTTGCCCCACTCCCCTCAGGAAGGAGGTTAAGGAGCATTAAGTGTAGAACCACTAGACTGAGGAACAGCTTCTACCCTGAGGCTGTTAGACTCATGAATCTCTAACTAGAATAATCACTGTGAAAAACCATATCATGTTGCTGCTGATCTGTTTCAATGTTGATGTGTTCATGCGTGCACATCTGCTCACAGACTCATGTTCATGTTTGTGCTGATGTTCAATGTTTTTATGTTATGAGTGCTTAGTGTATATTTAGTTGATGTTTTTCTTAGTTCATATCTTAGATTTTATTACTGTTTTTCTTATACATTTTATTGTTGGATGTAACTGGGACCCTGTGTACATAATTTCGCTCCACCACATGTACCACATGAGGCGCGAATGACAATAAAGAAACTCTGACTGATAAATACACTCCCCTCAACTCACCGCCTTCACAGGCCTCCCTGCTTTTGAGACTGAGGAAGTCTTTTGGATGAAAGACAATACGTTTCTACTTTTTTTTTTTTGTTTGTTTTGCTTTGTTTTGGTTTTTGAATGTCCAGAGGACCATATTTAACTTTTTTAGCTAGTCCATGCATTCATTACAACCCAGCTGGACTACTGTAACTCCCTTTATGCTGGGGTCTGTCGGGTCTCTTTCTCACATCTACAACTCATCCAAAATGCTGCAGCTCGACTATTAACAAGAATTTGCAGGTTTGAGCATATTTCACCGGTTCTGTCCTCCCTTTACTGGCTTCCTGTGTGTGTCAGAATTGATTTTAAAATTATTCTGCTGACATTTAAGTGCCTCCTCCCTGGGCTGCCACCTTACCGTGGTGGAGGGGTTTGAGTGTCCCAATGATCCTAGAAGCTATGCTGTCAGGGGCTTCACACCCCTAGTAGGGTCACCCAAGGCAGACAGGTCCTAGGTGAGGGACCAGACAAAGTGCAGCCCAAAGAACCTCTACGATGAGCAAAATGAATGGACACAATGTTCCCTCGCCCGGATGTGGGTCACCGGGGTCCCACTCTGGAGCCGGGCCTGGAGGTGGGGCACGCTGACGAGCACCTGGTGGCCGGGCTTTTACCCATGTAACTCGGCCGGGCACAGCTCGAAGAGGAGACATGGGTCCCATGGGCTCACCACCTGTGGGAGGGGCCAAAGGGGTCAGGTGAAATGTGAGATGGGTGGTGGCCAAAGGCAGGGACCTTGGCAGTCTGATCCTCGGCTACAGAAGCTGGTTATTGGCATGTGGAATGTCACCTCTCTGGTAGGGAAGGAGCCTGAGCTGGTGTGTGAGGTTCTGGTTAGAAATAGTCAGACTTACCTTGACACATGGCTCTGGAACCAGTTTCCTTGAGAAGGGTTGGACACTCTTCCACTCTGGAGTTACCCCAGTTGAGAGGCGCCTAGCAGGAGTGGGCATTCTTGTTGCCCACCATCTTGGTGCCTGTACGTTAGGGTTCACCCCGGTGAACGAGAGGGTAGCCTCCCTCCGCCTACGTGTGGGGGAATGGGTTCTGACTGTTGTTTGCGCTTATGTGTCAAACAGCAGTTCAGATTACCCATCCTTGTTGGAGTCCTTGGAGAGGGTACTGGAGAGTGCGCCTCCTGGGGACTCCCTTGTTCTGCTGGGGGACTTCAATGCTCATGTGGGCAATGATAGTGAGACCTGGAGGAGTGTGGTTGGGAGGAACGGACCCCCTGATCTGAACCTAAGTGGTGTTCTGTTATTGGACGTCTGTGCTCGTCATGGATCGTCCATCACAAACACCATGTTCAAGCATAAGAGTGTCCATATGTGCTCTTGGCACCAGGACACGCTAGGCCGCAGTTTGATGATTGACTTTGTTGTCATCTCATCTGATCTGCGGCCACATGTCTTGGACACTCGGGTGAAGAGAGGGGCGGAGCTGTCTACTGATCACTACCTGGTGGTGAGTTGGCTCCGATGGTGGGGGAGGATGTCGGTCAGATCTGGCACGCCCAAAACGTATTGTGAGGGTCTGCTGGGAATGTCTGACTGAGTTTCCCATGAGACGGAGCTTTAACTCCCACCTCCAGGAGAACTTCAAACACATTCCAGGGGAAGTAGGGAACATTGAGTCCGAGTGGGCCATGTTCCACGCCTATTGTCGAGACGGCTTACCAGAGCTGTGGCCACAAGGTTGTCGGTGCCTGTCACGGCGGAAACCCTCGAACCCAATTGTGGACACCAGTGGTGAGGGATGCTGTCAGGTTGAAGAAGGAGTCCTGTCAGGCCTTTTTGGCCTGTGGGACCCCAGAAGCAGCTGATGGGTACTGGCAGTCCAAGTGGCATGCGGCTCGGGTGATCGCTGAGGCAAAAACTCAGGCATGGGAGGAGTTTGGAGAGGCCATGAAGAATGACTTCCGTACGGCTTCAAGGCGATTCTGTTCCACCATCTGACTTCTCAGTGGGCAGAAGCAGTACACCACCAGCACTATTTATAGTGTAGGTGGTGTGCTACTGACCTCAACTCGAGATGTCGTGAATCAGTGGGCAGAATACTTTGAAGACCTCCTCAATCCCACCGGCACGAATTCCACTGAGGAAGCGGAGCCTGGGGACTTTGGGTCAGGCTATCTCTGGTGCTGAGGTCATCGAGGTGGTTAAAAAGCTCCTCAGTGGCAGGGCCCCAGGGGTGGATGAGATTCACCTGGAGTTTCTTAAGGCTCCAGATGTTGTAGGTTTGTGTTAGCTTACATGAATCTGCAATATTACGTGGACATCGGGGAAAGTCCTCTGGATTGGCAGACTGGGGTGGTGGTCCTCCTATTCAAAAATGGAGACCGTAGAGTGTGTTCCAACTACAGGGGGATCACGCTCTTATGCCTCCCTGGTAAGGTCTATTAGGGGGTTCTGGAGAGGAGGGTCAGTCGGATAGTCGAACCTCGGATTCAGGAGGAGCAGTGTGGTTTTCGTCCTGGTCGTGGAACACTGGACCAGATTTACACTAGAGGGTGTGTGGGAGTGTGCCCGACTTGGAGAAGGCGTTCGACCGCATCCATCAGGGAACCTGTGGGGAGTATTCTGGGAGTATGGGGCACCAGGCCCTTTGATACAGGCTGTTAGGTCCCTATATGACCGGTGTCAGAGCTTGGTCTGCATTGCCGACAGTAAGTCTGGCTCGTTCCCGGTGAGAGTTGGACTCTGCCAAGGTTGCCCTTTGTCATAACTTTTATGGACAGAATTTCTAGGTGCAGCCAAGGTGTTGAGGGGATTTGTTTTGGCGGCCTTAGGATCGCTTCTCTGCTTTTTGCATATGAAGTGGTCTTATTGGCTTCATCAGGTCGTGATCTACAGCTTTCGATCGAGTGGTTCACAGCAGAGTGTGACGCGACCGGGATGAGAATCAGTTCCTCCAAATCCGAGGCCATGGTCTTGAGCCGGAAAAGGGTAAAGTACCATCTCCGGGTTGAGGAGGAGGTCCTGCCCCAAATGGAGGAGTTTAAGTATCTTGGGGTCTTGTTCACGAATGAGGGTAAAATGGAGCGAGAGTTGCGGTGTCGGCAGTGAAGCGGGCGCTGTACCGGTCTGTCGTGTTGAAGAGATAGCTGAGTCAAAAGGTGAAGCTTTCAATTTACAGGTCGATCTACGTTCCTACCCTCATCTATGGTCATGAGCTTTGGGTGGTGACCTAAAGAATGAGATCTCATGTACAAGCGGCTGAAATGAGTTTTCTCCACAAGTTGTCTGGGCTCTCCCTTAGAGATAGGGCAGTGTTTCCCCTACCATTATACAGGCGGGGTGCCTCACCCCGCCAAAAAAACTGAGCACCCCGCCTACCAAACTGAATTTGCCCCTCCCACCCCCACCCGACACTGACATATCATTAAGGTAGCGGCACAAAATACAGGCTCTCTAGCTAAAAAGCCCAAGGTAGCACTCACATTGCCTCTTCCCTCATGTTGAACGCCCCCCGCCCCAGCTCAAAAACTGTTAGTACAAGCTGTGCTCAGACATGTCTCTCTTCACCCACCCCCCCACCCCCACCCCCCGCACCGAAAATCATGGATGAGATGAGCACCCCGCCATGGCAAGCTAAGTAGGGGAAACACTGTAGGGTGAGAAGCTTGATCATCCGGGAGGGACTCAGAGTAGAGCCGCTGCTTCTCCACGTCAAGAGGAGCCAGTTGAGGTGGCTCGGGCATCTGGTTAGGATGCCTTCTGGACGCCTCCCTGGTGAGGTGTTTCAGACACGTCCCACCGGGAGGAGACCCAGAGGAAGACCCAGGACATGCTGGAGGGACTATGTTTCTCGGCTGCCCTGGGAACGCCTCAGGATTCACCCAGAGGAGCTAGACCAAGTGGCTGGGGAGAGGGAAGTCTGGGCATCCCTACTTAAGTTGCTACCCCCGCGACCTGACCCCAAATAAGTGGAAGAAAATGGATGGATGGATGAACACTTAAGTGCATTAACGGCCTTGCCCCCTCCTATCTCACTGATCTGCTGCAGCCGTATGTCCCACCGCGTTCTCTGAGGTCAGCGGACCAGTTGCTTTTCACAGTTCCAGGAACCCGTCTTAAGCGCAGAGGTGACAGGGCCTCCTCTGTTGCAGGCCCAAAACTTTGGAACGAGTTACCTCTGCTTGTCAGGCAGGACCCCTCCCTCAGTTTTTAAATCCTGCTTAAAAACCCACTACCATTCCCTGGCTTTCAACACTGTATGATCTGTGTTGAACCTGTATGCATCACACTGTGTTGGTCATTATGTTATTATCTGCTATTATTTTGTTTCTGTTTTGATTTTACATTGCGTTATATGTTGCTGTGTGCTTTGCCTGTTTGTACAGCACTTTGGTTGGCCCTGTCACTGTTTAAAGTGCTTTATAAATAAAATGGTATGGTATATCTCTCCGACCTTCATCCATATGCTCCTTCTCGGGCTTTGAGATCATCGGACCAGCTGCTTTTGGTGGTACCAAAAACCAGGCTGAAGCTCAGCGGAGATTGAACCTTTTCAATCATGGGCCCTAAACTCTGGAACAATCTGCCCATCAATATTCGACAGGCCACTTCAGTCTCTGCTTTTAAATCTCTCCTCAAAACACACCTGTACTCATTGGCATTGAATAGTGTGATCTGATTTAGTATTTCATTGTTGCCAATTGTTTATCCCTTTTGCTTTTATTCCTTGATATTTAACTCAGGGCGATTTGATTTAGTATTTCATTGTTTCTACTTATGTTTCATGTTGTTATGCTTTTATTCTTGATGCTGTAATTATTATGTTTTTTTTTTTTATTTGATGCCGTTATCTTTTTGTTAAGCACTTTGGTAAGTTATGGTTTTAAATGTGCTATATAAATAAATTTGACTTGACTGATATTTATATTAAATGAGAAGATTTGCTGAGGTTAGAACAATGCTTACTGAGGACGCTGTGCAGCAATAAATCATGCTGGTTGAGAAGAGTGAGATTCTTGACATCTGAATTAGTTCAGGCATTCTGCCCCCCGGCGGCCCTGAGGAATGACTTCTGCCGTAAAATACTTGTCCTCTGACAAACACTTTGGGAAACAGACTAACTTTAAAGATTAAAACTCTAAAAAAATGAGAAAAACATTCCTTTATGAGTCAAAGTTTGGTACAAAAGTTTCCACCCATTCCTCAATCATTTTTACTTATCTTTAAGCTGATGTGTTTCCACTTTTTTAAATTTAAGTAGAGAGTTTCTGTTTTAGTGCAAATGCTCTTCTAATCTTTTTAAGTCACAGAGACATGGATCAAATAGTGTCAAAATGTGGTTGATAATGTTGCTGAAAATGAACAAGGACAATTATTTAAGTAGTAGCAAACACCACCTACTTATTAAAGTTAACCAGCAAAACCACAAAGAATGCTTTTAAATCTCTGCCCATCTCTGGTTCAGAGAACAAGAAATCCTGTTACTGTTAAGGAAGAAACATCCCAAGCAACTTTACAGGAAGTCAACCAGATAAACAGAATAAAAAAAGAAACCGAACACAAAACACAATTCTGGTTCTGTCGTTTCAGTATGAGCATCTGAGTCCTGTGTACAATACTGCATTTTGTTTTAGTTACTTTTTTTCTGTGTTCATGCGTTCTAACAAAAACACGCGTGACGCACCAAAGGTAGCAAGGTTTACATCATCCACATACCAAAATGTAGATAACATTCTGTTTGGCTAAAAATTTAAACAAAACTAACGTGTATAGTTTACAATTAAGCATTTCAGCACCTGATCAGTTTGAGACGGATGTAAAAAAATAAACTGCACCATTATTGTTTTGGTTTCTAGGGTACAAAGTGATGGTGAGCATGTGCAAAATAGGCAGCCATTTTTTTTTCTAAAAGCGCTGTACCTGCCGTCTATCCAGGTCTACCAACAATGAGTTCTTTTTTAAAATTGCCATGTTGAAATGTTTTTTAAAATGTTTATTACAGAATTCTTTTGTCAGACAGGAGGCAAACACGTCAGAAAAAAAATTATTCTCTAGAACATGTGTCAAACTCAAGGCCCGGGGGCCAAACGTGGCTCTCGTTGACATCTTATCTGGCCCCCAAGATGATAATTTAAATGTGAAATACTTTTATCACTTTAATTTTTTTTCAGTAATCTTTGATTACGATGTCAAAAGTGCAACAGAGAACGGCAAATGAGACCAATCAAACGCTTGTCGAGGAACCTGCAACCAAGAAAAGATGCTATCTAACTTGACTTAATGCAACTTCTGAAATTGGCCCTTACTTTGAAAAAGGTTTTATTTTGGCCCCCCTTTTGTAAGTGAGTTTGACACCCCTGCTCTAGAATATTTGTAGTCTGGACAGAGCATTATTTTTTCATCCTAATTTTAGTCTGTAGTGAACATCCTGATCAAATGAGACCACTTGATGCTTACACCCCCACCACACCGAGGTGAAGGACTTTCTCAGAGTGGACAGTTTGATCCGTGTTCATTCCTACTATGGGCACTACAGCGTTCTTCAAATGGGCTCAGGCAATGAAAAAATTAGTTTTATTTTGTTTTTAATTTACACATAAAAGCTTTGATGAAGCTGACATCAGCTGTGAAGTGAGAAGATTCATTCTGATTAACTCGAAGCTCATGTTCACACTCTACATTGTTCTGAAGGAACTTCAGTTTTATCACAAGATAACATACCTTAAATTACTTGCAGGTAGGGCATTCTGAACCACCACCCCCCCAAACACACACACATTTTTGCAGTAACTCTCGAATGACTCATGTTTAGTTGAGTGACAACAGGAGCCTTAAAGCTTACATGATACGAGTGTTCACAGTAAGAAAATTCAAGACCAGATAAAATATTCTTGAATTTCTAAAACCCTTGTTTTATTCAAATCTCTACAGTAAGAAACAGAAGTTGATTAACATACACGGTATGTTTAAAAGCTTAGCTTCTCCCCGGAGCACCCAACATAATGTGAAACTTTTAAGGTAATCTCAGACATGGTCAGAAGGTTCATGCTGGATGAGGTCAGTGGACCAGCAGGTTGTCTTTGAATGGAGACATGGGCTCCGTCTTACGGGAAGTCATCTTCTGAGCGTCCCTGGAAAAAAGATCAACAATAATAAAAGCAAAGAAATGAACGTTTTACCACAAAAAACATTATGTAAATTTTTATTTTAACAAGTTTTTGTTTTTTTTAATACCCCTCAGCTTTAGAGCTCCAAAGAGGGCTGGGTTTCCTCATTTATTTAGTCTAATTACAATTTTTTTATGTGAAAATTCTGTTTTTATTCATATTTTAAAATTTCACTTAGTCCAAAGGATGCACTGCTACAAAAGAGCACAGTGTGGTATTCTCAGTCTAGCTGCATATTTTGATGTATTTTGTGTTTGTTTTTTTCTAAAGCTACAGAAGCAGTTATCAATAAATAAAATAAAGAAAAGAAATCCTGTTAAAAATGGGACAATGGACAAATAGTATTAAAGTACTTCAGTGCTTATGCACTGAGACTCCTAACTGCTGCCGTACACATTGCACCGCTCTATAAGTTGCAACTGTCCAAATCTGTCTAATAAAGTGGAAAAAAAAAAAAGTCGCTTCACCATATTAGTTGCATGTATTATGTGTCAGCGATGACGCGTCACGTTTGTTACGCGTCACGTTTGTTACGCGTCATCGTTGACAGCCTGGAAATGTGGGCCGGTGTTGTGTCAAAACTCGATTGGCTGCCAAATGGCGGCTGCAGGTGTGTGCACGGGAGGACTTTAACAAGAATTTAACAAAATTAACTTAAAAACAATTGTTTGTTTGCTCGACATTATAGCACAAGTGTGTCTCAGTCTAACTTGTCCTTAATAAATGCATTTTGATAGTTAAATCAGCTGCATTTCAAAAGCCAATTTGCAGGAGCGTGCAAAGGGAGGACTCGCTGTGCATTTCTTCGAAATTTAACAAGATAACCACCTAAAACGATTATTTGTTTGCTCAGCATTATAGTAAAGGTGTGTCTCAGTTGAACTTTTCCTTAATAAATGCACTTTAATGGTCAAATCAGCTGCATTTTGTTGCTCTAGTGGCTGAAAATGTTAGTGTTTAATATTTTCAGTCAGAATGAATGAAATTGTCAGATCTGTCAAAAACTGAGTTATAAATATGAGGAAAAAACATAAATATGTCGCTTCGAGGTATAAGTTACAGGCATGCATATGTATGCAAAAAACTATGACTTATACAGCGATAAATACAGTAGGTAGATTAGCTGGTACTGTGGTACACTGGCTGCGTTTTTAGTTTCAAAAATGATGAACCAACTCTTTGTAAAGCTCTTGAAAGCCAATAATTGGTCACATCACCAGTTGTTGGACCTTCTGTCAAAAGGAACACACATCAGTGAAGCATTTCCATATTAATAAAGTGAAGAAAAGTTTCCATTTTATAGTATATTATAAAACAAATAAAAATATTCTTACGTTTTGAAGCTGTAGTTCTTCCACAGGCTGCTGATGGTGGCCTGGACTCCAGGGTTGTTCTCATTATTTGTAGACGAGCATTTCTTCACAGAACCAACACTCTTCTTCCTCAGACCGCTGGCTCTGGCTGGACCCAAAGACCGCACCGTGGCTGTTGGACTCCCACTGCTGGACTTCACCCTCGACAGTCCTGAAACCTAGACACCGGAGCAACGAGTGCAGAAAAGTTTCAAACACAGAGGAGACGGGCAGCTCTGCCCCACTTCAAAACAGTCACAGTAGAAATCTAAATCCACAAAACTCTGACTCGAGTTCATTTTTTTGTTAGAATTTCGTCCCATTGCTATAGAAAACACAAAGTAATAGTTTTGTTGAGTTTCTTAGTGGTTTTGAGGACATCACAGGGTGTTTTTCAACAAACCCACCCAGAAGAAGATCATTTAAACTAAAACCTGTTACACATTTCCTCCAGGAGTTACCGGTAGGTTACATGATGTCCTTATCTAAACTTCTCAACAACTTCGTCTCCGACTTGTTTGGAGAGTTCCTTGGTCTTCATGCTGTCTCCTAGTGGTAGACTTTCAGTGTAAATGTTGATTCTGGGGGCTGTCAGAAAATACTGAGATCTTTTGACAGATTGCTCACAGGTGGATGATTAACCCATCATGTGGTCTCTGAGGGTAACAAGCCAAAGAGACACATGCTCACACTGCTTTTCTCTTTGATAGACTTTAATTACCCATTCCAGTTTCATTAAACAATGTGCTCTCATTTAACTTCATTAATTCACTTCTAATCAATTTAGAAATCCACTTAAACTCAGGGCTGCAGAGCAACAAAGCTGAAATAATATCAAGACATTTTCAACCCACTCCAAGTCGCAGCTTGCTGTCCTGAAGGTGACGGGTTTGTATTTAAGTACGAAACAGTTTTATGTGGTTTGTATTTAACAATGAAACAGTTTTATGTGGTTTGTATTTAACAATGAAACAGTTTTATGTGGTTTGTATTTAAGAATGAAACAGTTTTATGTGGTTTGTATTTAACAATGAAACAGTTTTATGTGGTTTGTATTTAACAATGAAACAGTTTTATGTGGTTTGCTTGAGCTTTTGTTACATTTTCTGTTTGAACTCAACAAGCTGAAGGATCTACAGAGGGCTTTCAGTGACCTGGCTCACTTTAACACTGCTGGACTACAGACAAAACATTCACCAGGACCTAAGGGCATTTTATTACTGTGTTAGAAAAGGAAGAAACTATTGGATGCAACTTAAACGTAACCTGACCTTTGACCCCAGCACAGCAGCTTTCCTTTCTGCTTCTGCTGAACAAACGTGACTCTCTGGTTCTGGTTCTACTTCAGTGCTTGAGTTCATTTCCTGAAGAACAAATGAAATACACATGCATTTAAAGCAGCATTAGAAGTGCATTGTTGTGTACAAACAGCGTGAGGGATAATACTGTGCAAAAGTCTTCAGCCATCGCCTCATTTCTTTCTGTCCTGCACGGCTCGACTTCATGGTCAAGTGGAAGAAAGAAAAGAAAGTTTCAGACCTCCAAGAGTCTCCAACAAAACATGAAAGTCAGACCTGATCGTTTACTCAGTGTCAGGGTTTCACTTTGTTGGAGGCAAAATACAAATTGACAAACTAAACTTTGCTAATGTTGGATTTTTTCCAGAGTTTATGAAAAAATAAGTTTTTATTCTAGGTCTTGTTAAAAAGTATGTAAATATAAAATTCATGTGTTTTTTAAATGTTGACACAAGACTGGCTCACTTCTTGAGTCGTTGAGACTTTTAGGACAGAAGATGAGTGAAAAATCAACCCAAGTGTACAATCACTGTGATCAGGACGGCTTTAACAGATGAAGAGATGAGCTGTGGCTTCAGACCTGAGCACCTCCCTCAAGTAACGACTTGCTAAACATCTGAAGGTGGAGTTCCCTGTGAACGTACAGATGCAGCATCCTCCAGGCTGTAGGTGAGAGATTCCTCTTTGTGGAAGGAAATGCGCGAGGACTGGGAGTGGGAGAAGTAAGCGCTGTCCTGGGAGGGGGGTGAGTCAGAGAGTTCGTCCTCCAGATTTTTATCAGGAGATGAGGACTGTGGGGGCGTTGAGCCTCCAGAGGCGCTGTGGATCTTCTGAGATGTAAAACTCTCCTTCTTGTACTGAAACTGCTGCAGGGCGCCCAGGCCCATGGTGGACTTTGTTGTACTGGAGGGTTCGGCTGAAGAGGAGCCTCCTGACCACTGGAACAGCTTGAAACCCCGACTGGCTGAACTGGGGGACGAGCTGCTGGAGGACAGAGGTGGACTAGGAGTTACCTCAGGCGGGATGTCATGAGTGTGGATGCTGAGAGAGGATTTGTCCTCAGAAGGGTCACCAGCTGTGGGCTCTACCTCCTGGTTGGACTCCGTGCTCAGACTGGTTACTGAACTGGAGCCACTGAAGAATCTGAGCACAGAACAAACATCAGAAAACAAGTTTAATGCAGGACAGCTTACTTTGCAGCCCCCCACTCCCCCCCCCCACAGCCCCAATGACATCACCTGCTGCGGGTGAGATGGCCGGCCTCCTCCTCTGTCTCCTGGTTCCTCCTCTGCAGCAGTGTGGCGAAGCGGTTGCGTGGTCGGGGCTGAGGCCTGAGTGGAGTCTTGTGTGGTTGCTGTTCTGATTTGGATCGCTTCTGTCCAGGAGAGGAATACAGCTGGAGGACTTCCTGGTCAGATAAACAAGAATCTGACAGAGACAAACGAGTTCAGCTAAACAAGTAAACAAGTTTAGGACTTGTTATTTACTTTGTCTGAATCCAAACTTGGACCAAGGAGCTCGTCGTCTATGATCTATCATTCCTTTGTCTCCCTTCGTATTTTTGTCCTTATCTCATAAAGTTACAAAAAGAAACTTTTTTGATGTTTCTGACAGAAGTATTTTTATATGTAAATGTTTTAAAGTTAATGTTTTCATTTCCAAAAGCTGAGTGACAGAAAACGTTTAAATCTACAGGCAGCTACAACCATCTATCTAAAAAAGTGTTTCTGGCTGGAAGACCAGATCATTTTTCAGAACAGTTTCATGAACTAGTCTCAGTAATTTCACATAAAGACACTGTGATCTAATAGTCAGTATAAATATGAGAATGTTTTTAGGCCAGATGAGGACAAAATCATTTTAACTGATCAAACGTGTTTAGAAACTGTACATGTGAGGAGTGATGGATCCTTACAGATGTTTTCTTGTGCAAGATGGATTTTGTAAGACTGTAATTTGGTGGCATCTTGTCCCACCTGGTGCTTGTTACATCAGTGAGTTTTTATTGGCCGTGCTCACATGATGAAAATCCTGTTTGCACTAATAATGTCAAATAAATCATCCGATATGAGGTTGACTTCATTCGTCCCTATGAACCTTGTTACTGGTGAGGTCGTAGTTGAGCACCATCTCCAACACTTACTCAAAGTGCAGTTTGTAAATGGACTGTACTTGTACAGCACCTTTCTATCTGATCAAAGCTCTTTACAACACAATCTGTGCCTCACTGAGCCATTCATACAGCACTCTACTAGATCTCTACAAAGATAATTGATCAAATCATTCTAAAGAGACTAATCAGTGTTTTATCACATTCATCCACTGATGGGACACACATCAGAGGCTATGAGGGGTTCAGTGTCTTGCCCAGGGACACTTCGACATGTGACTGCTGGTGGAATCAAACCTCCAACTCTCCGATTGGAGGACAACTGCTCTAACCACTCAACCACAGCTGTCCCTGTGTGTGAGGCGTTTGTGTGACCTCACACTAGTGTATGACATTGCACCTATTGCTATTTTCAAGGTTTGACCAAACAGCTATAACCCTTAAGTTAAAAGTGGAGATGTTCGTTTCTTTAAAGAATGCTACGTCTGTGTTCAGGCTGAGAACTAAAAGTGAGGATGAGTTTTGTTGAATCATGAAAAGATCAGACTGAAAACATTTAAATGAATGAGTCTTGTCTCACATTAATATTTTAAGTCACATGGACCTGGTTTACAAACCAGCACTGAGCTCACCTTCTCTGGGCCTTTTCACCTGTAGCTCTCTGGAGGGCAGCTTCAGGCCCCCCAGGCTGACGACCCCCTCCCTTCCCCTGGTGGAGGGAGGCCGGTCTGGAGAAGCAGCAGGGCGAGGAGAAGAGCCACCAGAGGCAGGTGTGAAGCCCCTGCTCCAAATGCTGGACCCAGCTGAGGTTGGCGAGTCGTTCCAGCTGTTACTGCGAGCCTTACACCTCTGGAAACATTCACTCAGCTGTATATTTTTGGTCTGCGACAGTTCATTTCTGCTGAATGCGATGCAATACCTGTACGTTGGGTTTGTCTGGATTGAAGTTGTCAATCCTCTCCAAAGTGTTGACATCAAGGTTTCCCAAGGCCATTTCCAAACCTTTGTCCTCTTCTAGATTTCTGAATTCACTGCCATCAAGGACCAAGTAATGTACATGCAGCTGAGAGGAATGTACAGCTTACCATGAGCAAATCACAGCTGAAAGTGACTCTGCAGGTGTTGTGATGAGGAACAGGAGGATACAGGCCAGCATAGCTGAGGGTGGCTGGATCTATGTGCTCTGGGTACGGGTTTAATGGAACCACTTTCCTCCTGACAGGATCGAACACCAGCTGGTACAGGAAGGTGTTGTTGGCTCTGACAAACCCCTCGATGTACTGTTCAGGGATGATCAGATTTGTTTTCAGGTACTGACCCATCTTTCTGATCACCTGAGAACGAGGACAGAGGAGCACACAATAAACAGTGCGACACAGAAGCAAAGCTAGATTACATGTACGTTACAGCCTTGAATGGGGTCAAAGTGTCCAGATGACCTGACTGAGAATTATTGGATTTGATACCTGGATGACTGAGCATGAACTTGGTTGTCAGTGTGAGGATAAAGTGTACTCTGATCTAACTTTCATTTAAAATATCAGTAAAAGGTTATTTTCAGGCATAGATTCCAGAAATGGAATCACCTCCTCTCAAAGAGATAATTTAAAGAGTTTTTATTTTCAGTTTATTTATATAATGAAACACCAAGTCATAACAGAAGTCGTCTCAGGGCACTGAACAGAAACATTCATATACATAAAAAAGCCAATAAGTAAAGTTATGTGTCTAAGGAAGCAGCAGATTGTGTTGAATCTTCACTTCATCACAGTCTCCCATCCTGAGCGAGCACAAAGGCAACAGTGGAAAGGAAAAAACCCCTTTTAATAGGTGCTGCTGCTCGGTGTAATGTTTTTATACTACTAGTGCTTAGTGCATTTTTAGTTGAACCTTTTTCTTAGTTCATATCTTAGATCTTATTACTGTTTTTCTTCACAATTTATACTTTTGCTGGATGTAACTTGGACCCTGTGTACACAGTCTGGTTCTACCACATGTACCACATGTGGCGCGAACAACAAGTAAAGAAACTCTGACTCTGAAGAAAGCTGCAGCAGAACCAGGCTCAGGACGATTGGCCATCTGCTTCGACCAGCTGGGTTTGAGAGGAGCAGGAAGGAGGAACACAGTAATCCACTTATAAGAGTATTTTAAAATTATTATGTCTTCATCATCATAATCATTAACAAATAATTAGTAACAAATGAGAAGTCAGGGCATTTGTTAAGGTGCTTAAAAGCACAGCACAATACTGCAACTTTCCACGGGCTTACACTGCCCTCTGGTGGCTGGTTATGCATTAACATTCTCTTTATTAGCCAACAAAAATATATATTTTTTTGTTTTATTTATTTATTTATACAGGCAGTCTCACTGAGTCACGAGGAATCATTTTAAAGAGACCTATTTGTAGGAGCAGATGGTGGGGGTTAAGGGCCTTGCTCAAGGGCCCAGAGTGGGACAAATGAGGGTGGAGCCAGGTGTGGGTGTTTCACCTTTTACACCCACACTTTGACGTTGTCAGTCTGGGGAGTCGAACTGACAACCTTCTGATCACAGGCCCACCTTCTCTAACCTCTGCACCACCACTCCCTTATGTTTATAGTACAGTATATTTCCACATCATAAAACAGATTGAATATCATCAAACACAGAAGGGATTTTTAGGAATATTTTGGCTATTTCTTGCAAAGCTGTTATGTAAAAATAAGAAGTGGTTCATGTAAAGGCCATTTTCCAAACTTTAGACTCCCATCGGTTGCTCAAAACAGTTATATTTATATCAAATCCTATGGCTATTTAAAAGCACAAGTCACAGCAGCAGCTAGCTGTGGCAGTTCTAGAGGAGCCTGACACTTCTAGCAGTAATATTATAAAACAAATAACGGTTTAAAGTTTTAAAAATGGACTTTACATGAATCACTGACATTCTAGAGACTGGAGGTCTTTTAAGGCAGCAGCAGTTCATTGTGTTCCTGGTCCTACTTGGACTAGATGTTAGCTTGTCAATCCAGTCTAGTTGGGACAAACCCAGTCCACTATATCTAAAAAAAAGTTAAGTCTGATCCTCTGGACATTCAAAAAACAAAGCAAAACAAACAAACAAACAAAAAAAGTAGAAACGTTTCGTCTTTCGTCCGAAAGACTTCTTCAGTCTGAGGTGCTGTATTCAGCTCAGTCTTATACAGTGCCTTGCGAAAGTATTCGGCCCCCTCAAACTTTTCAACCTTTTGACACATTTCAGGCTTCAAACATAAAGATGTAAAATTTAAATTTTTTGTGTAGAATCAACAATAAGTGGGGCACAATCGTGAAGTGGAATGAAATTTATTGGATGTGTCAAACTTTGTTAACAAATAAAAAACTGAAAAGTGGAGCGTGCAATATTATTGGGCCCCTTTACTTTCAGTGCAGCAAACTCATCCAGAAGTTCAGTGAGGATCTATGAATGATCCAATGTTGTCCCAAATGACTGATGATGATAAATAGAATCCACCTGTGTGTAATCAAGTCTCCATATAAATGCACCTGCTCTGTGATAGTCTCAGAGTTCTGTTCAAAGCACAGAGAGCATCATGAAGACCAAGGAACACACCAGAAAGGTCCGAGATACTGTTGTGGAGAAGTTTAAAGCCGGATTTGGATACAAAAAGATTTCCCAAGCTTTAAACATCCCAAGGAGCACTGTGCAAGCAATCATATTGAAATGGAAGGAGTATCAGACCTCTGCAAATCTACCAAGACCCGGCCGTCCCTCTAAACTTTCATCTCCAACAAGGAGAAGACTGATCAGAGATGCAGCCAAGAGGCCCATGATCACTCTGGATGAACTGCAGAGATCTACAGCTGAGGTGGGAGAGTCTGTCCATAGAACAACAATCAGTCGTACACTGCACAAATCTGGCCTTTATGGAAGAGTGGCAAGAAGAAAGCCATTTCTCAAAGATATCCATAAAAAGTGTTGTTTAAAGTTTGCCACAAACACCTGGGAGACACACCAAACATGTGGAAGAAGGTGCTCTGGTCACATGAAACCAAAATCCAACTGTTTGGCCACAATGCAAAACGATATGTTTGGTGTAAAAGCAACACAGCTCATCACCCTGAACACACCATCCCCACTGTCAAACATGGTGGTGGCAGCATCATGGTTTGGGCCTGCTTTTCGTCAGCAGGGACAGGGAAGATGGTCAGAATTAATGGGAAGATGGATGGGGCAAAATACAGGACCATTCTGGAAGAAAACCTGTTTGAGTCTGCAAGAGACCCGAGACTGGGACAGAGATTTATCTTCCAACAAGACAATGATCCAAAACAAAAAGACAAATCTACAATGGAATGGTTCACAAATAAACATATCCAGGTCAAAGTCCAGACCTGAATCCAATCGAGAATCTGTGGAAAGAGCTGAAGACTGCTGTTCACAAACGTTCTCCATCCAACCTCACTGAGCTCGAGCTGTTTTGCAGGAAGAATGGGCAAGAATTTCAGTCTCTCCATGTGCAAAACTGATAGAGACATACCCCAAGAGACTTGCAGCTGGAATTGCAGCAAAAGGCGGCGCTACAAAGTATTAACGCAACGGGGACGAATAATATTGCACGCCCCACTTTTCAGTTTTTTATTTGTTAAAAAAGTTTGACACATCCAATAAATTTCATTCCACTTCACGATTGTGTCCCACTTGTTGATTCTTCACAAAAAAATTTAAATTTTATTTCTTTATGTTTGAAGCCGGGCAGCACGGTGGCGCAACTGGTAGAGCTGCTGCCTCTCAGCGAGCAGGTCCTTGGTTCAAACCCTGGTCCAGGGGCCTTTCTGGGTGGAGTTTGCATGTTCTCTCCGTGCATGCGTGGGTTTTCTGCAGGTACTCCAGTTTCCTCCCACAGACCAAAAACATGTATGTTAGGCTGATTGGTAACTCTAAATTGTCCCTAGGTGTGAGTGAGAGGTTGGTTGTCTCGTTTGTCTCTATGTGGCCCTGTGATGGACTTGCGACCAGTCCAGGGTGTACCTCGCCCCTCGCACAGTGATTGCTGGACATGGGCACCGGCGACCCCCGTGACCCAAAATGGAATAAACGGGTAAAGATAATGGATGGATGTTTGAAGCCTGAAATGTGGCAAAAGTTTGAAAAGTTCGAGGGGGACGAATATTTTCACAAGGCACTGTAAATAGCACCTTCTCAGAGTGGATCAACCAGTTTGCTGCAGACAACCAAAACCAGCTGCTCACATGATCAAGTCATCCAGATCAAATGCTGTTACACACTTAGATATTAAACTACATTCTGTAATTTTATACATATAAATACATTTGTTTGTTTGCAAGATGGCAGAACGGTGGCACAACTGGTAGAGCTGCTGCCTCTCAGCGCGCAGGTCCCTGGTTCAAATCCCGGTCCAGGGGCCTTTCTGGGTGGAGTTTGCATGTTCTCTCTGTGCATGCGTGGGTTTCCAGGTACTCCAGTTTCCTCCCACAGACCAAAAAAACATGCATGTTAGACTGATTGGTAACCAAGTTGTCTCTAGATGCGAGTGAGAAAGTGAATGGTTGTTTGTCTCGTTTGTCTCGATGTGTCCCTCTGATGGACTTGTGACCTGTCCAGGGTGTCCCCCGCCCCTCGCACAGTGATTGCTGGACATGGGCACCGGGGACCCCCGTGACCCAAAATGGAAGAAGCGGGTAAAAGATAATGGATGTTTGCAAGATTAAACTTTAGATAAAGATTTGGAGCTTTTCTTCTAAACCTGCTGCACAGCGAGTCTGTAGATTATATTTTATAGACATGTTCTGTACACAGACCTAATGTGTGTAATGAAAACATTTAGAGACATGGAAGCTGTGAAGGATTAGAACTGTATTAAATACTCAGCAGAGTCCACAGTGGAAACTCACAAATGATGAACAAACAAGGAAAAAAGGTTTGTAAGCTCAAGCTTCCAGGTAAATAAATCATAATAGTTAAATCATGTCATCAGGACAGATTCTTCTGTCTGAACAAACAAGGAGCTTCAGCAAAACCAAGAAAGCAAAACTGATTGCAGAAAAATTGCTTTGTCATTTGGAGCAGAAGACAATCTGCTTCCTCTTTGTGAGTCTGTCACTGAGTTTAGGAGAAGCAGTCTAAAGTCCCTCCCTCAGGTAGTTACTGTCCTAATGATCAAAGAGCTGCACTCACCTTCAGGATGTCGGGGTCTTTGGCCAGCCGCAGCAGCTTGCAGGCCTTCCCCAAGCCGATGCCGTGTAGGGAGGGCAGATAGTCACAGCCGGCCAAGATGCACATGTAACGAAACTTCTCCTCAGTGAAAACGTTGCCCAGGGAGCGACAGCGGCCCATGTTGCTCTGGTCTACTTCCAGCCCATTGCCCTGCTTGTCCATTTTGAGAATCACCTACAAAATAATTGTAGAAAACATTGAGTTCTCCTGTCTCCAGACTTCACTCTTCCAGCAACACTCTTCAGCTCGTTCTGGGGGATCCCGGGGTGTCCACAGGTCAGAAAAGGTATATGATCCCTCCAACATGTTCTGGGTCTGCCCTGGGGTCTCTTCCCAGTGGGCTTGTGGCCAGAAAGCCTCTAAAGGAAGGCATCCTGTAGGCATCATGTGACTGAGCCATTTAAATTAACTTCTTTTGTTGCAAAAGAGCAAGCTCGACTCAGGCTCCTGTCAGGTGAAGGAGCTCTTCGCCGTATCTCTAAGCTGAGTCCGGCCACCCTGCAAAGGAAGCCCATTTTAGCTACTTGTATCCAGAATCTTGTTCTTTTGGTCATGATCCAAACCTCATGAGCATAAGTGAGGGTTGGAACATAGACCGACCAGTAAATCAAGAGCTTTGCCTTTTGGCTCAACTCTTTCTTGACCTTGACAGACAGAAGCAATACCCTCATTACTGAGGACAAGGCCCCAATTCAATTCAGTTTATTTCTATAGAGCCAAGTCACAACAGAAGTCGTCTCAGGACACTGAACAGAAACATTCACATACCACATTCACAAACCAGTTAATGTTATTTATCTAAGGAGCCAACAGCTTGCTTTGAGTTTTCACTTCATCACATTCTCCCATCTGTCGATACATCTCCCACTTCATCCTACCATCACTCATCCCATGACGTTCAAATACTTGAACTCTTCCACCTTAAGCAAAGAATCATTCCCGATCTAGAGAGGCATTTCACCCATTTTTGTTTGAGAACCATGGCCTAGGACCTAGGTCTAAGCGGACCTGGGTCCGGATATGGTTCTGTCCGGACCTCTGCCCAATAAATTCAGGAAAATAGATTTTCATGGAGCATTTTTCCAGAGATAGACAGCTTAGATGCCAAGCAGAGACACAGGAGGTGTGTTCTGGAGGTTCACTCTACTTCAGGTGTTGCAGTTATAGCGTCACTCGGTTAATGAGCCAATCAAATCTTTAGTTTTCCCTGCATGGTGCCGTGAGCTCTCATCAGAGAAGAGTTGAGAAGGAACAGAGAGGAAGAGACAGCACGTCGTGCTCCTTAAGAAAAGTTGCTGCTGAAAACTGTTTGGAAGATGAATGGACAGAGAAATTAATGTTCATTCTTCCAGCAGGCAGTTCAAAACCTGTTTGCCTCATTTGCTCTGAAACGGTCGCATTAATTTAAAGTGGCAACGTGAAGCGCTCTTCATCTCTTTTGAGCAACGTTACCTGCTGGAGTCGAGCAGAGAGCAGTAAATTAACTGAACTGGAAGCCCAGTATGACAGATCCACTCTCCTCATCACAAATACTTTACAGCCCAGCAGCGGCTCAATGTTCACTCAAGGTATCGTGGATTTTGGGGCAACATAAATAAATTAGTGACGGGACAGTCGTGAAGGAGTGCTTAAATGTTGTTGCTGAGACATTTGAAGGAAAACTAAAAGACAAGATGTGTGAAACAATCAAACAAATCCTGATGTCAGCTTCAACATCAAGCAGAACATCAGAAATATTGGCAGATGTGCTGGCACAGCTGCATGCAGCTGTTCAGAGTCATCGATGAGTCTACAGATGTTACTGATGATGCTCAGCTTCCTACATGAGAACGGCTCCGACTCCATCCAAGGTTTAATTTAGTGGCAGGACAATCCCATGTCCATGTCTCTCATTAAGAAAAGTCAAATAAATAATAATCAAAAGAGAAAAGGTGTTAAATGTTCTGTTTTCAGTTTTTTCCTAAAAGAGACATTTTTAGTTATTGCTTTCTGAAGATGACGACGTGTTTTACTTGAAAACTTACATTTTTATAGGTTGGTGCCTCTTTAAGAAAAAAAAAAAAGAAAAATCTTTACTTGCTCCGTTTACACTTTTTATACTAAAAGAGCCACTTTTTAAATTGTTTTCTAAAGATGTTAACTTTTTTACTTTATGTGTAAGTCTTCAGTTCTTTAGGCTTGGACCGGTTCAGTTTAAGAGAAAAAGGCTTATTAGGCTCTGTTTGCACATTTAAGATGTATTTTACTCTGAGCTTTCTGTTTTAATGTGAAATAAAGGCCCTACATTTATTTGTCTGGGACTACTTTTAAATATGGTAAAAGAGTTAGTTGTGCAGTGAAAATGTGAATAAGCGTAGACAAGACCATAAAAGTCAAATGTTGGACGTTTGTTTGGACCTTTTACTAGGAGGACATTTTAGTAAGTGGACCTCAGTGAGTTTTAGTTGAATACCCCTGGCCTAGGACTTGGAGAAGCTCAGAGCTCTCATCCCAGCTGCTTCACACTCGGCTGTGAACCTCCTCAGTACACGCAAAGATCAGGCCTGAAGATGCCAATGGAACCACATTAGTTGTATAAAGCAGAGATGAGACTCTGAGGTTCCCAAACCAGACACCCTCCTCTCCACACCTGCACCTTGAGATCCTGAACATCACAAACAGGATCAAAGACAAGAGACAAACCCTGGCAAAGTCCAACATGCACCGAGAACGAGCTCGTCTTTGTGCCAAGAGCACAGCTCCTGAATTCGTTAGAGATCGGATCGGCCTTAAAAACAACCTGGCATCCCATACTGCTGCAGCAACCCCCACAGAATGCCTCGAGAAACAGTCATAAGCCTCTCCAGGTTCAGAAAAGGCACGTAGACTGGTTGTCAAACTCCAAGGCACTCTTAGCAACCCTGCAAGAGTGAACATCTGGTCCACTGTTCCACAACCAGGATGGAAGCCCCAATGCTCCTCCTGAATCAGAGATATTACAATAGAAGACGTGTCAGCCGTGACAGCCCCACAATGTCCAGAGCCTTCAGCGTCTCAGAGCGAATCCTGCGCACTCTGCCATCAAAGCTCGACTGCTTTTATCACCTCTGCCATGGGAACGGACTCCTCTTTCCCAGTCCTCAAATTCTGCCTGGGTCAAATTTTAATGTCTGCCAAACCCCCATCAGCTCTGCTTAGTTACTGTAAATGACGTTTGAATTATTTGTATTAGGCTTTTTTCTTGTTCAAAACCTGGAGTGCTCATAAAAAGTTGTCTGAATGTTACCAGTCTGCAGTATCACCCTCCCAGTCATTCAGACCATTGTACAGCGACAGCTGTATATATACGGTACTGTTCATATTCCTCTGCAGTTCATGTCTGAGGTACCGTTTTGCAGCCAAATGCCAGCAGGTCCGAGTCTTCAGTGATGACAGCCTGAGCCAGACCAGATTTAGTCAGGTACGCCAACTGAGCATCCGCTTCATAAGGAGCCACCACACAGTCCACGCCTCTGTCCCGGGCAGCCTGATTCAAACAAGAACACAAATAATTCACATTATAACGTTGATCTCACGGCAGGGGCTGATTTGCTGTTTATGTGGAAAGATTAAAATTTTTGAAAGAAAAAGCAGGTTTTTAATTATTCACCTCCATCATCTCTGGTAAATCTCCTGTCCTGGCTCCGTTTAATTTAACAGCAGCCATTTTTACAATTAAAGCATTCTCCTCTCACATCTGCACTCTTGTTGGTTTTAAACATGCAGCTCTTAAATGTTTCCACTCATCTTGTCAGAAAGAAGTTTAGTCTAATTAAGATAAGGATTCTTCAAACGTTTCTAATTGTGGAGTTCCTCAAGTCTTTGTTTTAGGCCCCATTATTTATTTTTTTCATTATATGTGCTTCAGGTGTCTTCAGAAAGTATGCAATCGCCTTTCATTGTTTTTAATTGTCTTTGTTATAGCCTTAGAGATGTTTAAACATAGATTATGTTCTCAAACTAAATTAAAATAAAACAGTAATTTTATTTAGACAAACTAATTTAAATGGTTATGAGGGTGATTTTGATCCAGTAAATTCTCATCATCACCTGTTTGCATTAGCATTTGGTGTGGTTCTTGAATTCGCTGTTAAATTTGAGAAACAGATCAACTCATTACTTAAAGATGCTAATCCAGTTAAGACGTCAGAACAAGTTAAGGTCAACATTTATTTAGATATTTATTAAGGTCCAGATGACCTGACTGAAAATTGTTGGTTTGTATACCTGGATTATTGAGCATGGACTATTTTGGTTTTGAACCATTTTGACATGACTGTCGATGAGGAAGAGGGCTGGCATCGGAGGAGGGGGCGTGCCAAAGAGACCATCTTAGCACCAACATAACTGGCTTGTTCCACTTTGGAGTAAGCTGTTTGGGGGAAGAATCAGTTTTGTGCTGTGTTTCCTTGACTGATGAAGCCTTCTGGATGGAAGGTGAAACGTTTCAGCACAAAAAAAAAAAAAAAAGAAACTGTCCAGATGACCTGACTGAAAAAGTTTGGATTGTGCACCTGGATTATTGAGCATGGACTATTTTGATTTCTTTAGATAATTTTGAGACAATAATGTCTTATTTACTTCTCGTGTGGATAACTGTCATAGTTTAGACCAGACATTAAGGTCCTGTTCAAATCGCAGCTCAACATGTGACAGGAAAGAAAGAGTAATTGTATCACACTTACACTCACATTTTCAAGATCTGGTTTACATTTTTACACCTTGTTCTTAAGAGTTTTAACATTATGGTACCTCTTTATCTTTCTATACTTCTAAACAATAAAGACTTAAAACCAGAAGTGACAGTGTTTCTGGTGGGGTCCCAACGCTGTGTAACAAACTACAAGTGAAGCAACTCAGACAATGATCAGTTCATATTACTGCTTTATTTAAAAAGTTCACTGGCGTTAAGTTGCATGAGCAGAATTGACCGATTTGATTGTGTCCGAATAATTGATCTATTTATATGCTTTAAATTTGGTTTTAGTTGAGCTCATTTTATCACTGATAGATTGATCCTATACCTCATAAATCCCTTTGGTCAAATATGGTTATTTTAAATGTACAACAGAAACAAACTTCAACTATATTTAACCAAAGTACACAAACGGCTTTGTCAAAATGTTGATGTAGCATTGACGTTGGTCAATGATACAACATCAACAATTCATAAATTGTCAAAAATTTAATATTGTCCTTTTATTTCTTTACACAGGCTGAATGAGGTTATTCAAGCCAGACTGCAGATCAAAGTGATCCTCACCTTAATCAGGTTGTGGGCCATGGTGGGGGTGATGTTCACACAGCGGGTGAAACAGTCTCGGGCCTCAGACAGTTTACCTTCACGCAGCAGCTGTCGGCCTTTTTGAAGATTAGTTTCTCTGCGCCTAAAAGGCACACAAGAGGCAGAACATCAGAGAAAACATTTGCACAAAAAGGATTTATGATCTTACTTTATTTACAACCTTAAGTTGTGTGAGAGCAGTGATGATACCATACCATACCAATTTATTTATATAGCACTTAAAACAGCAACAAGGCCAACCAAAGTGCTGTACAAAAGAACACAAACATGCACAGCGGACAGGAAAACATAAAATAGAAATACAGATACAAATAGCAGCAGAAGCTAACTAAAATGGCCAACAGAGTAGAGAACAGACCGGACCAAAACAAATCACACCGTGTTAAAGGCAAGCGAATAGAAGTGGGTCTTCAAGCGAGACTTAAAGACTGAGAGTGTGGGAGCCTGCCGGACACTCAGTGGCAACTCATTCCACAGTCGTGGACCTGCAACAGAGAAAGCCCTGTCACCTCTGAGCTTACGACGGGTTTCTGGGACTGAGAGAAGCATCTGGTCTGCTGACCTCAGAGAGCGCGGTGGGACATATGGCTGCAGAAGATCAGTGAGATAGGATGGGGCGGAACTGTTCAGTGATTTAAAAACATACATGAGAATTTTGAAATGGATCCGAAGGTGAATGGGTAGCCAGTGCAGGGAGGCCAAAACTGGCGTGATGTGCTCTCTATAACCTGTACCAGTTAAAAAAATGATGTGGCAGCAGAGAGCAATCACAGGTGCAACTCTGCTTCTTTGCCAAGAATAATAATGAAAAAGAGTTCTGGATGTCGTCTCTGTTCATGTTCAGGTATGTTTATGAAGTGGAAATCTGCTGCTTTCTACATTCCTTTCTGCAAAGTCACACGTAACAATGTTGCTCTGTTGCTGTTGAGGAATGCTGCCCTTTGAATAAACCAGTTATTGTCTCCGTTTAAAGAGGCACAACAAAAAAACACATGATTATTGCGGTTGACCCATTTATCAGTTCACCTCAGATCAGCGTGTTAGCCAGAAATATGAAAAAGTTGTGCCCCCTCATGCTATTGGAGTCACCTTCCACTGGAGAACTTGTGAAGTGGTGGTAAATTGTGATTCTGGGTGCAGTCAGAGGGATTTTTATGCATGTTCAGATAAAACTAATTCAGTTCATTTGTAAACAAGTAACAAGGCAGGGGCACAATGTTCTGACTGTGAAACAACCAGAACTAAAAATGTCAGTTTCACGATATTAAAACAGCAGCTGCGTGAAATTATCACTTTTCTTAAAATTCAGCTACTACTCCTGCTGCTGCCTAAATATTTGACATTGCTAGTATTTTATAATTTTATCTAATGTACAGGTAGGCTACACATAATGAAGGTGAATGTGTTGCCAGTCACTGCTTAAAATCACCATATTTCATGAACTCATGACGCCGTTCACTTCCCATAAATCGTTTATTCTCAACTCTTCATATTTTGAAGATCAAAACTGAAACTGTGATTTCATCACAAGCATTGAAATGAATGTTTTTATTATGAACAACTGAAACACCAGAGAGCAGGCAACACCAGGCTGCTTTAAAAGCCATTGTGATTTTTTTTAAACACAAAAATATAAAATAAACACAGAGAGGTGTTGCACCTCATTCAAATAAAAGGTGCAGAAAGGATGTAACTTGTTTTTGCCATTTTTAGAAAGAAATACATGTTCAAATGTTACAGCGGTTCAAAGTTGATCTGAATGAAGAGTTAGTTACTAGCTAGGAGTCAAGTAAGCATTTCACTGTTAATAAGAAGCCACTTCTCCTCCCACAGACCAAAAACATGCATGTTGGACTGACTGGTAACTTTAAATTGTCTCTAGGTGTGAGTGAGAGTGAATGGTTGTTTGTCTTGTGTCCTTGTGATGGACTGAAGACCTGTCCAGGGTGTCCCCCGTCTCTCCAACAGTGACTGCTGAATACAGACACCAGTGACCCCCGCAACCTGAAATGGAAGAAGCGGTTAAAGATGATGGATGGATGATATGCCTACAGCAGCCTTTATTTCACTACAAGCTGCTACCCCAATTTTATTCTCAAATGGTGTTCCTATTGAATTTGTCCATCCATCATCTTTTACCAGCTTCTTCCATTTGGGTCACGGGGGTCGCCGGTGCCCATGTCCAGCAATCACTGTGCGAGGGGCAGGGTACACCCTGGACGGGTCTCCAGTCCATCACAGGGACACATAGAGACAAACGAGACAAACAACCATTCTATTGAGTTTGTTGATTCCTATAAATATTTGGGTATCTTGGTAAACTCGCATCTCTCTTTTAAGCTTCTTGTGGAAAACAAAGTAAAAAACCTGAAAATTAAACTGTTTCTTTTTCAGAAACAGATCCTGTCTAACCCTGAATGCTAGCAAACACCTTGTATCTGTGACTTTCCTTCCCTCCATTGATTACGGTGACATTATTTACATGAACGCTCCTACAAGAACCCTGCAGATGTTGGATGCTGTCTATCATGGTGCACTAAAATTCATAACTGGCTGTGATTATCGTACCCACCACTGCACCCAGTATTCACTGGTTAACTAGTCATCATTAACTTCACACAGACTCTCTCACTGGTACATTTTCATCTTTAAATCACTTCTTTGTCTGCTGCCTTCATATACCTCCTCCTACATGTCTCTGCGTGAGTGCAGCTTCGGCGTGCGCTCTCAGGACATTATTACCTGCAGTGTTCCCTCAGTGAGGACTGAACTAGACAAAAGGGCCTTCTCCTACTCCGCTCCTGTTTCCTGGAATATCTTACAAAAACATCTGAAGCTCTCGACCTTGACCTCTCTAAGTGACTTTAAACATCTGATAAGTTCCTGGAAAAAAAACCCAATGCAGACATGTTCCTGTTTTTAACATTTTATTTACACCGCCTTACAACCTAGCTGTGTTTTTGCTATTTTCCTTTTAATTACCATTTTATTTTCGCTTGTTGAATTTTTTTAATTAAATTTGTACGCATCCTTTATGATTGTCTATTGTTGTCTACTGCTGTCATCAATCTTTGTTAAAATTCAGGTCTCTCTTGTAAATGAGTCCCCGAGGCTCAATGGGATTAACCTGTTTTAATAAAGGTTGAATGAATGAAAACCTCTGACAGCTCGCTGCAAGTGGTTATTTTCTAAATGGTGTTATTTTCAGTGTTAGTTGTCAGTTCTCTAGTAGACAAGACATGTCCATCTGGGATTGTAGCTGCTGGAAATGACTGACTTTTTCTATTTTAAAATAGGGAAATGTTTAAAGAGTTGACAGCATCCAGCTGACAGCCTGCAGCAACGGGTGGAGTAGGAGGGAAGTGCAACTCTTGTGACAGGAAAAAAAACACCCTCTTCTCTCTGACATTTCACCTGAAGGTATTTAACCACAGGGAAGGTACAAGTTTAACACCTTCAGATCATTTGTTGATGTTAACATTTTTTAGCAATGAAATCATGTGTACAGTCGACACTGTTTTGCGAGTTGTGCACACAAAAACAAGCTGTGAGTTAAGATAGGCCACTCAAAGCACAGTTGCACAGCAGGCTGGCTAAAACCAGCTTCGGATACACCAGATCATTATGATCTCAACACCAGTTCTTCGATGGTCCTGCACTCTGAGGAGTTGTATGTTCTTCCACTTGTACACAATAAAGATTTTAATCCATGCTGGATTTTACTCACTCTCTGCGAGCCCTTTCCACCTCTTGTTTGGAAGGCAGGTTGCGTCCATCGAACACTAGAATGACTTTCACGCCAAAATTCAGCAGCATGTCCACAAACTTCATGCAGTACTGCACATACCTACACACAATGGGACACAATTAGGAGCCATTGAAGAAAGACAGATTAGCAATTACTGAAAACAATTTTCGGCATGTTTTTGTTTATTAAAAACAAACTTCTCACTGGTCAGTTGGTTCCCCTTTAGCAAGCTTCTCAGCACAAGAGAAAGCTCCTTTGTGCAGCCAGCAGTACGTGTCGACAGCTACCGTCTGGCCTTTATACTTTTTAACGTTAACGGGCTCGGCTGCATCTTTGATGAACTGCAACAATCCAGAGATTCCCATTTTTATAGATGGTGAAGAAATGTTAGAGAGTAATTAGAGGCCAGAACCTGAAAAAAACAACAACATATTTTTATTAAGCTTTAACTGCTTTTGTAAACAAATCAGTTTGACATGATGGTTTTAAAAACGTAACGAAAATAAAATAAGATTTATTTTTATTAGCAAGTCACCAAATGGGTATTAACATGCAAAATGAATAGCCTAAAAAAAAGTCAACTCTAAAGATAGGCTATTACACAGATGAACAAAACTATTTTAGAGCAAAATTATTTGGAAATATATAGACAAAGGCTATTTTAACTGAAAGCGCTGCTCACTTCGGCTTTGTAGATGCTGCAACTTCCTTCACCGCAGATAAGAGCAGGGTGCAGAGCCGGACGCGCGCGACCGATGATCCATCTGAAGCTTAACACAACTTTTTTTTTTAAAACCTCTTTCAACCGGCCGGTTGGACCTGAGCGTGCACCTGACACACATCAGCAGGTTTCACTGTGCTGGCTTTATTGAGCGAGCTATTCTGTTTTTAGCTTTTGTTTAATACTTTCCAGCTCCTGTCGCTTGTTGTGGGCCAATTGCAAATCCTCAGATGTGTGATAAGAGCAAAGGGCGGGCAGGGCCACATGCACAATTAAAACCGCATCAAAAGCCTGAGCCTGACCGGACCAGCCCATAAAGCACATAATTTTGGCCCAACCCGGCTCGGGCCAGAAATCACAGCTCTAGTCCCACAACATCCAGAACCATGAAACTGCGGAGCGTTTTAAACTACCTCGGTGATCTCAGTCATGTTATGGACAGACCAACACCAAAGTCCCCTGACTTCACTTTCTCCATGGAAGAGAAGGTGGGATTGAGAAGGTCCGAGAAGTATTCCTTCCACCTCCCGACGACATCACTGACTGAGGTCAACAGCACCCCACCTTCACTGAACAGTGTTAGTAAAGCACTGTTTTTCCCTCTTCAGTGGACTGATGGTTTATCAGTCTCATGGGAGATGACCGAATGTCTCTATCCAAGGCCTCACCAAACTCACTATCAGGTGGTGATCAACTGACAGCTCAGCTCCTCTCTTCACCCGAGTGTCCAAAACCAACGGCCGCAAATCAGATGACATGGCTACAAAGTCATCCATTGATTTATGACCTAGGGCGTCCTGGAGCCAAGTGCACTTATGGACACCCTTATGTTCGAACATGGTGTTCGTGATGGACAAACTATGAATAGCAAAAAGTCCAACAACAGAACACTGCTCGGGTTCAGAGAGGCTGTACCTCCTAGTCACGCCTCTCCAAGTCTCACTGTCATTACCCACGTGGGCATTGAAGTCCTCCAGCAGAATAAAGGAGTCCCCAGTTGGTGCACAATACAGCACCTCCACCAAGGACTCCAAGAAGGCTGGATACTAATCAGAGGTTCACACAGAGCGCGACACATAGGCGCAAACAACCGTCAGAGCCCGTCCCCCCACCCAAAGGCGAAGGGAACCTACCCTCTCATCTACCAGGGAAAACTCTTACACACTGGCACTAAGTCAAAAGGGGAGGGTACAGCCTATGAGTAGACCCACACCAGCTCTGCACCTCATCATGGGCAACTCCAGAGAGAAATAAGGTCCAGCCTGTCTCAAGGAGATTGGTTCCAGAGCTCATGCTGTGCGTCGAGGTGAGCTACACTAGATCTAGTCTGTACCTCTCAACCCCACGCACAAGCTCAGGCTCCTTCCCCACCAGAGATGTTACATCCCATGTCCCAAGAGCCAGCTTTGGTAAACCAGGGTCAGAACGCCAAAGCCCTCGCCTTCGGCCACTGCTCATTGGAGTATTTTTTTTTTCATGTCGGATACAGGCGGTTGAAATGAGTTTTCTCCGTAGGGTAGCTGGACTCTCCCTTAGAGACAGGGTGAGAAGTTCAGTTATTTGGGAGAGACTCGGAGTAGAACCGCTGCTCCTCCATGTCGAGAGGAGTCAGTTCAGGTGGTTCGGGCATCTGGTAAGGATGGCCCCTGGGCGCCTCCCAAGAGAGGTGCTTCGGGCATGTTCAACTGGGAGTAGACCCTGGGGAAGACCCAGGACACGCTGGAGAGACTATGTCTCTCGATTGGCCTGGGAACGCCTTGGAATCCTCCCAGAAGAGCTGTAATAGGTGGCTGTGGAAAGAGATGTCTGGGTCTCCCTGGTCAAGCTGCTGCCCCTGCGACCTGACTTCAGAATAAGCGGGAGATAATGGATGGATGTCACAGTCACGAATCGAGCCATGCCCCCGATTCGTATGGGCCCTCCTGCAGGTAGTGGGCCCAACACAGGAAGGCAAACCCATGGGGCTCGTTTGGGCTGAGTCCGACCAAGCCCCATGGGTAGAGGCCCGGTTACCAGGCGCTTTAGATTCTCTCTTGGTCTGGCCTGTCACCTAGGACCAATCTGCCTTGAGAATGTGGAGACCCACAAAAATAATCCTTGGACCTGATCTACAGGTTGAAAATCCCTACTGTAAAAAAACAATCATTGTTATCATTCATAACAACACCCCATCCCCTGGTAGATCATTGAGAAGATTCAGACATAAACGAGAAAATGATTTTAGCATCTTTAAACGTACATCCAGTTTCAGGGTAAAGTGATTCACAAATCGCTGTGCTCGTCAAAATTAAACACACTATTAGGATTTAAAACCTGGTTCGGGAGAATTCATACCGCGCCGAATTTCACAGAAATGCTGAATTGCTTTGTAAAGCCCTTCGGTCTTCCTTTAAGAGACTATTAGTTGAGTTAATACCACGCGACGTTTTTTAAACGTTTTGTTAAAATTCGTACAGGAACACAAAAGAGCACTTCGTCTCACAACGGTCGGTACAGCAACTCATAGCATCACGTTTGAACAACACGCAAGACGCGATTAAACGAATCTAGCTAAATTATGTATAACAGTCAGACTTACCTTTATTTAGCTAACTCCCACACATACAGATAAATCGATAGCGCAAAAACTAAGACGCGTTTGGTTTTAGCGGTAAAAATACGTGTTTCAGAAAGAGCTGCTACTATTGGTCAAAAGGATTCGACAAATGGACGAGTCAGTGAGTAAGTCATGCTGCTATTGGCTATAAGGGTTGAGGGGGAGGAGCGTGGCTTCACCAGGATGTAAAAAAGTGTTTTTTTTTATGAAAACTTTATTTAGCAAAAACAAATACAAACTAATATGGCAATTCACAATAGTGTAACTCTAAAAAGGGCATAACAGAGGCAGACTTCGATATGAAAAAAAGGAAAGAAAGAAAGAAAGAGGAAAAAAAGGAATAAAATAAACTACAGCAAGGGGTTATATGTTTTAGGAATAGGAATAACATGCATTAGTGGGCAATTCCATTAACATTTCATACAGGTCTTCATGTGTTTCAATATATTTCATAGATTTCAAATATAGATGGAATTCAGATAAAAAATGTTAAAGACTGGGGATGATTTTAGCACTCTCTGTTTATGAATAAAGAATTTTGCCAGACAAAATATCAGATTACAACCGAGTTTCATTTTTTTGTTTTCCAATAATACTCCAAATGTTACCATGTCTCTGGAAATAGATAATAGGATGTAAAAAAGTTAAGTCTGGTCCTCTGGACATTCAATAAACAAAACAAAGCAACAAAAAAAACACCAGGATTAAAAAAAAAAAATCTTTATTTAAAGATTAAAAAAGAACAAATGACAATCTCAAACAAAAAATAATACAGATAAACATGTAAAAAAAATCCTCTTCATACTTCCTAAGGTCAACATTAGCAGAAACAAGTCAACATATTACACAGAACATATTTAAAATTAAGTAACATTATCAAACACAGATAAATAAAAAATACACCTGTCCAGATGGCGTGCTTTAACTGTTTTGTTATAGGCTACACCAGGACTGTTTGTGGGGTTAATGAGACATTTTCACATTTTTTAGAGTTGTTGGACTTGTTGGACATTCTTACAGTTTTGACATACCTTTTTTTTTTTTTTTTTTTTTTTTTCTTAAATTACTTCGATAAGTGTATTTTATTATTTGAAAGCACCAACAACTTATGTGCTTTTCAAGCATTTCATACTTTCATGAGTTTCATCCACTATCATGGAACTGCTCGATGGAAAAAAAAAATGTTAATTACTAAATTTGAAGTATCTGGATGTAAAACTGAAACATTGAGACAGAATAAATATGACTTTGGAAATATGACAACTACATGCAAATAAAAATAATACACAATTTAAAAATTAAATAGCAAACGTAAATAACATAAAAATCTATAAAATAAAAAAACAAAATGATAAAGTACTTGTAATTTTTTGCAATAAGTGGGCAATAGGGTTGTTCTTTATTTTGACACATATTAGGATTTTCTTGTTTTTCTCATCCACAGATGTATCTGCTTTGTGCACTTGTCCAAAAACATGACAGTAACTTGTATAAGTTTAATGTCAGGGAATTTTTGGTCAAGGTTTATGGATGTTTTAACTACTATGGCTGAGAATGTTAATATTAATGTTAAAAGAGTTGGGGGTTTGAATCCACCAACAGTCACATGCCGACGTGTCCCTGGGCAAGACACTGAACCTGTCTTTGCCTCTGATGTGTGTCCCATCGGTGTATGAATGTGATAAAGCTCTGATTACTAGAATGATTTGTTCAATTATATTTGTATCTAGTAGAGTGCTGTATGAATGGGTAAATGAGGCACATATTGTTGTAAAGAGCTTTGAGTATCTTGATAAGATAGAAAGGTGTTATATAAGTACAGTCCATTTACCATTTAGAGAACAGTAACTTAGATCATCTGGTTGATAAATTTACAAATTCTATACAAACTTTACTTGATAAAACTGCTCAGCTGAAAATGAAAGTAATCAATCAGAGACTGGCTCTTTGGTTCAGTTCCGAGTTACATCTTTTAAATCGGGCATCTAGAAAGCTGGATAGAAAATGGCGCTCCACTAATGTCAGTGGATTTTATTTATCTTGGAGAGATAACCTGCTAACTTATAAAAAAGCTCTCTGTAGAGCTATAACTTTATATTATTCATCTTTAATTGATGAGAATAAAAATAACCCCAGGTTCCTTTTCAGTGCCATAACTAGTCTAATAAAAAATCCTATCTCTGTTGATTCATGAATCCCTACAACTATAAGCAGTGATGACTTCATGGGATTATAAATAAAATTATTTCAATAGGGAGATAATTCAAACCATCCTTCTTACAATCACCTCTGATTCCCTGCCAGATGAGGCAACTTTAAAAATGTCACTCGAACCTGATTTTTGTTTGGACTGGTTTTGTCCTGTTGAACTCTCTGAATTGTCAAAAATAATAGCTTCTTCCAAACCATCCACATGTCTGCTAGATCCCATCCCAACCAAACTGCTTAAAGAGGTATTTCCCCTAATTAATGTCCACATTTTGGATCTACTTAATTTGTCTTTAATGAATGGTGATGTACCACAGCGCTTTAAGGTTGCTGTAAAAAGTGTGTGTGCTGGGTGAGTGGGGTCCTTCATGATGCAGGTGGACCTCTTCCTGCATCTGGAGGTGTAGATGTCTGTGGTGGAGGGGAGACTGACTCCAACATCTTCTGTGCAGCCTTCACCACTCTCTGCAAAGCTTTTCTTTCTGCAGCTGTGCAGCCTCCATGCCACACGTTGATGCTGGAGCACAGGATGCTCTCCACTGCACACCTGTAGAAGGAGGTGAGGACTGAGCTTCACAGACCAGCTCATCTCAGCTGCCTGAGGAAGTAGAGTCTCTGATGAGCTTTCTTCATCAGGCTGGTGGTGTTGCTCCAGCTGAGGTTGTCATTCAGGTGCACCCCCAAGCACTTGGTGCTGGAGACCACTTCCACTGCAGAGCCTCTTATGTTCAGGGGGGTGTAGGTCTGTTTGTTCCTTCTGAAGTTCACGATCATCTCCTTTGCCTTCTTCACATTGATGTGAAGGTTGTTCTTCCTGCACCAGCTCTCCAGGTGTTCCACCTCCTGCCTGTAGCTGGACGCATCATTGTTTGTGATGCATCCAACCACCACTGTATCATCTGCAAACTTTACAATATGACAGCCTGGATGGGTAGTTCACAGAACCTGATATTGGAATTACAGGAACGGCTCTAAATTGGTTTAAATCATATTCATCTGATAGATTCAAATTTGTAATGAATCTTCTTCATACTCTGAAGTTGGCCACAGTATGTGAGGCTGCAGAACCTCACCTTGGACACCATACTGAGCAGCACAGGGGCTCCTCAGGGGACAGTCCTCTTGCCGTTTCTGTTCATCCTCTACACCTCAGGTCTTCAGGTACAACTCACAATCCTGCCATCTGCACAAGTTCTCGATGACTCTGTCATTGTTGGTTGCATCACTGGTGACCAGGAAGCTGAATACAGAGGTGTGGTGGACAGCTTTGTGGAGTTGTGTGGACAGTACCACCTGCAATTTAACGTTGGAAAAACTAAAGAGCTGCAGGTGGACTACAGGAAGAAGACCAGCACCCACAACCCTATCAACATCAAGGGTACTAAGGTGGACACTGTACAAGTACCTGGGGGTCCACCTAGACAATAAACTTGACTGGACAGCTAACACCAACACCCTCTACAAAAAAGGGCAGAGTCGCCTTTTTCTTCTGAGGAGACTCAGGTCCTTTAACGTCTGCAGGATCATGCTGCAGATGTTTTACCACTCGGTGGTCTCTTCAGGACCATGCTGAAGATGCTTTACCACTCGGTGGTCTCCAGCGTCTTCTTCTACACTATAGTGTGCTGGAGCAGCAGGGTGAAGAAAGCTGATGCTAACAGACTTGATAAACTCATCAAGAGAGCTGGTTCAGTTCTGGGAGTGGACCTGCAGTCTCTGACAGAGGTGTCTGAGCAGAGGATGCTGAGGAAACTGCTCCAGATCCTGAACAACACGTCACACCCCCTGCATGACACCCTGGACTTTTACCACAGCACCTTAAGTCGTAGACTGAGACCACCGAGGTGCTCCACAGAACAACACAGGAAGTCCTTCCTCCCTGTGGCTATCAAACTTTTCAACTCCTCCCCCTTTCTGCACATAAGACAATAAAATTAATCCTGTACTACAATAAACACTTTAATGTTTTCACATTAAAACATTAAGATATTTCACACATTAAACATTTCATACATGTCTGCACCTGACTTGTTTAGAACTTAATTGCTGGCATTTTTATATTCTCTGTTATTTATTTTATTTTATTTTTTAATATCTTGTGTGATTCCTTGTGTATGTTTAGTTGTACTGAAACTCTGGCACAACAATTTCTTGCAGAATCAATAAAGTTCTATCTTATCTTGTCTTGTCTTATCTTATCTTATCTTAAGTTAGTCATGCAGTTCCTCAGGGTTCAGTGCTTGGACCAATACGCTTTACCTTATATATGCTTCTTTTAGGTGAAGTTATTAAACAGTGTGGGATAAATTTTCATTGTTATGCTGATGATACACAGTAATATTCGTCCATGAAACCCAATGAATCCAATCAGTTACTTAGACTACAAGCATGTCTTAAAGACATAAATTGGAGAGTTGTGGCGCAAAGGTTAGAGGGGGTGGGCCTGTGGTCAGAGGATCGCTGGTTCAAGCCCCGGTGTCGACAACGTTAACAATGTGGGTGGGGTAAGTGGGGTGCCCGCGACTGCCCCCACCCTCATTCGCCCCACTCTGGGCCCATGAGCAACGCCCTTAACCCCCATCTGCTCCCTAAACAGGTCTCTCTTGAAAATGAGTTCTCGTGGCTCAATGAGACTACCTGGATAAATAAAGGGTAAATGAAAAAACATATAAACCTGGATGACCCTAAACTTTTTGCTTTTGAACACAGACAAGACTGAGGTTTTGGTTTTTGGACCTGAGCATCTTAGGAATAATTTTCAGTCTTTCTCCCTCCTTGGATGGCATTAATCTGTCCTCCAGCTCTAATGTTAAAAATCTTGGTGTTATTTTTGATCAGGACATGTCTTTTATCCCCCACAATAAAAACGTTACTAGAACTGCCTTCTTCCACCTGCGTAATATTGTTAAAATTAGAAACATCTAAAAATGATGCAGAAAAACTGGTTCATGCATTTGTCACGTATAAACTGAACTATTGCAATGGTTTATTATCTGGGTGTCCAAATACTTCTTTAAAACATCTTCAGTTGATCCAAAATGCTGCTGCCAGAGTCTTAACTGGAGTTAGTAGGAGAGATCATTCTCTCCAGTTTTAGTTTCTCTCCACTGGCTCCCTGTCAAACCCCGAATCAAATTCAAAACCTTACTTCTAACCTACAAAGCTCTCAACAACCTAGCTCCATCTTATATTACAGATCTTATTGTTCCATATTTTCCTAACAGAGCACTTTGATCTCAGACTGCAGGTTTACTTGTGGTTCCTAGAGTTTCCAAAAGCAGAATGGGAGGAAGATCTTTCAGTTATCAGGCTCCTCTCTTGTGGAACCAACTTCCAGTTTCTGTCCATGAGGCTGACACATTGTCCAGTTTTAAGACTGGGATTAAGACTTTCCTTTTTGATAAATCCTATAGTTAGGATTGGCTTGTTATGCTGCCTTAAGCTTAGACTACTGGAGAACAAATTAACCTCATTTCTTGAATTGTTACAATTGAATTGTTTGCATTTTAAATAATTTCTATCTTGTTATAAAGTGGAGTTACCCAGGTGAACATACTGAGAGTAAAACAGAACCAGGCTCAACTGTAATTGAAATTTTTTTATTTACAGTGGAAAATAAACTATTTACAAGCAGGTTCAGGGTCTGTGAAGACAGAGGAGGAGGATTATTTCTTGGACGAGGATTTGGTCCAACAACTGAATGTTTGGATTCTTTGACAGGCTTACAGTTCAGGTAGTTTGTATGGCTGTGGGTTTTGCTCCTTCCCGGATGATGAGAAGGCAGACTGCAAGGGCAAGTGGTGGAAGGCGAGTTCAGGCAGCTGAGCACCAGGAAGCACAGGTAAGTATCTCCACAGGATCTTCTCCAGTACTTCGAATTACAGGACAGGATCCGGTACATCCAGACTCTGAAATTGTGGACACAAAACAAGGTAAGTCTTACTAAATCTTTAAGCACAGTACAGGGCTGGAAGCATATGTACCGGCAGGTCGAACAATGCTCCAGAACTGACTGGAGCTCCACTGGAGCCTTAAGTACTCCTGGCATCAATTAAGGAAACTGGCCTCAGCTGCAGCTGCTCATCAGCGCCGCCCCTGCCTTCAGGAACCTGGAGGAAGGAAAATATCAAAACCCTACAGAACCCCCCTCTCAAGAATCGCCTCCTGGCGATCGCTGGCGCTTTTCAGGGTGATCTTTAAAAAAATTGGTGATAAGACTGGGGTCCAGGATGAAGGATCTGGGAATCCAGGACCGTTCTTCCGGTCCATATCCTTCCCAGTCCACTAAGTACTGGAACCCCCTACCCCTGCGTCGTACATCCAGAATACGGCGTACCGAGAATGCAGGATGATTATCGATGAGACGGGGGGGAGGAGGGAGGTTGGCAGGAGGGCACAGAGGGCTCTCTAGGACATGTTTAATTTGTGAAACATGGAAAGTTGGATGGATGCGCATTGAAGCCGGAAGACTCAACCTGACAGCCGACGGATTAATCAGTCTAACAATAGGAAAAGGACCAATGAAGCGAGGGGCCAACTTCTTGGGATAGTCCTTTAAATTAATGTCCCTGGTGGACAACCACACCTTCTGGCCGACTGAGTAGGATGGAGCCTTGGAACGGTGGCGATCTGCCATCCTCTTGGTTGCAGCCACGGTGCGAAGTAACGCTGCTTTGGTTTGACGCCAGATGCACCTACAGCGTCTGAAATGGTGCTGTACTGATGGTACAGCAACCTCAACTTCTTGGCTGGGGAAGAGAGGTGGTGCATAACCCAGGGAGGCCTCAAATGGAGACAACCCGGTAGCAGAAGAGGTATGCGTGTTGTGGGCATACTCTACCCAGACCAGGTGTTGAGACCATGCAGATGGGTTCTCCTGGATGATGCACCGGAGGGTAGCCTCGATCTCCTGGTTGCATCTCTCTGATTGGCTGGTAGACTGGGGATGATAACCAGACGTGAGACTAGACGAGGCACCTAAAGAATTACAAAATGCTTTCCAAACCTGAGAAACGAACTGTGGACCCCTGTCGGATACCACGTCCGCAGGAATGCCATGAATACAAAAAACATGTTGTACCAACAACTGGGCTGTCTCTAAGGCGGAGGGTAGCTTGGTCAGGGGAACGAGATGAACCGCCTTGGAGAACCTGTCGATAATAGTAAGGATGACAGTGTGGCCTGCTGATGGAGGTAACCCGGTGACAAAGTCCAAAGAAATATGAGACCACGGCCGACTAGGAGTAGGGAGGGGCTGAAGCAAGCCTGCGGGTGGTTTATGTCCACTTTTGTTTCTGCTGCAGGTCTGACAGGGGGAGACAAATTCTTTAACATCTTGATTCATAGTGGGCCACCAAAAGTGTATCTTTATTAGAGCCATCATGCGGTTGGTTCCAGGATGGCAAGACAATTTGTTGGTGTGGACCCAATCGAGAACGCGGGCCTTCACCGCTGAGGGTACGAACATCCTGTCCTTGGGGCCGGTCTTGGGATCCGGTTCCGCCTTTTGAGCCTCCAAGACCTCCTCAGTGATAGGCCATGAGAGTGCACCGACCACACAGGACGAAGGGATGATGCTGACCTCCCTCTCACCGTCATCTGATGCTGAGAATTGGTGGGACAAAGCATCTGGTTTGACATTTTTTGAGCCGGGTCTGTAAGTGAGAGAGAAGTTAAAGCGATTGAAAAATATGGACCATCTTGCTTGTCTAGGATTCAGACGTTTAGCATTTTGAATGTAAATCAAGTTTTTGTGATCCGTCCATATGAGAAATGGAACATCGGTGCCCTCTAACCAATGTCGCCATTCTTCTAGAGCCATCTTGACGGCCAGGAGTTCTCTATTTCCCACATCATAGTTCTGTTCAGCCATAGACAAACGTTTAGAAAAAAAAGCACAGGGATGTATTTTATTATCCTCTCTACATCTCTGAGACAGGACAGCTCCCACCCCTGTATCGGAAGCATCCACCTCCAAAATAAACTGTCTCTTGGGGTCAGGGTGGCAGAGAATAGGAGCAGAGGAGAACAGATCCTTGAGTTTGTTGAAGGCTGAATCTGCTTCGGGAGTCCACCTGAAGGTCTGTAGTGTAGAGGTGAGCTGAGTGAGAGGGGCTGCCACCTGACTGTACCCCTTAATGAACCTCCTGTAGAAATTGGCGAATCCCAGGAATCGTTGCAGCTGCTTACGGTTTTCCGGGACGGGCCAATCCACCACTGCATTAACCTTGTTGGGGTCCGTGCGATATTGTCCTCCTTCAAAAATAAAACCAAGAAATGAGACCGTGGAGACGTGGAACTCACACTTTTCAGCCTTCGCATAGAGTTGATTTTCGAAAAGTCTTTGTAAAACTGACCTGACATGATGGGTGTGTTGTACCGGGTCAGTGGAGTAAATGAGAATGTCATCCAAATACACAAAGACAAACTGGTTCAGAAAATCACGGAGAACATCATTAACTAAAGCTTGAAAAACTGCTGGGGCGTTGGTGAGGCCAAATGGCATGACCAGGTATTCAAAATGTCCTAACAGGGTCTTGAAGGCTGTCTTCCACTCGTCTCATTCTTTTATTCTCACGAGATGATAGGCGTTACGAAGGTCCAGTTTTGTGAAAATAGTGGCTGAATGAAGTTGCTAATAGATAGAGTCGATCAGAGGCAGGGGGTACTTGTTCTTAACAGTAATTTGGTTAAGCCCTCTATAATCAATGCAGGGCCTTAACGTCTTATCCTTCTTAGAAACAAAGAAAAATCCCGCTCCTACAGGGGAAGTAGAGGGGCGAATAATACCGGAATTTAATGACTCTTCTATATAATTTTTCATAGTCTCTTTCTCTGGGCCTGAAAGGTTAAACAATCTGCTAGAGGGGAGGGGAGCTCCCGGCAGCAGATCAATGGCACAGTCATACGGTCTGTGAGGAGGCAAAGATAGTGCCTGAGATTTACTAAATACTGCTTTTAAGTCAAGGTATGCGGAAGGAACATTGGACAAATCAGATTCTTCTGGTATCTCCTCTGTCTTTTTACATGAGGAGGAAATGGCTGACCATAAGCAATTATTTAAACAGAAAGAGCTCCATCTTTCAATTCTTTGTCTCCCAGTTAATCACGGGGTTGTGAGTCTTTAACCAAGGGTAACCTTGGCCTCTCGGTCCTCCTGGGCAGCAGGGCCGCCCGAATGCCCGCCAGAACTCCTCCCAGAGCGACGGTCACTCCTCTCAGCATGTCTGCCGAGCTCCTCGTCACTGCGGACAGCCAACTGTAGGTGCTGATGGACGATCCTGTTCTTCTGCTGTCATGAGCCGTGTTTCCTGCTAGTTCCAGGATCTCAGTTTTCAGGCACTTGAGCGCAGCTGGCAGGTAGATGAGAATGCGTCCACAAAACATCCTTTTCAACTCATTTGAGATTGGGGGCTGTAGTTGAGATATTATTTGAGCTTTTGAGATGTTAATCAGCTGCTGTTGTTGTAGAAAACTGCCTTGTTGCCATGGTTACACATCATAACAAATGTCCAAAACTAAAAAAAGTTTCAGTAAAAATCCTTCCAGCTGCACAGCATCTGATACCAGAGGAAACAGTCATCCAAAAAATGTGATTTACATCCAGAAAAAGAGGAATTAAAGTTTCCAAAAGCAAAATCTCAGAATGAAAGTAACAGAGCTGCTCCAACATGCAGCCACCTTGAGCGGCACAATTCTAGAACAAAAGTGGAATGAGCTCTAACAACAAACACTTTACCCTAGAAAAGGGCCAAATAACTGATGGTGAGCTCAGTTTGGCCCACCAATGGGTTCATTTAAATAAAACTAGATTTTAAACTGTAAAACCAGGAGTGGTGGTGCAGAGGTTGGAGAAGATGGGCCTGTAATCGGAAAGTTACAGGTTCAACTCCCCGAACTGACAACATCAAAATGTAGGTGGAAAAGGTAAAACACCCAAAACTGCCTCCACCCTCATTTGCCTCACCCTGTGCCAATGAGCAAGGCCCTTAACCCCCACCAGCTCCCAAAAAACGGGTCTCTCTTGAAAATGAGTTCTCTTGTTCTAGAATTGCGCCGCTCATTGGCTGCATGTTGGAGCAGCTCTGTTACTTTCATTCTGAGATTTTGCTTTTGGAAACTTTAATTCCTCTTTTCTGGATGTAAATCACATTTTTTAAATGGTTGTTTCCTCTGGTATTGGATGCTGTGCAGCTGGAAGGATTTTTACTGAAACTTTTTTAGTTTTGGACATTTGTTATGATGCGTAACCATGGCAACAAGGCAGTTTTCTACAACCAACAGCAGCTGATTAACATCTCAAAAGCTCAACTAATATCTCAACTACAGCCCCAAATTACAAGTGAGTTGAAAAGGATGTTCTGTGGATGCATTCTCATCTACCTGCCAGCTGTGCTCGAGTGTCTGACCACTGAGATCCTGGAACTAACGGGGAACACGGCTCATGACAGCGGAAGAACAGGATCGTCCCTCTGCACCTACAGTTGGCTGTCCACAGCGACGAGGAGCTCGGCAGACTGCTGGGAGGAGTGGCCATCACTCTGGGAGGAGTTCTGCCAGCATTTGGGTGGTCCTACAGCCCGAGGGAACCGAGAGGCCAGCGGAGTCTGGATGGACGAATCAGACGGCATCTGCAGCCATTTTCTTAGGATCCACTGTGGGATGGACCTTTACAGGAGATCCTTCCTGTTTACAACCATCAGCATCTATAACATCTTTTAATGAAATGAGGATAACGAGTTACAACAACAAATAATTTCCCTCTGGGATTAATAAAGTATTTTTGAATTTGAATTGAATTGACTCAATGAAACCAACTGTATAAATGATGCGTACATTTAAAAATTAAATTAAATTAAAAACAAGCTTACCCATTGACTTTAATTGCTGGATGCCCGGCCCCTAACTGTGTCCCCTGAGCAATTTAGTTGAATGGACATGCCTCAGAGAGAACACTTTTTTTTTTTCCAGAAAACCCACCAGCAGTTTTACAGTTTAAAATCAGATATTGGTCTGTAATTATTATGTTGCTACAATAAGCAAAAGCGTTTTGTCAATATTCAGGACCGTCTTATTTAATTCCTTTCAGTGAGACAAATTCGTTGTTTGAGTGTTTATTTTTTTTTTTTGATAAAGCATACTTTTCATTTATTTATTTTTTGTGGGCGTTTTTAATCCGGTGTATCTCGTGTCCGAGCCTTACGACTAGTCCTTGAACGCCTCGTGAGACGTGTCTGTTTCCCTACTTCCTTCGTATTTCCGGTTTATTATTTCCCACCTCAGTGTAGATCCCGAACGAAAATAAAATGCGATAGATAAACTTTACAGCTGAGCTGTGGTCAATGACAGCTTCATTACTGAGTCTAGGCGTACTTTACCCACCGCTCTTTTAAATGTCAGTGCTTTGGATTCGAGGGGTGTAGCAGGAACGGAAAAAACAACCATGCAGTTTTCACCGACAAACGGAGATTTCACATTCGTCTCCTCTTCGGAAGCTGAAGGTATGCTAACGCTAGCAGGCCTTAAAAACTGACACGGATCGGGTAATATTTCCAGTCGGTTTTATCCTAGGATGTTTACGTTTTAGTTTTTAATAAGTTCAGAAAATAAACATATTCAGGGTCTCTTTGTTAATGTTTAACAGCGTTATAATGGATAAATAAAATGGAAGTGTTTGTAAATGCGTTGTGGGAAAAACAAAACGGTAACAAGAACCAAAGCGAATTAGCGAATAAACTGGGACTTTATTTATTCCTTTTTATTGTTTATATTACGAGATCTATTTAAAAAAAATTAATAAGCTGTTTTGTTTTATTTTCTCTGAAATTTAAACTGTTTTGTCGCCAATTGTTCACAGTATACAAATACGCCTGGATTTACTTCTCAGCAATAACATTAAACACCTAAACATGCCTAATATACTTATATAAATATATCTATGAAGTAATGTAAATTGAATAGAGTGAACACGGCAATTTATGTCCATTATAATTTACTATATTTCAACATGAATTAATTTTAAATGAATTAATTTTAAAGAATGTGAAAATACTAGGGGTGCACGATAAATCAGCTGCGATTTCCTTAATTTTGGGAAAATGGAAATCGGCCGATACTTGCACGAGAAACCATCCATCCATCATCTTTACCCGCTTCTTCCTTTTTGGGTCACAGGGGTCACTGGTGCCCATGTCCAGCAATCACTGTGCGAGGGGCGGGGGACACCCTGGACGGGTCGCAAGTCCATCACAGGGACACATAGAGACAAACGAGACAAACATTCACTCTCTCACTCACACCTAGGGACAATTTAGAGTTACCAATCAGCCTAACATGCATGTTTTTGGTCTGTGGGAGGAAACTGGAGAAAACCCACACATGCACGGAGAGAACATGCAAAGTCCACACAGAAAGGTCCCTGGACCAGGATTTGAACCAGGGACCTTCTCGCTGAGAGGCAGCAGCTGTACCAGTTGCACCACCGTGCTGCATGAGAAACCGATTATACCCATTTTTTTTTAGTTTTAACAATTGTCTGAACTTCGTTTATATTTCAGAGCACTACCTCATGGCCAGTTAAAACCAGTTTGTATTGTTTTTAGGATATTGTTCAAGGGTATGTTTTTTCAGTAAAATAATAAAATAATATTGGAAAATTGAAGGTGCATTGTGACCTTCTAACACCTGACATTGTTGCTTGTTAAATAAAATCGGTATCGGACAAAATCTGATTCGGCAGGTCAGACTGTTTACAAATCAGCGATCGGCCAGAAAACTGCAATCGGTGCACCCCTAGAAAATACCATGTGCATGGCATAAAAAAAACATACAAACAATATTGTTTACTTTTTTGTACTTAGCAGGGGCATTTTGTACTGATGTACTTAACATATAATCTCCTGCTGTTATAAAAATTATTGGAATCACATACACGACTATAAAAAACCCTCTTTAGTCACAAAATGTATTGTGGCAATGAAAATGCTTCATATTGCCCTGTGGATTATATATTTTAGTTCTATTCAAAGATTGAAGATGCCAGATTTGAGTGGTATATAAAATGTCAGTGTGATCTAGTGTATACCCAGTTGGTATTTGCCTCTGTGCACATTATTGCTTTTTCCAGTCATTTATTAGCTTTGTTAGTCTTCACAAAGAAGGACAATTACTCGTGAAAATGTCCTGTTTTGTTAATATATTATGCTGCTGTGTGTTTGTGTGTTTAAAAAAAAAGCCCACCGTCTGAAAGCATCGTTCTGTCCACAGAACTGAGCGGCACCATCAGCACGCCCGACGTTAAGCTGAACATGGGCAGTGATGGCGGTAAAGATCCGTACGCTACCACCTTCCTGAGGCAACGGGGCTACGGTTGGCTGCTGGAGGTGGAGGAAGAGGAAAACGAAGAAAGTAAACCTCTTCTGTAAGGATGAGGTTTATCTAATCTGTTCACTTTCTTTAAATCCATTGGGGAAAAGTAAAACCGAGTCACATTCTGTTGGTTTCTGATGATGTCTTGTGAAAAGTTGCGAGCGGAGAACTTGATAGGGCAGGCGTGAAACTGTCAGGCTGGATGGTAACTGTAAAACTGATTCTAAAAAGAAATGGTGTATGGTTTTATTTTTATGTTTGCACCTCACAAACTGTTCTGACCAACTCTTATCATTATCAGAGCTGTTGGAGACACTGGGTTGGATGGTGTGATATTCCTGTACGTCCATAAATTATGTTGTGGCAAACAGCGTTACTGGCGTCATAGAAAGGCTTGTGATGTTATTTTATTGCTGTGCATAATTTAGAGCATTTTAAAGCTTTATAATATATTTTAACCTCTCTTTCTTAGATTAAAGATTCAAACAAAACTATCATTATTTATATTGTTGCATCACAGAGCAAAGTGATTTAAAGAACACATAAATGAGGCTTAAGCAAAATATTCACAGCATTACTGTAATGTTAAAGTTGCTCGCTCTATCCAAAAGTTGCAGTTTATACTTTAAAATGCACAACTTAATCCAACAGGATTAAATTAGAAGCAATAATCACAGGACTATCATTGCTATTTACAAACATAAAAGCAGTAGCAGAGACTTCTCGCACTTCTGGGGACATCTAAGGGACACATCTGTCCCAAGTGTGTGTGTGTGCGTGTGTGCGTGCGTGCGCGCGCGTGTGCGTGCGTGCAGAGCCTCAGTGATTCTGTCGTCGTCTGTTGTGTGAGCAGGGAAGAGCTGGACATCGACCTGAAGGACATTTATTATAAGATCCGCTGCGTGCTGATGCCCATGCCATCCCTGGGTTACAACCGGCAGGTAGTAAGAGACAATCCAGACTTCTGGGGTCCTCTGGCTGTGGTGCTCCTTTTCTCCATGATTTCAATCTACGGACAGTTCAGGGTAAGTGGACCACAGTCAGCACAGCTGGGCACATCTGTATTCAGCTTTTTTCTACAATGTTGTTTGTTAGCTTGGCTTAGCTGGTCAGCACTTTGCCGTCATCCTAACTATGGTATTATTTCTGAACACGCTTAGACATTTAATTTTTTTAGAAATATTTAATAAATAAAACATTAACTTTTCAAAATTATAATTGCATGAACTATTTAAATGTGTGGACAGTAGTCCCTCGCTACTTCGTGGTTCGTTTATCGCAGACTCGCTCTGTCGTGGTTTTTCAAAATAAGAGTGGACATGACACACAATTGGCTGATTGATGGATGAGCTGCACGATCAGCATGGATGTTTTATTTAAAATAAATTATTTTAAATTATTTAGCACCTGCTGCACCTGTGTGCAGCCCAGAGCTGCAGGATAAACTTCCTGCTGCAGCTGATCAGCTGTTCTCCAAGCAGAGTGTAGAAGTGGGCGTGGCCAAGAGTGCTTGCAGGTGGCTGAGATCAGATGAGGTAGAGAGAGGGAAAGAATATTACAAGAGTGTGGGAATGGCTTAAAATGCCATATATATATATAAAAATACACTACTACTTACTACTATTCCTTTTTCATGGTTTTTCACTTATTGTGGGTCTTCAGGGTACGGATCGGATCCCCTGCGATAAACGAAGGACTACTGTACATCTGCAGCTGCTAAAATTTAAACTTGCTCACCCATAAAAACCAGTTCTCATGGTTTGTTCCAAGAATGAGCTGTAATGCTGTCTTTGTTTGGTAGAAACAAGCTACTTTCTTTGTAGAATCCATTTTAACTTATTTTGTAAATCATGAGTACAGTATTTATATTCATTAACAATTTTGACAGTTCAGAAAACAGCTGGGAATACTCTGGAGTCCTTAGACGTCTTGTCTGTTATTAAATGTGTTCGCAGGTTGTGTCTTGGATCATCACCATCTGGATCTTTGGCTCTCTAACCATCTTCTTGCTGGCTCGTGTTCTTGGGGGTGAAGTAAGTGCTGCTGACAGTCCTGCATGGTCTCTAACTTTTAGTGGTTCCACATCCAAACTGCGTGTGAGTCATCTTGTTCTTCTGTGCAGGTTTCTTACGGCCAGGTTCTCGGAGTGATTGGATATTCTCTTCTTCCTCTCATCGTCATCGCTCCTCTGCTCGTAGTGATCAGAGGGCTTGAGGTGGTTTCCACACTAGTCAAAGTGAGTCAGAGGGCACTTTTATATTTCTGTCTACTTTTAAGTACTTTGATTGGATTCAAAATGTAACTTGGAAGAAGATGTGCTGGAACTCTGATCACGGATTTAACATGAATTCATCTTTTAAATAGTATTATTCGTTTTTCTCCTGTTAATACCAAGTATGATTATGAGTGTACTCTTAAAAACTGTCTTAATTAAGCTTAATATTTTTCACATTTTCCATTTCATGTGGATGATGGAGTCAGCATAACTACTTCAAAATTGATAAATAATATTTAAATCACCTTTAGAGCAATTTGATAAATAATAAAAATAACAAAAATAACTGTCATCCTTTAAATAGCTTCACTATTTATATTCATGTTTGTTACATTATAAAAGGTAACTCATATAATTTAATAACGATGGACCACCGGCCTCGAAGATGGATGGATGGATGGATGGATGGATGCTTTCTTTCTTTCTGAATGAATCCATCCATCGCAGGGGGACATTCAAGGCATCCAGTAGCATGTTCTAATCATACAGAAAACAACACATGAAATAATCTAAAAAGAAGTAGCATAGCAAGAGGCACATGGAGGTTCTGTTCAGGTGCAGCGCTTGCAGCAAAATTAGCTTCTTTTTTTTAAGGTGGGAAAAAAGCTCCAGAAACACAACCTTTGTCTCACTTTGTATTCATCAAATGGTTTACTTTCAGTAACCCATGTATTTTGATAAATAAATAAATAGTGCCACAGTTGAGAAAAACTTAAATGCTCAATTGTTACCTTGAACTAAGTTTTTATTAATTGTTTTTTTTTTATAATTAATAGTCTCTAAATTAGTTAGTTTTAGTAAATCTCACTGTTTTCATACCTGCTTTGAGAAACAATGTTAAGAACCAGAGTAAAGATGTGTGGACTGAAGTTCTCTGTCGTTGTGACAGATTTCTGTCATTTTGAACGATTTCCATCATCTGTAAAAATGATGAGGGTAAAAAGTCCTGTGTTCTGTTGTTAAAACAATCCAGTCTGATACTGACACTGCTGTCAACCAGTAAAGAGAACCAGAGCCACCGTTGACCCAATCAGAGCAGGGCGGGTCCTGGTGTCTGCTTCACAGTGAGCCCAGGTGTGAGCAGAGAGAACCTGCAGGTGAAAGCTCACCTGCAGCAAGTCCAGGAGGACACCTCACTACACTAACAGGACCGCCCACCCCTTCATGAGGAGGATGATGATGATGTAATAATTTATTAAACGTTCGCGAATATTATAATATTATATTTACAGCAAATATGTGTGTTTCCATTTAACTTGAAATTTGCCCCAAACTATCAAAGTTCTCTCTGAGTCAGTTTCAGGTGTTTGTAGTTTACCATCAATATCTAAATAAATTCATTTCTACACGGTGTTTTAACAATTACAAGGTGTTCTGGCTGAGTGGATGAGCTAAACTTGATTATATTTAGAAACATACTGAGAGGTAATTGTACTGTGATAAATGTAATGGGTCAACTATGACAAAAAGTATAAAGTAACTACATGAACTGAAATCCTGTAAATAATGAATGAAATAATAATTTCAAGAGAGAAATCTTGTCAGTCTGACAAATTTAACAATTTTTTAAAGTTAATTTATTGTCTGCAAAGGACTTACCGTGCTATAATGTATTAAAATATATCTGACTACCCCTCAGTTGAAAACACTGAAACTACATCAAAGTAAACTACAGAGAAGTTGTTAAAACCCAAAGCAAATTGAACTGTTCCTTAAACTGCAGGAGTTGCTTCAGTGGTGTGATTAGTCATCGTCCTCCTGAAATTCCCTCCCAGTCTCAAATTTCTGAAAGGCTCACGTTTCTCTTAAGATTGTCTCCATATTTTGCTCCATCAATCTTCCCTCGACTCGAACCAGTTTCCCAGTCCCTAAGCATCTCCACAACATGATTCTGCCACCACCATGCTTCACTGCAAAAATAATCTTGTTTTTAAGTAATTTTTTTAACAATGAGATTTTTTTTTTCCTCTGATAACCCCCTAATTTCCCCCCGACTTATTATTGTTGTTCCTTCATAAAGTCCAGCTGTGTGCAGCTTATAGTGGTCCAATGGACACACCCTCTCCTCTCTGCAGAAGAGTTTCTCACATTAATGTCGTTGTTCAGAAGCTTTGCTCACAGGTTTGCTGTGGTGGAATAATTTATGTTTGAAGATTATTAAAACGGTTTATCCCCATTTAACGCATCATCTATAGCATTCTGTATATGTTCATTAATGATCAAATTTAAAAAATCAATTTAACTTGCAGGTTTGAAGAACTCCAATTGTGTGAATATTTTTGACTTGATGTGAAATATTACTGACAGCCAGGAGTGGTGAAATTATGATTGGAAAACAAAGAGCTGAAATAGTTTTTGTTGATTTCTTACAGTTTTATGTTTAAAAACTTGTTTTTAGAATGAAATGAGTTCAATATAACATTTTGTTCATGTGTCCAAATGTTTTTTTTAATTCTTATGAAAGTGTCTTGAACTCTGTTGAATCCGTGATGTGACCCTGTTCTCTCCTTCCAGCTCTTTGGAGTGTTCTGGGCGGCGTACAGCGCTGCTTCACTACTCGTCGGAGATGAATTTAAAACAAAGAAGCCCCTTCTCATATACCCCATCTTCCTTTTGTACATCTACTTCCTGTCCCTATATACTGGTGTGTGACTGGATCAGAGAGGACTGTGGACCTTCTTACGGACAGTGACTTTGGTGCATGGAGGGAAAAGTCGTATAATACTATAAAATTTGTTTTTAACAAAGCTGTTCATTTCCTTTTCTAAACGCTGTTCAGTTTTGGACAGTGGGGTTGTGGAGAATACAGAATATTGTAAATAGTTTTGTTCTTCCTGTCTTTGGTCAATAAAATGCGTATGATTTTACAGCTTGGACCTTGTTTTCAGATGTCTCGATCACTGGGACCATTCTGTTCCCATATTTCTGCATTCGTTTCTAGTTTTTGAACCTGAACATAATTGTGGGGTTGTCTCATTTTTAATCCAATTTGCCAAATATTTGTGTGCATACAAAATGTTTATGATGGAGCAGAACTAGCCTGCACCACTGTACGTTTCCTCACTGTTACACGCTGTAATGTTGCACAACAATTGTCCAATAATGTTTTCCAGCTTTCACACTTATTATTTCTGATGTTCTGTAGAGCCCCTGAAGTGTCTTTTTTTTGTTGTGTGCACATTTTGATTATGTTTGTGTCTAAATTTATATTTATATTTGCAAAAGTGCCCACACTAAATAACAACGTCCTCAAGATAAATGTCTTGTCGCTTCAGGGGTTCCACAGTTTATCAGAAGCAGAATCAGGTTGATGGTCATGCTGGATGTGGTGCCTTGTTTTCTCCACCTTGAGCTCTGTCTGATGAATAATTAAAGTAAAGTAGCAGAATTATTTGTCAGGTCAAATATTTTTCATTAATTCATACACCTTTAACTCAACTTGTTACATTCTGACAATAAAAATAAACTATGAAAACATTTGTAAGTACATTATCATTAAGGGCAAACGCATGTCTTTTTTCATAATGCCTGTTAAGCAGGCCAAAAATACATCGACAAGAAACACGTTGAAGCACCCTAATGAGTTCAAGATGAGACCATCTCTAACGAGATGTTGGAAATAAAATGAAACTTTGTCATTTCATGCACTGTAGTAGCCCCTTTAACAACAACACTTTAAAAACTTTGGGTTGAAACGTATTTTACCACTACGATTCAAGAACAGATTGCACTGTGGCTGAATGGTGATTTATGAACGACCAGTTGTCATCTTTGCAGCCATATTGTGGAGCTGTTTTGTGAAAGAGGTTAATTATTACAGGCAGCACGGTGGTGCAGTTGGTAGAGCTGCTGCCTCTCTGTGAGCAGGTCATCCTGATTCAAATCCTGGGCCGGGGGCCCCTCTGGGTGGAGTTTGCATGTTCTTTAACAATTATTTAACCGGTTTGATTCTAGAATTCTAGCTCTGTTACATTCGTTTTGAAATTTTGTTTTTGGAAACTTTTAATTCCTCGTTTTCTGGATGTAAATCACTTTTTGGATGATTACTTCCTCTGGTATTGGATGCTGTGCAGCTGGAAAGATTTTTTACTGAAACTTTTATTTTTGGACATTTATGATGCGTTTTTTTGTTGTTTTTTTACAACGAAGATGCTGATTAACACCTCAAAGCTCAAATAATAGCTCAGCTACAGCCCTAAATGTGTTGAAAAGGAGGTGCCATAGATGCATTCCCATCTTCTTGCCAGCTGTGCTCTAGTGCTTGACCACTGAGATCATGAAACTAGCAGGAAACACGACTCGTGACAGCAGAAGGACAGGATCGTCTCCCGGCACCTGCAGCCGGCTGTCTGCAGCGATGAGGTGCTCAGCAGACTGCTGGGAGAAGTGGCCATCGCTCTGGGAGGAGTTCTGCCAGCATTCGGGCGGTCCTGCAGCCTGGAGGAACCGAGAGGCCAGCTGAGTCTGGGTGGACAGATTGGTCAGCATCTGCGGCCAGTTTCTTCAGACTCACTGTGGGACGGACCTTTACAAGAGATCCTTCCTGCCTACAGCCATCAGCATCTATAACATCTCAATGAAATGAGGATAATGAGTTACAACAAGATTTAATTTCCCTTTGGGATTAATAAAGTATTTTTGAATTGAATTTGAATTGAATTGAATTGTTCTCTTCATGCATGCATGGGTTTTCTCCAGGTACTTCCGTTTCCTCCCACAGATCAAAAACATGCATGTTAGACTGATTGGTAACTCGTCTCCATGTGTCCCTGTGATGGACTGGAGACCTGTCCAGGGTGTCCCCCGCCTCTTGCACAGTGATGGCTGGACATGGGCACCAGTGACCCCCACAACCCAAAAAGGAAGAAGTGGGTAAAGATGATGAGTGGATGGATAATTATTACAATCTGAGATGGTGTGTAGTACTTTGGGCACACTGAAGGTTTTGTTTTGTAGGATGTGGCTTGTTTCTGGATACAAATGGAAATAGTTTTACAGCCATATTTATCTCTCAGCTGTTGCAAATGGCTCTTGAGATTCAGCAAATTGGCACAGGGTCGAAGTTGATTTTCAAGCTGGTCCCACACATTACAATAAGTATATATCAGAGGACCTGGCTGTCCACAGGAGGACCACAACATGAAGCAGGCAGTCCACAAAAACATGGCTGTCTTGTTAAAAGGCTGTAGGCTGATATATTGGGATGGGTAAGACATAGATTTACAATGTCACTGATGTAGTGATGTGATTCCAGGATCCCTTGAATCTATCAGAAGTGACCTGAAGTCAGATTTTGTTTCTGCACACCATAGTACCTGGGGCTACACCAATCTGTTTCTCCACAACATTGTCAGGATTTGTCTCGAGCGACCATCTGAACACACTGGTCATTCAAGGTAGTGTAGAACTGTTGCTAAACACGATACAGCTTGTCATCAATCCATCCCTCCTGGTTATGACACTGATCCTGACTCATATGGTGTTAATGTCTACACATGGGGAAATGAATGTTGTAGTTGGACTGATACTGATTGTGGAGACACTCCTTGTTTGGAGTGGTCTGTTTTGGAGGACCAGAATCCTTCCAGCAGATGTGGGTGCCCTCTCCTACCCACTGGTTCCAGCATCAGTCCACTGTGGCATCTCATTGCTCGTCTACAACTGGTCCAAAATGCTGCAGCCCGATTTTTAACTGGTACAGGCTATAGAGAGCACATCACGCCAGTTTTGGCCTCCCTGCACTGGCTACCCATTCACCTTCGGATCCATTTCAAAATTCTCATGTATGTTTTTAAATCACTGAACAGTTCCGCCCCATCCTATCTCACTGATCTTCTGCAGCCATATGTCCCACCGCGCTCTCTGAGGTCAGCAGACCAGATGCTTCTCTCAGTCCCAGAAACCCGTCGTAAGCTCAGAGGTGACAGGGCTTTCTCTGTTGCAGGTCCACGACTGTGGAATGAGTTGCCACTGACTGTCCGGCAGGCTCCCACACTCTCAGTCTTTAAGTCTCGCTTGAAGACCCACTTCTATTCGCTTGCCTTTAACACGGTGTGATTTGTTTTGGTCCGGTCTGTTCTCTACTCTGTTGGCCATTTTAGTTAGCTTCTGCTGCTATTTGTATCTGTATTTCTATTTTATGTTTTCCTGTCCGCTGTGCATGTTTGTGTTCTTTTGTACAGCACTTTGGTTGGCCTTGTTGCTGTTTTAAGTGCTCTATAAATAAATTGGTATGGTATGGTATCTGTATTTCCCACATGTTGGGCAATGTCAGAATCTGGTCTCATACAAACCCACAACATGACCTCCATCAAATTCCAAGTTCTGGCAATGCTGTCTAACTGGTCTACAAGACATCTGCTGACCTTCAATGACTGTTTTGACTGATTATTAAATTTCTAAAGACACTATCACACCACTTGTGACCCCTGGTGCTCGTTCTTGTTGTGTTAGCTGCATGCAAATCATTTAAATATTTGACAGTGGTCTAAACTGCACCATCATCATAGCTTATGCTAGCCCATCTTATCTCATATCCACTATAAAGAGAAACATCTTTCAAAATCAGTACTTTGAATGTGAGAGATTATTCTCTGATTCAGGGTTCTCATTAGGACTTGCAGCAGGCAGGTAAAAAATAAAAAGCAATTTCATTAAGAAATTTAAACAAGAAAAAATATACAAGACAGTAGCTTATGCACTGGATGGTAAATAACTCAAAAGTTTTCTTGTTAATTTCTCAGTTAACTTTCAAACATAAACACCACCACTTTTGGGATTTACAAAGGAAATGTGCACTGCCAGCAGCAGATTTCAAGTCAGATAAGAAACTATAAATATAACTTGATGAGATGCCCATGTGCTACTGCTTCAAAATCTATCAACTGAGAATTGGTTCTTCCTCTTCATCTTGTTTTTTTTATTTATTTTTTTAATTATTATTATTATTTTTAACTCTATAGGTGGCATGGTGGTTCAGTTGGTAGAGCTGCTGCTTCTCAGCGAGCAGGTTGCCTGTTCAAATCCCGTCCGTGGACCTTTCTGGGTGGAGTTTGCATGTTTTCTCCATACTGCGCGGGTTTTGTCCGTGTACTCCAGTTTCCTCCCACAGACCAAAAACATGCATGTTAGACTGATTGGTAACTCTAAATTGTCCCTAGGTGAGAGACAGAGAGTGAATGGGTGTTTGTCTCATTTGTCTCTATGTGTGTCTCCCTGTGATGGACTGGAGACCTGTCCAGGGTGTCCCCTGCCTCTCGCACAGTGACTGCTGGACATGGGCACCAGTGACCCCCGTGACCCGAAAAGGAAGAATCAGGTAAAAGATAATGGATGGATATTTTTTTTTTTTACCAGACACTAGTCCCTGACCGCTTAAATATTACACCGCAATATATACAATATATACAATATATACACTATATACAATATTATATTTAATATTGTACTGCTGACTGTAAAATATTGTTTAATTAACAAAAACTGACTCAAAAACATACACATCAGTAATTCATTGTAATTTCATGTAAACCAGATTTTTGTACAGGGGTATAGCTGGTAAGTCATTGCTAAATTAAATCCTGTAATGGTTCAGGATCAAAAGAAATTAAAACAAGTGCCCATTTCCTGAAAGTCAGTTTTGGTGAGAATGTACACATCTCAGCCAGTTTGTGTGCAAGGGAAAGACAATTTAAAAAAACCGATTATAATAAAGTAACGGATTATTATTGCTTGACAGCAATACGCTTCCGTACAATATATTATCACATTTGTACAATATAATTATCATGTTTGTACAATATAATTATCATGTTTGTACAATATAATTATCATGTTTGTACAATATAATTATCATGTTTGTACAATATAATTATCATGTTTGTACAATATAATTATCATGCTTGTACAATATAATTATCATGTTTGTACAATATAATTATCATGTTTGTACAATATAATTATCATATTTGTACAATATAATTATCATATTTGTACAATATATTATCACATTTGTACAATATATTATCACATTTGTACAATATATTATCACATTTGTACAATATAATTATCATGTTTGTACAATATAATTATCATGTTTGTACAATATAATTATCATATTTGTACAATATATTATCACGTTTGTACAATATAATTATCATGTTTGTACAGTATAATTATCATGTTTGTACAATATAATTATCATATTTGTACAATATAATTATCATATTTGTACAATATATTATCACATTTGTACAATATAATTATCATGTTT
>NC_056498.1:86997012-87110480 GCF_014905685.2 Nematolebias whitei
TATATTATCACGCTTGTACAATATAATTATCATATTTGTACAATATATTATCACATTTGTACAATATATTATCACATTTGTACAATATTATTATCATGTTTGTACAATATAATTATCGTGTTTGTACAATATAATTATCGTGTTTGTACAATATAATTATCATATTTGTACAATATATTATCACGCTTGTACAATATAATTATCATATTTGTACAATATATTATCACATTTGTACAATATAATTATCATGTTTGTACAATATAATTATCATGTTTGTACAATATAATTATCGTGTTTGTACAATATAATTATCATGTTTGTACAATATAATTATCATATTTGTACAATATATTATCACGTTTGTACAATATAATTTTCATATTTTTACAATATATTATCACGTTTGTACAATATAATTATCATATTTGTACAATATAATCAATTAAATTTGGTTCAGTTTATTTATATAGCACCAAATCACAACAAAGTTGTCTCAGGGAACTTTACAGGAACATTCACATACATAGAAAAGCCAATTAGTAAAGTTCTCTATCTAAGGAATCCAGCAGACAAGTTGAATCTTGGCTTCGTTGCAGTCTCCCATCCTGAGCAAGCACAGAGGCAACAGTGGAAAGAAAAAACTCCCTTTTAAAAGGAAGAAATCTCCAACAGAACCAGGCTCAGGACAAGCGGCCATCTACTTTGACCGACTGGTTTGAGAGGACAGAAAGGAGAGGCAAATGAACATAGAATTGTAGGTCCAGGTGTACCTGAAAGACACCCCCCACACACACACACGCATGTTAAGGATAGAAAAAATAATTACAAACACAAAACAGGTTGAGCAGAGTAAGTAAATAGAGTGAAAAAAAATCATTGCGTTTGTACAATATATTATCACATTTGTACAATATACAAACCGGATTCCAAAAAAGTTGGGACACTAAACAAATTAGGAATAAAAACTGAATGCAATGATGTGGAGATGGCAAATGTCAATATTTTATTCGTAATATAACATAGATGACAGATCAAAAGTTTAATCTGAGTAAATGTAACATTTTAAATATCCTGATGCATGCTTGATAATCCAGGTAGAAAAATCTAAAAAAGTTAAATCTGGTCCTCTGGACATTCAAAAAAAAAACAACAAAGCAAAACAACAAAAAAAATGTAGAAACGTTTCGTCTCTCATCCGAGAGACTTCCTCAGTCTGAGGAGCTGCATTCAGCTCAGTCTCTTAAATAGCACCTTCTCAGAGTGGATCAACCAGTTTTGCTGCTGACAACCAAAACCAGCTGATCACATGCTCAAGAAGGACCATCAGCCTAACAATGGGTCATTAGCACACTGATGGCTGTTTACTGTTCACAGAGGGCTGAGTGATACTAACAATCACAGCATTGTAAGAGGGGGACAGTTGAACCCGGAGGCCTCCACCCCTGTTTAACGATGGACGATTTCTTTTCACAAAGATGGCCTCCTTTACTCCTCTCTCAAACCATCGTTCCTCTCTGTCCAGGATGTGAACATCTTCATCCCTGAAAGAGTGACCGCTGGCCTGGAGATGAGTGTAGACCGCAGAGTCCTGGCCTTATGATGTTGATCTTCTGTGCTGGGCCATCCTTTTGGCCAGTGGCTGTTTAGTTTCCCCGATGTAAGACTGATCACAGCCCTCCTGACACTGAACAGCATACACAACATTACTCTGTTTGTGCCGGGGGACTGGATCTTTGGGATGAACCAGTCTTTGCCGTAATGTTTTTTGGGGTTTAAAAGCCACTGGGACGTTATGTTTAGAAAATAAACGTCTCAGTTTCTCTGATACTCCCTCAACATACGGAATGACCACTGGTCTGGGTCTGGGTTCCTCCTTTTCACCTGTTGGCTGACTGGAGTCCTGTTTGGGTTTCTTCTCTGCTTTCAGGAAGGCCCAGTTAGGATATCCACATTGCTCTAGAGCCTGTTTTGTGTGGTATTTCTCCTTCTGCCTGGCTCCCGAGTTAGTGGGGATGCTGTCTGCTCTGTGATACAGAGTCCTGATGACTCCTAACTTGTGCTCCAAAGGGTGATGGGAGTCAAACTGCAAATATTGGTCTGTGTGGGTGGGTTTGCGGTACACCTCGGTTTGCAAATGTCCTCTATCAGAGACTGAGACCTCACAGTCCAAGAAAGCCAACTTGCCATTTTTTACATCTTCTCGTGTGAACTTGATGTATTTATCCACAGAGTTGATGTGGTCCTGAGTTAGTGGGGACGCTGTCTGCTCTGTGGTACAGAGTCCTGATGACTCCTAACTTGTGCTCCAAAGGGTGAATTGTAGGTCCAGGTGTACCTGAAAGACCCCCCCCCCCCCCCCACACACACACACACACACGCATGTTAAGGATAGAAAAAATAATTACAAACACAAAACAGGTTGAGCAGAGTAAGTAAATAGAGTGGAAAAAAAATCATTGCGCTTGCACAATATATTATCACTTTTGTACAATATAATGATCACGTTTGTACAATATATTATGATGTTGGTACAATTATTATCATGTTTGTACAATATAATTTTCACGTTTTACAATATAATTATCATATTTGTACAATAAAAGAACCCGTGATAGGCGAAATCCGTGAAGTAGTAACCTTTACTTTTTTTTACAATTATTATACAATGAAATACTCCATAATACATTCAAACCAAAGAACTAAACCTTTTTACAGGCCCAAGCATTTGTTTAACAAATAAAAGTACTGTATAAACGTTTTTTACAAATAACTACTCTACTGGAGAGACTGTTTAGCCAATCAGAATGCAGAACACAATGCACGATGCAAATCCATGAAGCATCGAGACCGTGAAAGGTGAACCGTGTTATAGCAAGGGTTCACTGTATAATTATCACGTTTTGCAATATATTATCACGCTTGCACAATATAATTATCATGTTTGTACAATATATTATCACGCTTGCACAATATAATTATCATGTTTGTACAATATAATTATTGCGTTTGTACAATATATTATCACGTTTGTACAATTTATCATGTTTGTACAATATAATTAAATATTTTTAAGTTTAATCCTTGACAGCAATACACTTCTGTATAATTGTTTGTAAATTAGTTTTTCCTTTCCACTGTCGCCTTTGTGCTTGCTCAAGATGAGAGTTCTGCGATGGAGTTAAATTCAAAGCAGACTGCTCCTCAGATAAATAGTGTTAAATTGCTATGAACGTTTCTATTAACTTATTATTTTTATATATAAATGTTTCTGCTCAGTGCTCTGAGAAGACTTATTTTGTAACTTGGAGCTATATAAATAAACTGAATTGAATCGAACTGAATTAAAAAACTTGAGTGAAACAGTGACTTGAACGTTGCCCATCAGCTGTTCTCGTTTCCTAGTGGGGCAGTTATCGCGAGATTTGATGTAGAGTGGTGGCGGTGGTGCGTGTAACTGACAGAGCTCAGTCCGGAGTTCCTCACTGCTGATGGTGACGGGCGGAGGAGAAGAAGACGCAGAAGGAGTCAGCAGTGGCAGGGGACTGATAGTTCCGAGTTAGTCTCGTACACTTAGTAGTTTTACGTTTATCACTGGCTCCTCACAAACCCTGAAGGGAAGAGAAGGGGGAGAAAATACGCGAAGATGGCGGCCGCGGCCTCGCCGGGCTCCGGCTCGTCGCCGGGCTCCGGCTTGTTCGCCTCCTCGGACTGGATTGTAGTGAGAGACGGCTGCCTGCGCTGCGATGAGGAGGGCCTGCGGAGCCTCTCCTACCACCCGGCCCTGAACGCTATTTTAGCCGTCACCAGCCGCGGCAGCATAAAAGTGATTGACGGCACTTCGGGGGCCATTCTCCAGGCTTCAGCGCTCCACGGTAAGACTCGGGGCTTTCTGTTAGCGCTGACAAGACTTTCAGTTTTAAAAACCAACTCCAGTTTGTCAACAGACTGTCCTGGACTCAGCCGTCCCACAGAGGGGCCTAGTTGGGTTATTTAGAAACAGTTTGTGCTTATCCTGTTCTGCTTGTTTTAAAAGGCCAGGTACCGTCTTTGCCCAATGATAAATTTACTGTCAAACGCTCCAGTCTTTCACAAATAAATAATTTGTCAGTTTGAACCTCGGAATCATCATGACACCCCTGTAGGCAAGCTAACATAGCTTAGCATTGCGCTAGTTAGCCGGCAAACCTCCCTGTTTAGTTTCTGATTTATTTCTGTGTACTCGCAACATGTCTTTGGGTTTAAATGTCATATTTTGGACACCATGAGAAGCCCCATTATTAATACCTTGAACTACCATCTGTCTGAATGTGTCCGAGTTTTGAAATGAAAACCGCTGTTAGCCGCTAAGCTAGCTTCACAGTTCACCGGGCGCAGTCATTAAGCATTCAGGTGATGCTGATATTAACTCAGTGGTGCAGACGAGACTCATTTTAACAGGAAGGACGTGTTGTTTTTGTTTGCTAATTGAGCACTAAGTAAAGCCTTTTGAAGCACACGGCATGTCAGCCCTTCAGTCAGCTATTGATAAGCATTTAATATAGAAGTTGAAATGTGAAACTCACACATTGGCTCACACTTGTTGTCTTCAAGTTTTCTGCTTTCCAAGTGTTTTCTGGGGCAACAACAAAAGTAGAAGCTAAGTTGAATGATATTGATTTTGTATTGTCACAGTAATAAGAATGTTCTGATGTGTGCCAGTCTTTTTAGTGCAGCTTTTACAGACACATCAAAGATTTACAAAAACAACATTTAGACATAACGTTGTTAAATAACACAAATTTCAAATTAAAACATCTGTTTAGAAATTGCATATTTCATAGAAGCGTAATAGTGCAATTTTTTTCAAAACACTTTTAGAGCCAGCAAATATTATGTCATGAACGTTATCTTGTTGAAATTGATCCTTCAAAGTCGTTTCTGCGTATTAAGGCTAAAAACAAATTATTTCTTGTATTTGGAAGACACTCCTAACAAATCGAGATACCGGTAGGTCATGGACATGATGTCACATTTTGGTAATATTTGGTAAATTGCATTAATATCCCATATTTTTTTGGGGAAATTATATTTTGCAGTCCTATTATGGAACACACAATGCTGAAAATGTTACAGCAACATAATTGATGATGGAAAGAAACTTATTTAAATGTATTCTGCACCAGTCTCTGTCAATATGGATGCACAGAAAGGACTGGGGTACACACAGAGCTTACATGAAAGATAGAGGCCTCAGACGTTTGGAGGGTCATTGACATTGTGGCAGTTCCTGAAGGAGATGTGATGACATGTAATTTCAGAAACACATCCTTTAAAGATCTTTTCATGAGTTTGAGAAGAACCTTATGGTGCCATTTGACAGAACTGCTTTAACTGCTATTAAACCAGCTGCAGCCCTCGACTTCAGTGTTACTGAGCATTGTCATGTTGACGAGATTTGTAAACCAGTTTCCTTCTGTTTGTTATTATTGATGTGCAGCAGCATGCTAATTGCTGCTGACTTCAAGAAAAACACTATGGTATACGAGAAATAGTTTTTTGTTTTTCTTTGTTTTTTCTCTCTCGCTTGATGGAGGACATAATTTCGCTCCACCACATGTACCACATGTGGTGCGAATGACAATAAAGAATCTCTGACTCTGACATAAAAGATTCAAACAGCTCGTTTGCACCTACACATTCTTCCACGAAGAACTAAATAACTAGAGATTTGTTGTCACAGCACTCAACATGGAGACACCCCAAAAATGTATTTTGGCTGGACATGGGCACCAGTGACCCCCGCGATCCGAAAAGGAAGAGGCGAGTAAAGATAATGGATGGATGGCATGTAGTGTTTGAAAAAGGTCAGATTCAGCCGAACCAAACTCGATCGTGGTGACAATTTGCCCTTAAAAGTATGGAGGGGAAAGAGATGAGATTTACTAGAAATGTTAAGCACTAGTTGAGCTAGCCTCAGGTGGAAATCCTCTGGGGGGTGTGGGAGGGGGGTGTGGATGGGTGTTCTGGACCCACCCATTTTCAGAATAATAACGATGGACACCCCCCCCCCCACCCCAACAAATCATTTGAAAAAACTTTAGTTTTAAAGTAAATAAAGCATATCCATTATTTATATAGGCAAAATGATGCATTTATGATTTTAAAAAAATGACCCCCCCACACACACACACACACACGCACACACACACAGCATGTGGGAGAAGAGGGTTTGATCCTGGGTGAAAGCATGGCACTTTTCTTACTCAACCAAAATATTAAGGCGTTTTGTGGATGGCAACAGAAAACTTTCTAAAATATTAAGAGTCTTTGATTAGTAGAAACAATAGATCTTGTTTCATTATTTCAGTGGCTCATAATTTATATTGACTGACACTACATTTAATCATTTTGTTTTAAGAATATGTTTGTTTGATGTAGTAGATTTATTTAGAGAATGTATGTCTTCTTTTTAACATTATTTTTGTTTGGAGTATATGTCTTGTAAAACTGCTACAGATCAGTGACAATTATTCAATGACCATAAAAATAATTTAAACCTAATGAAATTAAGATAGGAGATAAGATAGAGCTGTATTGATCCTGCAGGAAATTGTTGAAATTATCTAAACAAAGATAATTTAAGTCTTCTGGACGATACAAAAAAAAAGGATAAAAATAAAATAAAAAAATTAAAACTTGTTGAAATGTTTCGTCTTTAATCCAAAGACGTCAGTAAATGGACTGTACTTATACAGCACCTTTCTATCTGATTAAGTTACTCAAAGCGCTTTCCACTACAATCTGTGCCTCATTTATCCATTCATACAGCACTCTACTAGATCTCTACAAAGATAATTGAACAAATCATTCTAAAGAGACTAATCAGAGCTTCATCACATTCATACACCGATGGGACACACATCAGAGGCTATGAGGGGTTCAGTATCTTGTCCAGGGACTCTTCAGCATGTGACTGCTGGTAGATTCGAACCCCCAACTCCTGCATTGGAGGACGATTGCTCTAACCATTCAGCCACAGCTGCCCAGTCAGTCACCATCGCCCGGCAGTCTGAGGAGCTACAATAAACTCAGTCTTATAAATAGCCCCTTCACATAGTGGGTCAACCAATTTGTTGTTGACATCCAGAACTAGCTGTTCTCATGATCAAGGAGGACCATCAGCCTAACAATTGGTCATTAGTGCCCTGATGGCCGCTTGCTATTTACAGAGGGCTCAGTGATACTAGCAATAACAGCATAGCAAGAGGGGGACAGTTAGACACGGAGGCCTCCGTCCCTGTTTAATGATGGATGGGTTCTTTTCACATAGATGGCTTCCTTCACTCCTCTCTCAAACTAACATTCCTCTATCAAGCATGTGCACATGTATCTGCATCCCTGAAAGAGTGACCTCTGGCCTGGATATGAGTGTAAACCACAGAGTCTAGTGATCGGTTTTACATTGGGGAAACTAAATAGCTACTGGCCGAAAGGATGGCCCAGCACAGAATGGTAACATCATCAGGCCAGGACTCTGCGGTTTACTTTCATCTGGTGGCGCAGTTGGTAGAGCTGTTGCTTCCCAGCGAGGTCACTGGTTCAAATCCCAGCCTGGGACCTTTCTGGGTGGAGTTGGTACATTCTCTTCATGCATGTGTTTTCTCCGGGTACTCCAGTTTCCTCCCACAGACCCATAACACGCATTTTAGGCTGATTGGTAACTAAATTGTCCCTAGGTGTGAGTGAGAGAGTGAATGGTTGTTTGTCTCGTTTGTCTCTCTGTGTCCCTGTGATGGACTGGAGACCTGTCCAGGGTGTACCCTGCCTCTCGCACAGTGATGGCTGGATATGGACCCCAGTGGCCCCAATGACCTCTGTTACCCAAAAAGGAAGAAGCGGGTAAAGATAATGGATGGACATTTGGTAGTGCTTGCGCTATCCTCCTTCAAAGTTTAATACCGGTACTCTTCCAGGACCTGCAGCGCCGTAAAGTGTAACCCTGACAGCCAAACTGATCTGTTCTCTGATTGGATTGTTAAATTTGTGATTGACCAATCAGCTGAGAGGAAGACATTTCCTGTCATAATTCGCACTTGAATGTTTGAAACTCACAGAAAGTTAGGGAACTTGCGCGCAGTTTTACACATAGTTTTTTGCTTAAACAGACCATAACAAAAAAGTAACTTGTATAACATAATTTTTTTTATTTTTTACAAATCTTCTTTACACACACACATTCATATCAACACATGCTCTAAGCAGAAATTCTCGTTTTATTTTATGAGTTTACAAAACTTAATTCAGAACTAGCAGCCTGCTTTACAACCACAAAATAATTGTAATTGGAATTTATGCTCCTACAGTAACTAGGGTTATTTTTTTGTAGGTCCATTAAAATAAGTGGTTTGAGTCCCGTGAAATAAGTTTCTCCAGTTTATTACAGATGTATGTTATTTATTATAGCAGATTGATCTTGAATAGTTTGAATTAAGTATTTATCTTAGTTTTTATTTAAATCAAGTTTTAATAGCTTGCACAGCTCTTTCCAAGAATACCACATTTTCTTTCTTATGCACCGTCAGAAAATATAATAAATAAAATTATTGTGACTTTAACACTGATGCATTGTAGCTGGATGTGTGTGACCTTTCACCATTTCTTATTCTTGTTCTGGCCCAAATAAGTGATCCAACTCAACCACTATGTATAGGATCTGCTCACAAAGCCAACATTTTTTGTTTGAACTGGTAAATCAAGAATGTTTAAACAAAATATATTTCTGGGTGATCAGAGATGAGAATTACCACGAATTACCATGCGCTACTTTTATTTTGGCAAAACACGCATACTGCTGTGTTTGTGATACTGAAAGTCTTCAGATCCGTTTTCATGCTCAAACAAAATGCTTCGAGCGTTTCTCCTCCTTTGACTGGTGAGCTGGTTCAGATTGTGCCGTGTCCACGCTTTGTTGATCAGGAGGAGTGCGTGGCGGTGTTTGTTTATGGATGAATGTTGTTTAAAAACACCTAGAGTAGAAAAGCATGCAGTTAGTGTCCCCGTTTTCACCTTTTAATGTGTGATGTTTGCTTAGACACATGACTCATTTAGTGTTTGTTTAGTGTCTGTTCCCAGCTGGGCTACTTCAAATGTGATTAAAAAAAGAAAACGAAAGACATTTACACCCACATTCAGAATTCAAAGTTCCTCACACGTTTTCAATGTTTGAACTCTGATTTAATCACTTCAGGTAATGAGCCTGCTGTGACTGTGGCACAAAATTTAAATGAAGTTTACTGAAACATGTTCTAATTAATAATTAACAGTGATAAAATTAATAACATCACCAGAAGGACACAGTTGCGAGGGTGGAGCTTGTTTCTTAATATATATATATGTTTCAGGTGACTTCTAACAGGTCTATTTGTGTTTACTGTGCGACCCAATAGTTATCTACTGTCACTGTTTGTGGAACATTGTGCGTAAATACATAAGTTTCTGTCTACCTTAATTAACTTGTTTATTGCTTAAAGCTAAACAAAAACAACAACAACAAAAAAATCTGTGCTTTTTGTTCTACAATATAAAAGCACTGAACACAAGTTTGTTTGTAATAAAGTGAATTTAATTAGTTTGAATTAATAGTTTAAGTAGTTACAAATAAATTAGCACAGTGGAACTGTGCCAGTTTTAAACTGTTAAAATTAGCTTGTATGAATAAATCTTGACTTTTGATATTTTTGTCAACAAGAGTGAAACAGCACAAGGCAAGGTCAGTGAACAAGGCCAGACTGATTCTGGCAGATCCTGATCATCCACTCCATGGTGAGTTCAGGTTGCTTCCGTCTGGACGCAGGTATCTGCTGCCCAGTTATAGAACGAACAGACTGAAAAACTTCATTCCTGTAGTGATCAGGCTTCTCAATGAACAATGATGATTTCTGTACTGTTAATGTTGTAATACGTCTTTAAAACATCTTCAGTTGATCCAAAACGCTGCTGCCAGAGTCTTAACTGGAGTTAGTAGGAGAGATCATATCTCTCCAGTTTCTCTCCATTGGCTCCCTGTCAAATCCAGAATCAAATTCAAAATCTTACTTCTAACCTACAAAGTTCTCAACAACCTAGCTCCATCTTATATTACAGATCTTATTGTTCCATATTTTCCTAACAGAGCATCTTGCTCTCAGACTGCAGGTTTACTCGTGGTCCCCAGAGTTTCCAAAAGCAGAATGGGAGGAAGATCTTTCAGTTATCAGGCTCCTCTCTTGTGGAACCAACTTCCAGTTTCTGTCTGTGAGACTGACACATTGTCCAGTTTTAAGACTGGGATTCAGACTTTCCTTTTTGATAAATCCTATAGTTAGGGTTGGCTTGTTATGCTGCTAGAATACTAGAGGACAAATTGACCTAATTTCCTTAAATGAATTGTTAAAATAGAATAGTTTTCATTTGATACTATTTCTATCTTAACATGTGATTCTTGACCTGCCATTGTGTATCTATTCCTCTCAAACCCAGCCGGTCAAAGCAGATGACCACTTGTCCTGAGCCTGGTTCTTCTAAAGGTTTCTTCCTCATGAGGGAGCTTTTCCTTTCCACTGTCACCTTCATACTTGCTCTAGATGAGAGTCTGTGATGGAGTTGAACTCAAGCAGTCAGCCTCAGATAAATAATGTTAAATTATTATTTTATATATGAATGTTTCTGTTCAGTGCCCTGAGCTGACTTCTGTTGTGACTTGGTGCTGTGTAAATAAACTGAATTGAACTGTTATTTTAATGTCTCAATGTCTTGTCTTGTATGGATGTTTTGTGTGCCTACTGATTGTGAAACAAATTGCCCCTTGGGGATAATAAAGATTCTTGAACTTGAAATGTGTGTGTTGACTAAACACTTGATGTGACTCGAGAATAGAGTGAGTGTACGCTGAGAAATCTGTGAATTCTTGTCTTTTTTTCTCCTGTCCTTCTCAAAAAGTGCTGTTTTGTCCTGTCATCCTGTTTTAGCCAAACCTGGTGGTCGTGTCAGGTGTCAGTACTTTCCCGCAGTGGACAAGGTGCTTTTTGTGGATGACTACGCCGTTGGCTGCAGAAAGGACCTGAACGGCATCCTGCTTCTGGACACAGCCCTCCAGCCTCCCGTGGCCAAGCCGGAGGACATGGTTCAGCTGGAGCTGCCGGTCACAGAGGTGGGAAACGACGGCATGCTGTTGCCATCAGACACAAATAAGCTCGGGGTTTGGTTCAGTAGGCTGGGCACTCGGTTCTGTTGACAGGGCGGTGCACCTTGCTTAGGGGAAACACTGAGGCTATATTATTTTTCTGATATGTTATAGATCAGAAAATATTTTAACATGCTATTTCTATTTATTTTTTATTTTTACAGTGTTGAAGAATTTTGAACAACAGTGAGGACATTTAAACTGTGAAATGCAGCAACAACAAAAATAGTTTGTAAACAAAAGTTTACAGTAAAAAAATATTGAGAAGTTTAAAAATACCAATTGAGAGTTTATGTTATGGTTGAAAGTTGAAACATTACTTAAAAATTGCTGCTTAGCTTAAGAGTGTTCACTAAATGTTTGGCACAACATGCTGAATAAAGCCAAATCCTAGATTTTTTTTGCTTTCATTATTTTTTGGCCTTATTTTTGTAGATGGTAGTCATCCCTAAAACGAAGACAAAAATCCAGAACCACCCTTGCAAGTCAGGAGGCTGGCAGGTCATGCTACGATAGCAGGATAGCAGGTCATGTACAACAAAGCAGGATTTGCTAAATTTGAACTCTAATAAAAACCTACAAAATGAAAAACAAAATGTTATATTCACTCCATTTAAAGACTAAACAGTGTCCTACAGGACATGTCAAACATGGTTGCAAAAAAAGAACTACAGAACTGACTGTTTCTTTGTGAAAATCCAAAATAATTAAACCAGTACAAAATAATGATCTTTATTATCACTAAAAGGCTTGTCTACAATGGCATTAGGAGATAAGATTAAGAAAACACGCACACACAGCTTCTCTGTTTGTGATGCTGGTGTGCTTTTCATACACGGGCGACACCCATAAAATGTCAGGTAGTGTATTTAACAGCATTTATAAGATGTAAGAGGGTCTTGCATGTGATTTATGACCCATTTGAGTTTCCATACATCCGCTTATTTTATTTATTTTTTTGTTTTCTTGTGCTCTCCAGTGTTTTCGTGAATCGCTGCAAACTAAAGCATTTTCACACTGCTGATTTGAAACAGGCAGGTCTTCAAGCTCGCGTGCTTCATCTGAGCCAACCATTCTTGCTTCGCTTTGATGTAGAGTGCTTCAGATAGTGTTTTTTTTTACTCATTTTTCTGTCATAGCAGTTTGTAAAAAGCAAAAAGAAACAAACATGTTATCACTTGAAATTAATGTGTTTTTCATTTAATAACATGCACCACTTGACATCAGTACTGCAGCACTTTGGTACAAATACACATATTGTTGCAATCCTAGTTTTCTTTAACACTAAATGAAGAGTGATGGCCTGTGTAGTTAGGCAGAATATATATTTTTTGAATGTTTACAACTTTATTTAAAAATATTCATTTTCATTAGAGGCAGCACGGTGGCGCAACTGGTAGAGCTGCTGCCTCTCAGTGAGCAGGTCCCTGGTTCAAACCCCGGTCCAGGGGCCTTTCTGGGTGGAGTTTGCATGTTCTCTCCGTGCATGCGTGGGTTTTCTCCGGGTACTCCGGTTTCCTCCCACAGTCCAAAAAACATGCATGTTAGGCTGATTGGTAACTCTAAATTGTCCCTAGGTGTGAGTGAGAGAGTGAATGGTTGTTTGTCTCGTTTGTCTCTATGTGGCCCTGTGATGGACTTGCGACCCGTCCAGGGTGTACCCCGCCCCTCGCACAGTGATTGCTGGACATGGGCACCAGCGACCCCCGTGACCCAAAATGGAATAAGCGGGTAAAAGAAAATGGATGGATGGATTTTCATTAGACAGATTACACTTTACTCAAAAGTAATTGATTTGTTGTTCTCATTTGAATAACGAGCTGAAATGAACATAAAGCTCAGTGTCGGAGTAGGCAGACTGTTGGTGCTGTCCTCGTACAGGAGCAGAGCAGGACCCTGTATAGAGAAAAACAATTTGAAGCAAACGCAGGTTAAAAGCAGCCACTCACTGAATTTACTGATTGGCAAATAGGAAATTTATTGTTGCATTGTCCCCACATTTGCCTGTGTGTGCGAAAACAATTTTTATATTCAAACAAGAAGGAAACCCAGCTGTGTACACTGAAGAATACAAAATGATTTGATCACTGTTCAGACTCTGGATCTGCTCATGTTGTTTTCTTGTCTTAAAAAAATCCACATAAATGAACAAAGTCACTTCAGCCAATTTTATTATAAACTAATCCATGTCTGCCGTGTGTTTGTTCGTGATCCAGCCACACCCAGATTAATGTGTTGTTCTTTAGGATTCTTCTGTTCTCTAAAACAACTCGCATTACTCAATGTTGAACTGAAGTATTCTCTAGTAAATGTACAGTACAACACTACACTTTGTGGCTGTTTTCTTGTGCAGAATATCGGTAGTGGCATGCATATCCTACAAATACAAAAACTGGAAGAAAACATCTTAATGTTTAAGAAACTTGGCATAATACACAATTTTGCCCGTTTTGTCACATAACTGGCATATTATTTTTTACTTGGTGTGGTCATGGTGAAACAGGAAGTGACATCAAAGGAGAACTCTTTAAAAAAGAGAAATCCACGGTCTTTGTTTATTGAAACAATTGAAATTCTGACTCTTTCTCTAATAGTGACTCAAAATAATGTAAAGAAACATCAGATTCTTCTCTACTCTCTGTGCTGTTAGCCTTTGAAGCAATGATCTGTTCACAGGCAGGCATTGCCCTTTGTCATCACTTCCTGTTACTGCACATGAAAATATCTCAACTGTTAATCTTAGTGGTTAAAATATTTTTTGCCATTATTATTATCTTTCTAAAAATACATTCATATTTATTACAAAAATGTCACAGGCTCTTTAAATCACCTTAACTGGAATAAACAGTTTAACAAGTCATGTTTTTATAAACTGAGACGGTCTTGGCAGCAGTGTAGAATTGTTAAAAATGGTTAAATTCAAATCATTTAAATCTTTATTCCTCTCTTTAGCCTTCATTAAGAGAATGGCCGATGACTAATTTTTGTCTCTTTCCCAGCTTTCTTTATGTCCTCACATGTAACATGTTTGTATGTTTAGGCTCAGCAGATGCTGTCTGCCTGTCAGGAAAAGATCGATGTGTCCAACACCGAGGGCTACGAGCTCTTTATCAGCCAGCTCAAAGAAGGTCTAAAGAATACCTCGCATGAGACTGCAGCCAATCACAAAGTGGCCAAGGTAAGTTTGTCAGCCAGTTGGAAAAAGGTTTTATTTGTTGCATGTCACACATGAAGAGAGCTGCTCTGTTGTTACTGAGAGTTGGTCAGTAGTTAGAAACGAGGGTTTTTGAATGGGGAGAGGCAGCAATGTGTGGTAAAGCATGTGAGCCATCACATTTTTTTTCTTTTTCTCTCTCTGTTTGGGCCATAATTTGCCCTTTTTTATTCTCAAATGTACATTTCCCAGTTTGTGTTGCTCTCCCCAGGAGATGAGAACAGACATGAATGACTTTGTTTGGGGTTAAAATGTCAGTATTGTGGCAATTCTTTCTGTAACACAATTTAAAGTTCATAATTTTCAACGCTGATTGTTAGGTTTAAACACGAGATGATGGAGATTGAAGAAAATACATAAAATACAGATGATACTCAACCACTGGCTCATACTGATGTCTAAAGTATAACTTTTCTGTTGGGGTTGTGTTTAGGCGATAATTTATATCTGTCAGAATGTTGTTTATCTCCTGCTGTGAAAATGGAGGATCAGGGAAACAACCTCCCAAAAGACTCCAGTTTCTGAAAATGTTCTTGCAGCAATGGTGCAGCTTTTAGTGTCTTTAATGTGAGCAAACATGGTGTGGGCATTAAAAAAATAAAGATGGATAGTTTGGAAGTGGCATGGAGTGAGTTCTGATTTTTACAAACAGACAATGTCTTAAAAATACATTGATAAGCACAAGTTCAAAAAAGTTAAACATATTGGATAAAATTTATATTTTTGTAAATTTATAATAATAAAATAACAGGAATGCAATCAAAGTGATCACTTATTAAACTTATCATCTATAACCTTATCCAGTTGTACCTTATCTAATTGATCAGTTTAGTAATTTTTTTGTTGCTCAGCTGTTGTTAACCTGATGAAGCTCCATTGTTCTCCTGGGACTCAGAACTCGTGTTCTACTGACCGAAAGGGAGGAGCGACCAATCAGCTCAGCTGTACACTGTCTCACAATTTATTCATTTTGTTTTCTAAATCATTCAGCTCGAAATGTGATATTGGACCACTGAGATGACAGTGTAGTAGACGTATCAAATGTGTCTTGAAGCTGCATTGTTTGTAACTTAGTGTAGTTAGCTGCATGACTGTCTGTACCTCTGGGAGCTCTCCTACTGTGCAGCACTTTAGTTTATGGTTACTTTACACATTGTGTCTACTACAACCATAGCAGTTGTGTGAGGGGCGGGCTGCAACACAGTTTCTCTGCACTTCCTCATAGCTCAGCGCAGTGATTCTCAGACACATAAAATAACTAAGTTGTCAAATGGTCACTTATTGAATTTTCCAAACACTGCAAAGGAGCCAGTTAAACAACAACAACAAAAAAAACTTAATGACAACAATCCACAACAACCCATTACACAATTTAAAAAAATAAATTTGACTGCTTTTTTTTTTCCCTTTACAAAGTTTATGGATTTCTGATTACTGTTGATTTTCTCAAAACTTGGTGTTTTGATCCCACAGTTGTATCCTGAGCTAAACTTTAAGATCCTATTTAGAGTTTGTGGACAGCGTCAGAGGGGTCACCAACCTTTTTGAGACGGAGAGCTGTTTCCTGGGTACAGAGCAACACAAAGGCCTACTTTGTTTGATACAAACATGAATTTTCACAGCTCGTCTTTAATTGTAGTATAGATAATAATAAATTTACATATGATTCAGAGATTCAGAAAGATTTATTTGTCATACGCATCTCATGTGGTACATGTGGTGGAACGAGATTATGTACACAGGGTCCCAGTTACATCAAACAATAAAATGTAAAAGAAAAACAGTAATGAGATCTAAAATATGAACTAAGAAAAACATCAACTAAATAATACACTAAGCACTAATAGCAAAAAAACATTCTGTCGAACAACAGCACGAACATGAGTTTGTGTGAGCAGATGAGCACGCATGACCATATCAACATGAAATAAATCAGCAGCAACATGAAACAGATCAGCAGCAACATGTGATTTTTCACAGTGATTATCCTGGTTAGAGATTCATGAGTCTAACAGCTTCAGGGTAGAAGCTGTTCCTCAGTCTACTGGTTCTACACTTAATGCTCCTCAACCTCCTTCCTGAGGGGAGCAGGGCAAAAAGTGTGTGTGCTGGGTGAGTGGGGTCCTTCATGATGCAGGTGGCCCTCTTCCTGCATCTAGAGGTGTAGATGTCTGTGGTGGGGAGGCTGACTTTGACAGTCTTCTGTGCAGCTTTCGCCACTCTCTGCAGAGCTTTTCTTTCTGCAGCTGTGCAGCCTCCATGTCACATGTTGATGCTGGAGCACAGGATGCTCTCCACTGCACACCTGTAGAAGGAGGTGAGGACTGAGCTTCCCAGACCAGCTCATCTCAGCCGTCTGAGGAAGTAGAGTCTCTGATGAGCTTTCTTGATCAGGCTGGTGGTGTTGTTGCTCCAGCTGAGGTTGTCATTCAGGTGTACACCCAAGTACTTGTAGCTGGAGACCACTTCCACCGCAGATCCTCTTATGTTCGGGGGGGTGGGGTGGTGGTGGTGGTGGTGTAGGTGTGTTTGTTCCTTCTGAAGTCTAAGATCATCTCCCTTGTCTTCTTCACAATGATGTGAAGGTTATTCTTCCTGCACCAGCTCTCCAGGTGTTCCACCTCCTACCTGTAGCTGGACACATCATTGTTTGTGATGCATCCCACCACCAGTGTATCATCTGCAAACTTAACGATATGACAGCCTGGATGGGTAGTTGCACAATCATACGTGAGCAGATTGAACAGGAGGGGTCTCAACACACATCCCTGAGGGGAGATGGTGCTGAGGGTTATGGTGGAGTAGGAGAAGTTGTGGATCCTCACTGACTGCGGTTTGTTTAAGAATCTATGACCCAATTGCAAATGGAGGGGCTTAGTCCTAGTGTGAGTAGTTTGTCCATCAAGGTTTGGGGGATCGTGGTGTTGAAGGCAGACGTGAAGTCCACAAAGAGCATACGGACGTAAGAGTCCTTCTGCTCCAGGTGATTGAGAGCAGTGTGAACCACAGAGGAGATTGCATCCTTTGCTTATATGTATTGAAATCCCGAAATTCGCAAGGGTTATGTTTTTAGAGCACTCATGAATTGTGAAAAAACATGAATATTAGATGTGGTCAGAAAAGGCCTATAAATTCAGATTTTTTTTTAAAGAGCTTAAACCCTAAATATGCTCCCAATACATAAAATAAACTATATACGTTTAATAAAAATACAGTTAACTGTATGAGTACTCGCCAAAATAAATGATAATGATGATGCAAAGAAGAGGATTTACAACTCCTCATGTGGTGCCTCTGCTTCAGGAGTTGTATCTTCTGACAGGTGTCCTTCTGGTGGGGTTTTGTACTGGATGTCCATGATAGGTTTGCATCCTTCTCAATAATTTTTTGTTTGAGTAGGAGGCTAATGGCTCAGAATAGGAGGCTGGAGTCATTTCCCAACATAAACACAGATGTTCTGTGTGGTGAAAATATTGGTGAACGCTGACCGTTCAAACACTGATCACTGATGAAAATGTCTTACCAGCGTCACAGGCATGAAAAGAGGTATGAAGTCATAATCAGCAGCAGCTGTCCAGCATCAATTTTGTAGAGCGAGATAACATGCATTTTCAAGAATCTAATAAAGAATTATTTCACAATGAAATCCTGATGCATGCTCAGTATTCCAGGTTAAAAAAAAATCCAACAAAGTTAGGTCAGGTCCTCTGGACAGATGCAAAAATATATATATATATATTTTAAATTGTTGAAACACTTCGTCAGAGCTGCACTAAATTCAGTCTTATAAATGGCATCTTCTCATAGTGGATCAACCAGCTTGCTTGTGACTGCCAAAACTAGTTGTTCTCATGATCAAGGAGGACCATCAGCCTAACGACCAATCGTTGGTACCCTGATGACCGCTTGCTATTTGCAGGGGGCTGTGTGATATTAGCAATAACAGCGTTGTAAGAAGGTGACAGTTGGACATGGAGGCCTCAGCCCCTGTTTAATTTAATTTTATTTTATTTAACCTTTACAGTGGGTACAGAAAGTATTCAGACCCCTTTAAATTTTTCACTCTTTGTTTCATTGCAGCCTTTTGCTAAAATCCAAAAAGTTAATTTTATTTCTCATTAATCCTCACTCAGCACCCCATCTTGACATAAAAAAACATAAATGTAGAAATTTTTGCAAATTTATTAAAAAAGAAAAACTGAAATATCGCATGGTCATAAGTATTCAGACCCTTTGCTGTGACACTCATATTTAACTCACATGCTGTCCATTTCCTTTTGATCCTCCTTGAGATGTTTCTACTCCATTGGAGTCCAGCTGTGTTTAATCAAGCTGATTGGACTTGATTAGGAAAGAAGCATACCTGTCTATATAAGACCTCACAGCTCACAGTGCATGTCAGAACAAATGAGAATCACGAGGTCAGAGGAACTGCCCAAGGAGCTCAGAGACAGAATTTTGGCAAGGCACAGATCTGACCAAGGTTACAAAAGAATTTCTGCAGCACTCAAGGTTCCTAAGGGCACAGTGGCCTCCATAATCCTTAAATGGAAGAAGTTTGGGATGACCAGAACTCTTCCTAGACCTGACCGTCCAGCCAAACTGGGCAATCCTGGGAGAAGCGCCTTGGTGAGAGAGGTAAAGAAGAACCCAAAGATCACTGTGGCTGAACTCCAGAGATGCAGTAGGGAGATGAGAGAAAGTTCCACAAAGTTAACTATCACTGCAGCTCTCCACCATTTGGGGCTTTATGGCAGAGTGGCTCGACAGAAGTCTTTCCTCAATGCTAGACATATGAAAGCCCACATAGTTTACCAAAAAACACATGAATGACTCCCAGACTATGAGAAATAAGATTCTCTGGTCTGATAAGATGAAGATTGAACTTTTTGGCGTTAATTCTAAGCAGTATGTGTGGAGAAAACCATGTACTGCTCATCACCTGCCCAGTACAATCCCAACAGTGAAACATGGTGGAGGCAGCATCATGCTATGGGGGTGTTTTTCAGCTACAGGGACAGGACGACTGGTTGCAATTGAAGGAAAGATGAATACGGCCAAGTACAGAGATATTCTGGAAGAAAACAATTCAACCATCCAAGCTGACGGAACTGGAGAGGATCTGCAAGGAAGAATGGCAGAGGATCCCCAAATCCAGGTGTGAAAAACTTGTTGCATAATTCCCAAGAAGACTGATGGCTGTACTAGCTCAAAAGGGTGCTTCTACTCAATACTGAGCAAAGGAAAGGATCTGAATACTTGTGACCATGTGATATTTCAGTTTTTCTTTTTTAATAAATTTGCAAAAATGTCTACATAGCTGTTTTTTTTTTATGTCAAGATGGGGTGCGGAGTGTATATTAATGAGAATTTTTTTTTTTTTTTTTTTTTGATTTTAGCAAAAGGCTGCAATGAAATGGAGTGAAAAATTTAAAAGGGTTTGAATACTTTCCGTATCCACTGTATTTATACAGGTTGAGTCACGATTTTCAAGAGAGACCTGTTTTGGGAGCAGATGGTGAGGGTTAAGGGCCTTGCTCAAGGGTCCAGAGTGGGGCAAATGAGAGTGGCTGGATGGTTTCTTTTCTCAAAGATGGCTTATTTCACTCCTCTCTCAAACCATGCTGTTCAGTGTCAGGAGGTCTGTGATCAGTCTTACATTGGGGCAACTAAACTACTGGCCAAAAGGATGGCCCAGCACAGAAGAGCAACGTCATCAGACCAGGACTCTGCAGTTCACTCTCATCTGCAGGCCACGGGTCACTCTTTCAGGGATCAAGATGTGCACATCCTGGATAGAGAGGATCGTTGGTTTGAGAGAGGAGTGAAGGAAGCCATCTTTGTGAAGAGAGAAACTTTTTTTTTTTTTTTTTTTTTTTTTGGTGGTGGTGCGGGCAGGGGGTTTGAGAAACATTGTGATGGTAAGTTGCTGTTTTTGTTTCTAAATAGTGATGAAGAGGGTTTTATGTCTGAATGGCAGCATCAATGCCATTATTAGCTTTGAAAGACCGAACCATATAAGTATCCCATGTTTCAGTCATCCCTTCCAACTCCTTCGCTGTCCTAATAATCTGCAACAGACATTCCAATTTCAGGCCTTGCTCCTCCTCTGTCTCTGGATCTGCAGCTTCCTTCTCTTTAGTGCCAGACCTAGTTAACTCCAACAAAGCCTCATCTATTAAGAGTCCAGAATGGGCATCAATTAGGTTGGTGACCTCATCTTGAGTGATGTCATTAAAACCTTCACCAACAAGTATCTTTGCCAGTCTCGCAGCCTTGTTGACAGCTTCGTGCTGAATTTCTTCAGGTGAGAAGCCGTTGGAGTCATGGACACACTCTGGCAATAGCTTCTTCCAGCATACAGTGCCTTGCAAAAGTATTCGGCCCCCTTGAACTTTTCAACCTTTTGCCACATTTCAGGCTCCAAACATAAAGATGTCAAATTAAAATTTTTTGTGAAGAATCAACAAAAAGTGGGACACAATCGTGACGTGGAATGAAATTTATTGGATGTGTCAAACTTTGTTAACAAATAAAAAACTGAAAAGTGGAGCGTGCAATATTATTCGGCCCCTTTACTTTCAGTGCAGCAAACTCACTCCAGAAGTTCAGTGAGGAACTATGAATGATCCAATGTTGTCCCAAATGACTGATGATGATAAATAGAATCCACCTGTGTGTAATCAAGTCTCCGTATAAATGCACCTGCTCTGTGATAGTCTCAGGGTTCTGTTCAAAGCGCAGAGAGCATCATGAAGACCAAGGAACACACCAGGAAGGTCCAAGATACTGTTGTGGAGAAGTTTTAAAGCCGGATTTGGATAAAAAAGATTTCCCAAGCTTTAACCATCCCAAGGAGCACTGTGCAAGCAATCATATTGAAATGGAAGGAGTATCAGACCACTGCAAATCTACCAAGACCCGGCCGTCCCTCTAAACTTTCATCTCCAACAAGGAGAAGACTGATCAGAGATGCAGCCAAGAGGCCCATGATCACTCTGGATGAACTGCATAGATCTACAGCTGAGGTGGGAGAGTCTGTCCATAGAACAACAATCAGTTGTACACTGCACAAATCTGGCCTTTTTGGAAGAGTGGCAAGAAGAAAGCCATTTCTCAAAGATGTCCATAAAAAGTGTTGTTTAAAGTTTGCACAAGCACCTGGGAGACACACCAAACATGTGGAAGAAGGTGCTCTGGTCAGATGAAACCAAAATCCAACTGTTTGGCCACAATGCAAAACGATATGTTTGGCATAAAAGCAACTCAGCTCATCATCCTGAACACACCATCCCCACTGTCAAACATGGTGGTGGCAGCATCATGGTTTGGGCCTGCTTTTTGTCAGCAGGGAAGATGGTCAGAATTGATGGGAAGATGGATGGGGCCAAATACAGGACCATTCTGTAAGAAAACCTGTTTGAGTCTGCAAGAGACCTGGGACCGGGACGGAGATTTATCTTCCAACAAGACAATGATCCAAAACATAAAGCCAAATCTACAATGGAATGGTTCACAAATAAACGTATCCAGGTGTTGGAATGGCCAAGTCAAAGTCCAGACCTGAATCCAATCGAGAATCTGTGGAAAGAGCTGAAGACTGCTGTTCACAAACACTCTCCATCCAACCTCACTGAGCTCGAGCTGTTTTGCAGGAAGAATGGGCAAGAATTTCAGTGTCTCCAGTGCAAAACTGATAGAGACATACCCCAAGAGACTTGCAGCTGGAATTGCAGCAAATGGCGGCGCTACAAAGTATTAACGCAAGGGGGACGAATAATATTGCATGCCCCACTTTTCAGTTTTTTATTTGTTAAAAAAGTTTGACACATCCAATAAATTTCATTCCACTTCACGATTGTGTCCCACTTGTTGATTCTTCACAAAAAATTAAAGTTTTATATCTTTATGTTTGAAGCCTGATATGTGGCAAAAGATTGAAAAGTTCAAGGGCGCTGAATACTTTCGCAAGGCACTGTATATTGAGGGTTTCTTTTTTCATCTCATTAAGAGCAGCTTGGATGACTGACAAGCAAGTTGAGATTGAAATGTTATGAAAGCAACACTTAAATGTAAATTTCTTGCCAATGTCCATTGCATCCACAAGGTGTTTAAGAGGATTCCTGGTATAGAGTCTTGAAGGCATGGATGCCTTGGTCTGTAGGTTGGATGAGGGAGGTGTTAGCAGGGAGAAACTCAATCTGGACTCCCTCGCAATGCAAATACAAAGGGTGGACACCAGCATTACCCATAATGAGCAACACCTTGAATCCCATGCTTAAATTGTGGAGGTATTCCTTGGCTTGAGGAATGAAGCACTGGTGAAACCAGTTTGAAGCTAGGATTTTAGTAACCCAGGTCTTGGGGTTGTGCACTCAGTAGACGGGCAGTAGTTTTTTTTTTCTGATTTGTATACGAGACCTGGTTTCATCATGTAACCAGCAGCATTGCCACACATAAGCATCAATCTGTCCTTCTGTGCCTTATACTCTGGAGCTTTTGCTTCATCCTTCAAGATATAAATTCTAGATGGCATCATTTTCTAGAACAAACCAGTTTCATCCATGTTGAAAACTTGTTCAGGCTTGTATCACTTCATTTTGGTGTGACTGAAGGTCTCATGGTAGTTCTCTGGCTTCTTTGTGAGCAGATGCTGCCTCTTCATGCAGAGAAACACTTTAATATTAAATTGTTTTTGGAAATGATCAAACCATCCCTTACTGGTTTGAAAATTTTCTAGCTCCTGCGCAGTTGATGGTTCTCGTTGTTCTTCAGTACATTTTACAGTGTCTCTTGTGACAGCTGGTACAATTTTCGTTCTTTCTCACAAATTATGTTACCATCCAAGAGGATGTTTTTCTTCCTGCAATCTGTGATTCACAATGCCAAGGCAGATTCCATCCTGACAATATTTTGACTTCTTACAGTTGTTACCTTTCAGGCACTTTCACAGTTACTTATTGCTACAATTATACTGATCGCTGCTTCATTCTTTATGTAGCATACAGTGTTTTTGTTGATGCCATAATGGCGTGCTACTGTGGCATAACTTTGTAGTTCCCAAAGCAAGTCGTTCGCCCCTCTCTCTTAATTTTCTTCTTGTGCTTAGGTTCATTGCAAGAAACCTTAGAAGATGCAGGGTGGTTAGGGTTAGGGTGGCATCTTAACCTGGTAAAAAGAACCAAACAAAAAACACGAGCAAAACAGTGAGCAGTTGCACACTATGTAAATGGACTGTACTTATATATCACCTTTCTATCTTATCAAGACACTCAAAGCTCATTACACTACAATCTGTGCCTCATTTACCCATGCATACAGCACTCTATTAGATCTATACAAAGATAATTGAACAAATCATTCTAAAGAGAATAATCAGAGCTTTATCACATTCATACACTGATGGGACACACATCGGAGGCAACGAGGGGTTCATTGTCTTGCCCATGGACATTTCAACATGTGACTGCTGGTGGATTGGAACCCCCAACTCTTGCATTGGAGGACGACTGCTCTAACCATTCAGCCACAGCCACCCCATGTGGGACTATGTGGCACAGTAAACTGAAATGTTGCGCTCCTGAAAGAGGATGGGCACAGGGCATGTCAGATTCTATTTTTTTCCATATGGAATTTTAATTGAATTTATGTTTATGTTAGAAAATTAGTAAATTATATTGTTCTTCATAATTTAGCTTTAAAACTCAAAATAAAAAATATTATATACCTTACTGTATTGTACTGCAGTTACAGTTACCATGAAATTGCAGGGATTATTGCAAATTATTATTGGGTTCCATGAAAAAATTAGGGAAAGACTAAGTCTGCAAACTCTGAACCAAACCTTTGCATGGGTTCACTGTATGTGATTAAATGAATGCCTGATTACATCTTAATGTTAAGGGCTCCTCACAATAATTATTAATAATATACAATGATGGACATGATAAATCATAATTAATAAGTGATTATAACCCTCTGTGCGGCTGCAGTGCTGATCTGCCGTAGAGAGTTCTCAGTCTGAATCCCTTTTGTGGCTCTTCTGTGTGTCACTAAGGTCGTTTTCACACCAGATAGTCCGGTAGACTCTGTTCGGTTCGGGACCAATACTCATGAGCTTTTGTTTACATTTGAGCTGGTGCGTTTGCATTCACACTGCACTGTGCAGTTGAGTCAACCTGTTGAACCAACCTGTTCCCCCGCTCACCTTTGGGGGCGCTGCACCAAGAACTACTGAAAGAAACGACACAAAAACCTCTGAAGACACGTCTTCTTCTGTAAATAAAAATAAAAACAAAGTGGCATCAAGTTTTAGCAGTTTTAGGAGTTATATTTGGTCATTTTTCAAAAATGAACTTAGCATGAGCAGAAGATGAGACAGAAGACCATGGAGAATATTGTTTTTCACACAAGGCAGCTGACGGCTCCATATAAGGCCAGAGAAATGCGTGTTTGTTTACCCTGCGGAGCGGGGCTTAGTCTGTTTACATTCACACTGTACTGGAACCGCGCTGGAGTTCGCTTCTACCGGACCGAGACCTAGGTTTTAGCCCGGGCCAGAGTTTGCCTTTTTGTTCCGTGACAGAGTTCGATGGCGCGTTCACACCTCCCTAAACGAACCGGACTTTCTAAGCAAACGAGCTAGAGTTCGATTAAAGCGGACTAAACAGGGCTGGTGTGAATGCACCCTTAATTGTCCTTAGATGGTTGGTTGTCTCTTTGTCTGTGTCCCTGTGATGGCCTTGTCCCCTGCCATCACTCGAAGGCAGCTGAAATAGGCTCCAGCCTCTACCTTTACCCTGACTAGGAACATGGGGACATAATGGATGGATGAGCTACTGTGACAGGAAACCTGTTTAAACAGAAAACATTATTTCTTTTATGTTAGTCTCAGTCAGTAACATTTGAAATTCAGTGTATTTGTTGTAGTGGACTAGGCCTCCGACCAAAACCTGCCTCTGAAGACCTTCATGGGACAGGAACTGTTATTTCATTAATTTGAATCCAGAAATACAAATTAGCTAATCCAGAGACTGTCTAATTGTATCCTGAACTAATCAATTGAAAGAACACTGTCTTTTTTATTATCATCACTATTTTACAATATCTTGATAATCAAAAGTGTGTTTAGTTCATACCATTTTTAAATGTTGAAGTGAACCACTCATTTTAAATCAACTGTGAAACAATATTAATGATTTTTTAATCCTCATTTAAATTAGAAATCAAGTTAAATGTCTATTTTACAAAGTATTTATGCATTTTGATCTTCTGTCTGAAATGAGAAAGAGTGATGTCGGTCAAAAGTCGGAGACAGTCAAAAACAAGTTGTTAGAACGGGTTGTCGTGTTTTTAAAACTCTCAGACAGTAAATAAAAAAACTGGCACCTGCAGTGTTAGTCACTTCGCTAAAACATTTCTCTGTCTATTCCTAAAACATTCTTGCTGTTTTCTTGACTTGTAAAAACCCTTTGACGTCACTAGAACCACACCCCTGTTGGTTGCTTCAACCAATCAGGACTTACTAAAAGTGACAGGAAGCAGAATTCTTTAAAAGTCGACACTTTCTGGAGTCTTTTGAGTTCTTCTGAGTCCTCTGAGTTTTCTGAGGTTCTGGGAGAGTTCTAGCTGTTCTGGAGTTCTGGAGTTTTTCCACTGCTGGGTGGAACTTCGGACTCAGTTTTCCAGTCTGATGGAGTCATCCATCTCTACTGGAGCCACGACACCTCGCTGTGGCTCCACCAGGCGAATGCCCTACAACTTCTGAGGAAGTTTGTTCTGCTGAACGGAGTATCTCACGACTTCTGCCGAGTCGCAGCCGCCCTGAGGAGACGCTGAAAGGTAGTGTGCCAGGGACCTCTTGACCGTAGCGGACCCATCCTCTGCCAAGGTAAAGAGTCGTCACGAGCTTCACTACAAGTGTACTGCGGGCGCTGCGTTTGAAAGGAGCGTGTTGTTCTGGTCTACAGACATACATCTTCCTTTAAACTCCTCCATAATTTCCCATCTTTAAACTTCTATCTTGCCAGTAATTAATCTAGAAACCTTCAGAAATATCTGTTGTTTTTATTAAGTAAAACGTGCCAAGTTTTATTAATCAGAGCCAATGAGTTTAATCAAGTGTACAATGTTTTGATGTTAAATTTTGATTCTGTTAATAAATGACCACATTTATTTTGATGGGTCAAAGAAAATTAACATCTCTTGTCACTGATTAAACTATCTACGCACAGTACCTCTGTCACATACAATGTAATTAGCTCGAAAAAGAGAGAACCCGTTATTTTAAATATGACTGTAGTGAAGCTCTGAAGCTAACCTAGCCTTTAGAACACTACATTGTAAAAATATTTTTTGGTAGTTTTATAGGAATAAACACATTTGTAACATTTGTAGAGAGTGGTGGCGCAGATGTTAAAGAAGGTGGGCCTCTGTGATCGGAAGGTCGCCGGTTCGACTCCCTGGACCGACATCAAAATGTGGGTGGAATTGATGAAACACTCACACCTGCCTCCACCCACATTTGCCCCACTTTAGTCTCTTGAGCAAGGACCTTAACCCCCACCATCTGCTCCTAAAAACAGGTTTCTCTTTAAAATGAGTCCTCATGACTCAATGAGGACTACCTGTATAAATAAATGTTAAAAACAAACAACAAAAACCTTCTTCTTATTGTTGTTCTTCTTTCGGCTTTTTCCCTCTTCAGGGGTCACCACAGCTAGTCATCCTCCTCCATCTCTCTCTGTCCTCACTCCAACTACCTCCATGTCTTCTCTAACTGCATCCATATATCTCCTTTGTCTTTTTCCAGGCAGCTGCATTTTTATAACATCCTTCTACCAATATCCACACTGTCCCTTCTCTGGACATGTCCAAACCACTGTCCCTCCTCTGGACATGTCCAAACCATGTCATCTCAGTCTGGCCTCTCTATCTTTATCTCCCAGTTGTTCAACCTGTGCTGTACCTCTGAAGATCTCATTCTTAATCTTATCCATCCTTGTCACTCCTAAGGAGAACCTCAACATCTTCATTTCTGCCACTTCCAGTTCTGTCTCCTGTCTTTTTGTCCATGTCTCTGTCTCCAGATCATACAACATAGCTGGTCTCACCACTGTCTTGTAAACTTTTTCTTTGACCTTTGCTGACACCTTTTGTCGCAAATCACTTCTGAAACTTTTCTCCATCCACCCCATCCTGCCTGGACTCTCTTCACTTCTTTACCACACTCCCCATTTTCCTGGACAGTGGACCCCAAGTCCATGAAGTCCTGCACCTTTGTGACCTCTGCTTCTTGTAGCCTCACTGTTCCACCGGCCTCCCTCTCATTCACACATGTACTCTGTCTTACTATGACTTACTTTCATTCCTCTTCTTTCAAGTGCATACCTCCACCTCTCCAAGTTCTCTTCCACCTGCTTCCTGTTCTCACCACAGATCACAATGTCATCTGCAAACATCATAGTCCACAGGGATTTATTGAAACAACAAAAAACATTTATTCAAAATACACCTTTTTCTTATTAAATAACATAATAATAATAAAAAAAACTACGGTTTTAACAGTAAAATCTTCAAGTCTTTCAAACTTTGACATTTTTAAATTAATCATGTCACATTAGTACTGATCCTCAGATCTGCAGCATTTTTAACTGATTGTCACATCTTCTACTCTCATCATTTGACTTTTAACATTATTCATCCTTATTTTTTTCAAGACCTCCATAACTGAAAATGCCTCATTTAGAAACACTACCGTTTGCTCAAAGCTGCTTTTAACACTGACATTTTTCTACCTGTCATGCTGCTAGTCAGGTAGTTGGCATTAAAGCTAATGTGATAGCTGGTGAAGTGTTGCTCCACATTTTGGAGTTTTGCTCTCACCACAGTCGCCCCACAAATGAGACGCGCACACTTGTCTTTCACAACTGTAAAAAAACAACCTCTTCCTCCCAATCACTGTGAAAATACTGTTTTCTTAAGGTTTTTTTTGTATTGAACGCTTTTTGAACTGTTAAGTTTTTTTTTCCATTTTCCTTCTTCTATGAGAGGTCAACATAGCTTGTATCTGGGCATGATTCTGAACTTTGACCCCAGACAAGATACTAATATGTATACATAAAATTTATTTGAAAAGTTCTTCTTTTTTATTTCAATTTTTCATTCTTGCATAATTTTTTTTAATTTAAAAACATTTGACGTTTTATTTCATTTAAAATTTTTATTTTTTAATTATGAGTGCTAATTTTAGAACATGCCCTGCGGATTAGGATTCACAGGGTCCCTGCGGGCGACTGGGTGCCCATGGGCACCTTGTTGGTGACCCCGGTTTAGATCAACTACTGAAGCTTCTGTAACAGTCTTAGTAACATAACGTTTACATAATGATAACCTAGTTAGATTTCACTCGTTTATAGTGTTTAACGCCACACACTGCCATCTCTCAGTGAATGTCTTGGTATGCTTCAGCAGCAGAACAAAACAGTTGAAGGTATATCGAAGGAATGAATTTAAGGAGATTATGGTAAAACTGTTTTTTATAATTTGTTGGCTTTGGATGGCTCAGATTATATAACTGCCATTAATCAGATTACAATCTGTAACGTTTATCTGTTACAGTCAAAATCTTATATGTTCATGTTTCTTTATTGTCATTTGCATCACATGTGCTACATGAGCTGGAATGAAATTGTGTATTCAAGATCCCAGTTACACCCAAAAAAAGTAAAAATATTAAATCTAAAAAGAGACGGTATATAAGGAGCTAAGATATATGCTAAACACTAATAATGTAAAATAATTTGGTATCTTAAACAGCAGCCTTAACGTGAGTCTGTAGTGAGCAGATAGGTATGAATAAATAGAGCAGCATGAGATAATCAGTAGCATGAGATCAGCAGAATGTACAGGTCCTTCTAAAAAAATTAGCATATTGTGATAAAGGTAATTAATTTCTATAATGTAATGATAAAAATGAAACTTACATATATTTCAGATTCATTGCACACCAACTGAAATATTTCAGGTCTTTAATTGTTTTAATACTGATGATTATGGCATACAGCTCATGAAAACCCAAAATGCCTGTCCCAAAAAGCTATTAACCTAACCATCTGAATCAACGACGTAACTCTAAACATCTGCAAAAGATTCCTGAGGCTTTTAAAAACTCCCAGCCTTGTTCATTACTCAAAACCGCAATCATGGGTAAGACTGCCGACCTGACTGCTGTCCAGAAGGCCATCATTGACACCCTCAAGCAAGAGGGTAAGACACAGAAAGAAATTGCTGAACGAATAGGCTGTTCCCAGAGTGCTGTATCAAGGCACCTCAGTGGGAAGTCTGTGGGAGGGAAAAGTGTGGCAGAAAACGCTGCACAACGAGAAGAGGTGACCGGACCCTGAGGAGGATTGTGGAGAAGGGCCAATTCCAGACCTTGGGGGACCTGCGGAAGCAGTGGACTGAGTCTGGAGTAGAAACATCCAGAGCCACCGTGCACAGGGGCGTGTGCAGGAAATGGGCTACAGGTGCCGCATTCCCCAGGTCAAGCCACTTTTGAACCAGAAATAGCGGCAGAAGCGCCTGACCTGGGCTACAGAGAAGCAGCACTGGACTGTTGCTCAGTGGTCCAAAGTACTTTTTTCAGATGAAAGCAAATTTTGCATGTCATTCGGAAATCAAGGTGCCAGAGTCTGGAGGAAGACTGGGGAGAAGGAAATGCCAAAATGCCAGAAGTCCAGTGTGAAGCACCCACAGTCAGTGATGGTCTGGGGTGCCATGTCAGCTGCTGGTGTTGGTCCACTGTGTTTTTATCAAGGGGAGGGTCAATGCAGCTAGCTATCAGGAGATTTTGGAGCACTTCATGCTTCCATCTGCTGAAAAGCTTTATGGAGATGAAGATTTCATTTTTCAGCACGACTTGGCACCTGCTCACAGTGCCAAAACCACTGGTAAATGGTTTACTGACCATGGTATTACTGTGCTCAATTGGCCTGCCAACTCTCCTGACCTGAACCCCATAGAGAACCTGTGGGATATTGTGAAGCGAAAGTTGCGAGACGCAAGACCCAACACTCTGGATGAGCTTAAGGCCGCTATCGAAGCATCCTGGGCCTCCATAACACCTCAGCAGTGTCACAGGCTGATTGCCTCCATGCCACACCACATTGAAGCAGTCATTCATGCAAAAGGATTCCCGACCAAGTATTGAATGCATAACCGAACATGATTATTGAAGGTTGGCGTTTTTTGTATTAAAAACACTTGTCTTTCATTGGTGGGATGAAATATGCTAATTTTTTGGGACAGGCATTTTGGGTTTTCATGAGCTGTATGCCATAATCATCAGTATTAAAACAATTAAAGACCTGAAATATTTCAGTTGGTGTGCAATGAATCTGAAATATATGAAAGTTTCATTTTTATCATTACATTATGGAAAATAATTACCTTTATCACAATATGCTAATTTTTTTAGAAGGACCTGTATAATCAGCAGCACAGACAAGTCACATATCACCAATGAAAGTGGCATTACAGTGATATCTTTTTTTTTTTCACAGTGATTATTCTGGTTAGAGATTCATGAGTATAACAGCTTCAGGGTAGAAGCTGTTCCTCAGTCTAGTGGTTCTACACTTAATGCTCTTTAACCTTCTGCCTGAGGGCAGCGGGGAAAAAAATGTGTGTGCTGGATGTGGGGGGTCCTTCATGATGTGGGTGGTCCTCTTTCTGCATCTGGAGGTGTAGATGTCTGTGATGGTGGGGAGGCTGACTCCAACATCTTCTGTGCAGCCTTCATGCCACATATTGATGCAGGAGCACAGGATGCTCTCCACTGCACACCTGTAGAAGGGGGTGAGGTGGAGAGCATCCTATAAGCTGCTTATCATAATTTTATTAAAAAAAAAAAAAAAGGTTATCAGCCGTAATATCTGTGCGCAGTGCATCTGGAAAGTATACAATGTTTCACTTTTTCCACATTTTGTTACAGTAGCCTTATTCAAATATGTATTAAATTAATCTTGTTCCTCAAATAGTTTACACAAAGTATCCCATTATGACAATGTGAAACAAGATTTTTTTGAGATTTTTGCGAAATTATTAAAAATGGAAAACTAAGAAACCACATTTATGCATTTTCAGTCTTTGCCATGAAGCTCAAAATTAAGCTTGGATACTGTTTCCTCTGATCATCCTTGAGATGTTTCTATGACTTAAATGGAGTCCACCTGTGGTAAATTCAGTTGATTGGACTTGATTTGGAAAGACACACTGGTCTGTAGAAGGTCCCACAGTGGACAGTGCATGTCAGAGCATAAACACCAAGCATGAAGCCAAGAGAACTGCCTGTAGACCTTTGAGAGAGGATTGTGTTGAGACACAAATCTGGGGAAAGATACAGAAACAGTTCTGCTGCTTTGAAGGTCCCACTGAGCTCAGTGACCTTCATCATTCATAAATGGAAGAAGTTTGGAACCACCAGGACTCTTCCTTGACCTGGCAGACCGTCTATGCTGAACGATTGGGGGTGAAGGGTCTTAGTCAGGGAGGTGATTCAAGAACCCGATGGTCACTCTGTCAGAGCTAGAGCTGTCCTATGTGGAGAGAGGAGAACCTTTCAGAAGGACAACCATCTCCGCAGCAATCCACCAATCAGGCCTCTAGTGGCCAGACAAAAACGACTCCTTCATAAAAGGCACACGACAGCCCATCTGGAGTTTGACACCTGAAGGACTCTCAGACCAGGAGAAAAAAAATTTTTTGGTCTGATGAGACAAAGATTGAACTCTTTGGTGTGAATGCCAGGCGCCATGTTTGGAGGAAACGGCTCATCACCAAAACAATACCATCCTTACAGTGAAGCATGGTGGTGGCAACATCATGCTATGGGATGTTTTCATTAGAAGGAGCTCACAGACTAGTCAGGATAGAGGGAAAGATGAATGCAGTGATGTAAGCCACCAGTATACTCCCGCGTACATCCGTTCTCGCGTACATAAGCGTGTACTGTACGTAGAGGGTTCAGACTTCGTACTCCAGCGTACACCCCGAGCAGCTGCAGAGCAGCTTCACAGACAAAGGACGTTTACCTTTGGGACAAATTGAGGTCGCTGATTGGTCATTTACTGACACGCCTACTGGATTGATTGACAGGTCGGTATAAAGAAAAAAGTGAACGCTGGCAGCCTCAGCCGCAGTGGTGTTCTGTGTTTATATGTTGTTAATAAAAAGATCTAAAAAAAAAAAAAAAAAAACAGGGAGCGCTGGTCCTGCAGCCCACACATCAGACCATCCCACCAGGAAATCTCCAGACCCTCCTGCAGCCACGCTGGACCTGAGTTTAATTCGCTCGTGACAAATTCCTTAATTTCTCACCATTTCAGTCATGGCATCAACGGAGGAGGAAGAGATCACTGCCTCTTGGCAAAAAAACAAAAGAAAAGGCCAGATCAGGGATGAAGAAGGGGAATTTAATACATTGGTGTCACATACAAAACAGTCCGTCGCTGGGCAGTTTATTGTGCGACACCGCATACGCGTATGCGGTCGTAAAAATTTGAGCTTTGCACGGACATGCCCTGGGGGGTACGCTCGTACCTCCGCATATGTACGTGCGTACCTCTGTGTATGGACGTACGCGGGAGTAAACTGCTGGCTGTACAGAGACATCCTGGATGAAAACCTGCTCCTTTGAGCTCTTGAACTCAGACTGGGGACATGTTCATTTTTCAGCAGGACAACGACCCAAAGCCCATGGCCAAGATCTCAGAGGAGGAGCTTCATGACCACTCTGAAGGTCCTGGAGGGGCTTCAGGGCCACTCTGTGAAGGTCCCGGAGAGGCTTCAGGACCTCTCTGTGAAGGTCCTGGAGGGGCTTCAGGGCCACTCTGTGAAGGTCCTGGAGAGGCTTCAGGACCTCTCTGTGAAGGTCCTGGAGAGGCTTCAGGACCTCTCTGTGAAGGTCCTGGAGGGGCTTCAGGGCCACTCTGTGAAGGTCCTGGAGAGGCTTCAGGGCCACTCTGTGAAGGTCCTGGAGTGGCCAAGCCAGAGTCCAGACTTGAATCTGATTGAACATCTCTGGAGATATCTGAAAATGGCTCTGCAAACATCTTCCATCCAACCTGATGGATCTTGAGAAGTAGTGCAAAGCAGAGTGGGACAAACAGTCTAAAGACAGGAGTGCTAAATTTGTGACATCATATTCAAGAAGATTTGAGGCTGTAACTGCTGCTGAAGGTGCATCAACAGAGTCCAGCAAAAGCTGTGAATACTTACATAAATATGAATTCTTAGTTTTCTATTTTTAATAAATTTACAAAAATCTCAAACCTTTTTTCACATTGTCATAATGGGTTATTGTTTGTAGAATTTTGAGGAAAGAGATTAATTTAATATAATTTGAAATAAGGCTGTAACAACAAAATATGGAAAAAGTGAAGCGCTGTGAATATTGTCTGGATGCACTGTATATGGAAACAAATGCGTACGGTGTAAATGTTTTCTCTCTTCCATGGTGTGTAAACTATGAGAGACTATCATTGTTGACAGTGTTTGGTAAACAGAAATGTTGCCTGTATGCCATTGTGCCCTCATGTATCAAACCTTACTGTGTTCATTACAGATAAACATCCAAACAAAGGAGTCTGTAGACTTAAATAGACCTTCTTGAGAGATAAAAAAAAATTATAGTAGTCATTTTCTGTGGATTCTTCCTGCGTTGGTTAATTTCAGTGGAAATTTTAGTTTAAAATTCTTGGATTTTGAAGTTCAGTTTACAGCACTATGTTTGCATACAGTCACCAATACGTACACAAACACGTTCAAGTCAGTGTTTTTTTAAATGTGGGCAAGACCAAAATGTGGTGGGGTTTATGAATTGACACTTGAGAGTTGACTTTACTTTTACTGCATTGATGTGCTTTTTATGTTAGACTGAATTATCTTATCGCAACAGTTACTAGTTGTTAACTTATAAACAATGTCTTAAGTTTTTGCAATGTTTGCAGCATTTTCACATTTAAAAACAAATGTGGAACGGAGAGCTTAAAACAGAAAGTCTAATGGTGTTTTTAAGTTGTCTTTTGTATCCACATGCCTTTAACAAACAGGATATACTTTAATGATTTATGGTCAAGTTTGTTTTTGTCAACTTGTTTTATAATTGCTCTCCCTAATGTTTCCTTTTTTCCCTGCTTCCGTATCATTATTAGTGGGCAACAGTGACCTTCCATCTTCCTCATCATGTGCTGAAACTTGTGGCCAGTGCCATCGTCAATGAGTTGAAGAAAATCAATCAGAACGTTGCTGCCTTGTCTGTGGCCTCCTCCATCATGGACCGGCTCTCCTACCTCCTGTCCAGCGCCAGGCCTGAGCTCGGGGTGGGCCCCGGGCGCTCTGTAGATCGGTAAGAGCTACCACTTTGTCACAATGTGAAATTTCTATTATTGCAGCGCAAAACGAACACTCAGAATTGAATAAGGATTTAACTTGTGTGCAGTCAGATAACTTCTTAAAAACTTGTATTAAATATTTTTCAACCCCCAAGATATTTTATTTGCCACAGAGAGATGTTTATAGGAATTTCTTTTTTTTTGTCTGTGTGTGGTTTTACACATCAGTGTTTCATCTAAATAACTTGCCATGGTGGGACGCTCATCTCATCTGTGATTTTTGTCGACCGGGGTGGGGAAGGAGACAGACAGATGCGCATCTGTACTGTGCGCTGTTTGTACCGACAGTTTTTGAGCTGGGGGGGTGGGAAGTGGTTCAGCATGAGAGAAGAGGCCTTTAGATGTTTAGCTTGCGCGCTTGTATTGTATGCCACTAGCTTAGTGCTATGTCAGTGCAGGTTTGGTGTGGTGGGCGGAGCGGGGCGCCCCACTTGTATATTGGTAGGGGAACCCTGCATCACATTCAAAATTATAAACTGTGGTTCTGGAGGGGTGCATTTGTGTGGTAAGTGTGGCACATAGCTAACACCTGTTTTTGTGACTTTACAATAGTGACTTTAAAAATATCCTGATGTCTTAATATTTTTTGCAATTTTATTGAAAGCCTGCTTGAAGCTCTCTCAAGCTGTGAGGCCCAAAATAAATAAAAAATGGCTTCAGTTATAAACATTGTGTCTGGAAGGAACCAGGTAGCACTCATGGAGCACACATGGGACCAGTGACACATGGTGCCAGTGGCATCAGGGGATGTAACAATTTAATGATAAAATTATCTTTGGCAATTTTTAAGAAATGGTTTTCAGGTATTTCATATAACCTCTTCTGTGTTAACCCAAACCAGTGCCAATTGCTTTTGTTTCCTAATTAAGCCATTTGTTTAAAATTACTCTCTTAGCAATAAGAAACACCCTTTGGCTCGCTACTTAGTTTTGATTTCCCTCTCCTTATACAATAAACATTGAATGTGCCTGAGAGTTTTCTGTTTGGGTGGAGGTTGGTGCCGTCTGCTGTGTGTTATTAGGAAACTAAACTCTCAGTAAATTAGATGTAAACGGATAAAACATTTTCTGAGACCGCTTTTATTTAATTGTCACCGTATAGTCATTTAAAATGCCTTTTGAGGGCATTTGTACGACACTACAAGTATGTTTGGTACATTTCCAACACCTTGTTGAAAATTACGTTTATAAAAAGATTGCATGCACAGTCCAGCGTCACTATCCAGAGCAGTGTGCAGAATGCTGTTTGTTGCTCTCTACAGATCACTGATGTACAGCGAGGCCAACAGGCGGGAGACGTTTACATCATGGCCACACGCTGGATACAGATGGGCTCAGCCTGATCCCATGGCTCAAGCAGGGTTTTACCACCAGGTCTGATCTGAGAAGTTCAACCACATTAACAACTCTGTGCTTTGTTGACAGCCTGCAACTTTGAACATGAGTAATGCTTAATGGTAGCATTTATCACATTAAATTAGCCATTTTTCACCCTTACTTATTATTATTTTTATTATTATAATTATTTTTTTTACAAACAATTCAGTGTAGGGAAAACTGCTGTTTAAATGTTGAGATGCTCTGCTAACTTCCACTTTCTCTCTTCAGCCTGCCTCAACAGGGGATGACAGAGCCATGTGTTTCACCTGCAGTGTGTGTCTGGTCTGTTGGGAACCTACAGATGAGCCCTGGTGGGTGCAAAATATTATTTATGCAGTTTATGTTAGCCTTAACCTGGTAATGGACATTGTCACAATAACACCTCTCCATAAATTTTCCAGGTCTGAACATGAGCGTCATTCTCCCAACTGTCCGTTTGTAAAGGGAGAGCATACGCAGAACGTCCCGCTGTCAGTGACACTCGCAACAAGCCCCGCCCAGTTTCCCAACAGCCCCGACAGTTCAGACAAAATTGCCTGTTACGGTTTCGGCAGCTGCCCACAGTTTCTGGCTGCAGCCACAAAGAGGGGCAAGATCTGTATCTGGGATGTTTCCAAAATGATGAAGGTCAGAGGAGGAGGTCATCAAACATGAGACTAATCTGTCCTGTCTGGTTTGCAGTGATGTAATGGTAATAAAAAGAGTTTAATCCTGATGTTCTTTAAAAAAACCTTCTTTTAAAATTGTGTGCTGAACAGGTGCACTTGAAGTTTGACATCAACCCGTATGACCCGGCCATCCTCAGGCAGCTGGTCCTGTGCAGTGGGGAGCAGGGCCAGCAAGTTCTGACCGAGTCTCGGAGACCAACTCTGACCTGGTTGGAGGAGTCGTCGTCTTGCTCTGACCTGCCCAAGTTAGAGGGAGACAGGTAAAACCTGCACAGATTATATGTTTAAAAATAAAGAAACATGGGAAGTATTCTAAATATTCATCTTATTTTAACTAAAAATTAATAAAATTACAGATTTTCATCTAAATTTGCTGTTTGGAAATCTGTTGCAGTAATGCAGCAAACTATAAAATGTCACAAATCAATTTATCGAGGTGCAGGTTTCCCCCATCCACACTGGACGACAACTCTATTGTGATATAAAAAAATGAGCCAGAGCGTGGATGTCTTTGCAGAATTTTGGCGAGGTCTTCATGGACTACCGTATTTTTCAGCCTAGAAGTCGCAGTTTTTTGCATAATTTTATGCCCCGCGACTTAAACACTGAAGCGACTTATTTATGGATATTTCCGCTTTATTAGACATATTTGGACTGATGCGACTTATAGGGCGGTGTGACGTGTACGGCGGAAAATACGGTATTAAGAATGCAAGAGGCTTCCTATTATGGGCGCTAGTTGTGAAGGGTTTTAAACAAGCACCATGTGCGGTTGTGGTAGTTTATAGTAGCAGTGTCATCTTATTCAAGGTGTGGAGCTCATGCACACCAGAATACTTAGCTTGGTTGTTGAGGACTGTTCACGCTGTCCTCATGGCTAGGCTCACAGCTCTGTCAAGCCCACACTGTGCTCACAGGGCTCCCAAAATGTTGATGCAACAATCTTGGCACATGACAACTTGAACAGAGAGCAGTGGAATCCAATATTCTGCTATAAAAATTAAGAAAACATGTTTAAGTGAAGCGTTTCCATAACATGCCAGAATCTTAGTTAAAGCCTGTTCACTGCTTGATGAAGTAGCTGAGAGCTGCAGCTGAACTTGAGAAGAAAATTAGGCATCAACAAAACAGTAGGGGCTTCAATGGAACTTCAACTTTATAAGTGAGTTAATGAGAATACAAGTGCCATCATTTTTTGTAATAATTATAAAATTTGAAGTAAATTTGATATTCACATGTGAAGCTATTTTACAAAAGTAAGGAGTGTTCTCTCATGTGAAATAAACGTGTAGAATTTTATATTTCTAAAAGGACCAGGGATTTTATTTTCACCTATGAGGACTGTTTTAAATCACTGAATGTTCTGTTGAACTGCAACATTTTGCTGTCTTTTATTGAAATGTGTTCATGTTTATGACCATTTGGATATTTCCTCTTTTTGTTTATTATTTTATACAATAGCCTACAATTTAATAAAGGAGGATTTTACATTCAAGGCTATTCAGTCCTTTAGGTGCAATAAATGCAACATTTTTAAACTCTGCAAATAATAATTGTGATTACAAAATTAACAAAAATAATTTATTATTATTTTTTTTCTATAATTGAGCATCCCTATGTCCTACACCAAGTGTTTATATAACTGACGGGCTTTGTGATGTTACCACAAGATGTCTAATAACTTGCAGTTGTCAAAATACAAATAAGATCATTGTGATGATGTGTCAGCCATTTAAAATATTATATTTCAAATGTCTGACACATTGTCTGAAAGTTGTAAAGTTGCTGAAATGAGGTCAAAATTCTGACCTACAGATGTTCTGGCTTTTCAGTTTAGCAGAAAATAGTTTTTCTTTCTTTATTTTTTACTTTGATTAAACTATGAGGGACACAAATGCAGCCTGAAACACAATTGGGGATGTCTGCATAAATAAAAATATCACTACGAGTACAAATGATCAAATGTGCAGGAAACAGATGTTTTACATCTGCACAAAATAATATTTTATTTTTAAGATTTATTATTTCCCACATAATCTGGTATGGTAAATTTCTTAATGTTGTTGTCGACTGAGGAGTAATGAACATGGGGATCAGTCGTGCACGATGCAACCAGAAGTCTGTGATCATGAGTTTTATTGGTGTTTTCAATCACATCTGGTCTTTTCAGTGATGACCAGTTGGAGGACTCGGACAGTGAAGATCATTCCCGGTCTGAGTCAGTAACGGGTAAGTAATCTGCTAACGTCCTTTGAATTAAAATTCAGATGAGTGACAGAAGACCAGACAGTTTATCAAAATAACAAAACAAACCCTAATATTTTCATACAAGATAAAAGATGAGACATCATTTGCATCAGTAGAGTCCATGTTGCATTCTAAATTATACTTGTAGATCTGCCAGTATGGCTTCCTCTTCTCCCCATTTGTCTGTGCCCAACTTCTCACACTGCCAGCCGTCACCGCCTCTCCCCTTCACTGAACTCACCCCACCACTTCATCTGGAAACTTGCAGGCAGCGACAGATGGAGACAAATGGGTCCTCCTGCCTTGAAACAAAAAACTTACAAAACTCTTAGACCCATAATCCAGAGGACCTGACTTAACTTTGTTAGATTTTTCTACCAGGATTACTTTATGCATCAGGATATCTCAGACCCATGCCTTTCCTAATGAGAGAAAACGTGAGAAGTGGCAAGACATTACTAAAGTGGTAGCCCATCGTGTTGCTGTCATATCAGCTCGACAGGACTTCTTGTTTTTAGTGACAGCAGTGCTAATTTCATCAAGGCGGTGTAACAATAAGTCGGTTCGGTTTTGCTCAAACTTTTGTCTCGTCTTTGGTGAGTGCAATATTTGATCAAGTCAGTATTCCCTTACCATTATACAAGCAGGGTGCCCCGCCCCGTCAACGGAACTGAGCACCCCGCCTACCGAACAGAACTGCGCGCACCCCCACCACCTGTCAGTACAGACGTAGCACTAAGCTAGCTGCGTGCAATACAGGCATGCTAGCTAAAAAGTTAAAGGCAGCGTGACACGCTGAAACACCCTCCCCCGTTTCGAAAACTGTTTGTACAAACAGCACTCGCAGCTCAGCTGTGTCTGTCTCTTCTTTCCCACCCCCACCCCCCAGAACTGCCAGTACAAACACACGCAGCTCAGATGTGTCCCCCCCCCCCCTCAACACAACAATCACGGATGAGATGAGTCAGAGTCAGTTTCTTTATTGTCATTCGCACCTCATGTGGTACATGTGGTGGAGCGAAATTATGTACACAGGGTCCCAGTTACATCCAACAATAAAATTTATAAGAAAAACAGTAATAACATCTAAGATATGAACTAAGAAAAACATCAACTAAATATACACTAAGCACTCATAACATAAAAACATTGAACATCAGCACAAACATGCACACAAACATGAGCGCCCCACTATGGCAAGTTATCTAGGGGAAACACTGCAAGTCATTTGATGTTTAGCCTTTTGTTATGTTTGCGAGGTATTTCTTCTGTTTACAGAAGTGTTGCATAATTCTGATTGCAACTTTACATATTTATATGTATAAGCAAAAGACATAAAAATGTAACTGGTCCAACATTATAATGTTGACTAGAGAACCCTCACATCTGGTATTGGTTTGATTTCAGGCCACCCATCCCAGTGGGAGAGCATGGACCTGAGCCTCGGGGTGACGGCGTTAAGTGTACTCCATCAGCCAGAGAAGCTTCAGTGGGAGGTGGTGGCCAGTGTACTGGAGGACACAGTGAAGGACTTGGAGGAGCTGGGAGCAAACCCCTCATTAAACCAAACCAAGGCCCACAGCCAGGCAAAAACTAAAGACAAGGTGCCCGAGCACCACAACATTCCCTTTCCCTGCCTGTTGGCTGGAGGCCTGCTCAGTTACTGCTCAGCATCCAGCACCCCCATGCCTGTGCCCCCCACCGCAACTCCATCTTCAACACGTAGGACCACAGGGGGTCCACATAGGACTCAGGGCCCTGAGACTTTCCCTGGCCCTTTACAGGAACAAGGTCCCATGGAGATAGATCCTTGTAACCCCCAGACTGCAGCCCAGGAGCAGAGTTTTTCTAATCTTTCAGGTTCTCAGCTTACGAGTCCCTCCTCTCTGCCAGTTGTACGAAGAACTATACCGATGCTGCTCCTGTACAGCATCAGAGAGGTGGACGACAAGTCCTCAGGACAGGTCTTTGCTCACATGAACAACCTGATGAGCAAGGGGCTCCATGAGGAGGGCTTCACTGTGCCACAAATCATTGAGATGGAGTTTGATACTCATGAGCAGCTGCTTCTTCAGGATCCTCCGATCACCTACATTCAGCAGTTTGCTGATGCAGCAACTAATCTGGCAGGGCTGGATGGTCACATGGACAAATGGAGCACGTTGGCCGCAGCATCTGTCTCCACTCCACCTCGACCTGGAGCACTGGTGCAGTGCTTGAGGCTGCCAAAACAGCTGGAGGAAGAGAATCTTTATGTGGACTCCATTATGCCGTGTTGGGACGGAGTCCACCTTCTGGTTTGCTTGCAGCCTTGTGGCTCCGAGTCTCTCAGTGCTACAAACCAAGTGGAGGCTCTGAACAATCTCAACCGTCTCCATTCAGCCTTGTGCAGCCAGCGCAAAGTAGACCCTCTTCACACAGTGGCCAATGGTGTGGAGGGCCATCACCCAGGGGGGTCACCACCACAGACTCCCCTCATACTACCCCCAGGAGACCACCAGCAGCAGCAGAGGTCCCCGAGTCGTGGCAGTGGAGGGGGCTATCTTGCACTCTACAAGCTCAACTACTCCACCCGCATTGTCACTTTGGAAGAGGAGCCCATTAAGGTGCAGCAGATCAGGGACTCTTGTGATGCCATTACCTCCCATATATTACTCCCCCCAGATGTGCTTGACAGCAGAGAAGATGAGAGCGAAGAGGCCTCTGAGGAGGCTCTTCCTTCCGCTCCAAAGAATGGTTTATCTGGGCTTGAAACAGGTCCAGGAAGCTCTGCTTGCTCTGGAACTGGGACTGCATGTGGAGCAGCCACAACCAGTAGCAGCATTGGTGTCACCAGTCTTTCCACCTCTGCCTCCAACCATAAAGAGTGCAGACGAGCAGATATGGCAGGCCTGGGTCACCTGGTGGTCACCACACAGGCTGGGTATATTATGATTTTGGACTTGACCACATTGGAGGTTCTGGCTAAAGTGGAACCACCTAAAAAGGAGGGGTTAGCTGAAGAAACGGACCCTTTTGTCTCAGTTACTTACTGCTCTGGGACCGACCGCCTCTGTGCCTGCACTAAAGGTATGAGTTTTGTTCTGTACTTCCTTATTTTGAAATACGCATTAATAATGGCTAATGAAATGGACAGACAGAAGAAATTGTGAACCCTCGTTTAAATATTTCATATAGCTTTTTATCACAAGGATGACACTTGTTTTTTTTATACGTTTATTTTCTCTTCATTTTCTTTTTTTTATTGTTTTGGGAGCCACAACTTTATTTGCAGAAATACACATTTGCTTAAATGCTTCAAATGTCTATATTTAAGCCGTCAGGATTAAAAGAACAGTTGTAGGTTTTGGTAAATGTTTTTGTGTAGTAGTGTATCTGATGTGAAATCCAGTTTTAACAGGGTAGTGGGTACATTTACATCAAAGCCTTTTTTGCCATATTATGCTCACTAGAATATAGATTATAGCCTAATAGATTATTAGTTTTAATATTTTTCAGTTTGTGTTGAGAACAATGTTCAGGTTCGACTACTCATTAGTTCATGTAAATAAACTTGTTTTGCAGCAGAAACCACATTTAAGTTGGCACTGCTACACGACAATTTTAACATAACGCAACTTGTGACAACATTTAAACAAATATAAGAACATTGTAAAGGTATGATTTTTAAAATAGCCATCAAGAAATACATAGGTAAACAAAAAAACAAAGGGAGTTTGATTAGATTTGACAGTTCAGGGAACAAGAAACCAAACTTTTTGGATTCACAGCAGATGCAAAATGCTTGTCATCTGAGCTTTATTAGAATTACAATATCCATCCAAATTTTAGTTGTCTAGATAAAGTAGTTTTGAATTATAATGCAGTATTTTACTATTGTGTCACGAAAAACGTGAACACTTGCTTCTAGAGGTATTTGGCTGTTCCAACACCACAGTGGTCCCAAACACATTAAAACTGAATGGATAAACAGGCTAACTTTAAGCTTGTCAAATGACCCTACAAGGTCTAGACTTCAACCCTATTGAAAACATGTGAACTATGGTTCAATGGCAGGTTCAAGACAAGAAACCGGACAATTGAAATGAGCTCTAAACAATTCTTCTGAGGAGAGTGGTCAAATATTCAACCAAAATTATGCCAGAAACTGGTTGATGACAAACCCCCCCCCCAAATATTATCAACGGTGTATGTATGTATATATGTATTTGAGCCTGTTTGCATAATTTAAAGTAAATCCACAATAAATTTTCACGGAAAAAGAATAGTTCAAATTGTTTAGTGCCTGAAATTAATTTTACCTTCATGCTCATGATGGATATAAACTGAGCACAACTGCAGGTTACTGGCCAAGAGATTCTGAAATATATATATGAATACAGTCATCAGATACCCAGCTGATCTAATAGTTAATAGCTTGGCCAAAGTAGGAGATGAAGCCACTGACATCCCTCAAACTCCCAGAATCTGAGTTTCTAGTAAAGTGGAAGAGTAGGGCGAACTACAAGTTTTTTATATTTCTTGATTTGTGTGACTTTTGTGTTTTGCTGAAGGTGGAGAACTTCATTTCCTTCAAATTGGAGGTGTTTGTGACGATGTAGATGATGGAGACATGTTTATTGATGGCCCCCTTTCTAAAGGGGCTGAACCACTGCTTGAGGGGGTCAAGCCTTCCTCCAACCCTTCCAGTCCTGGAATCACAGGTAGAACTGACACAACCTCAAAAATTCAGTGCATTTCCTGTGATGTATTGGATCATGTGGTTAAATATTTCCACTTGGTCTTTGTGCAGGAGTGGATCTCCTGGTGGACCAACCACTGACCACTGAGGGCCTCATGTCTTTGGTGGAATTGACTCGCTTTGAGACACTGACGCCTCGTTTCTCGGCCACCGTGCCCCCATGCTGGGTGGAGGTACAGCAGGAGCAGCAGCAGCGACGGCACCCACAGCATCTTCACCAGCAGCATCATGGAGATGCAGCCCAGCACACCCGCACCTGGAAGCTCCAGAGTTACAGGCACAACCTTGTTTTCATGGTTTTAGTTTCTCAATCATTGATCCAGATGTTGTCTTTAAATTAATATGCAACAATAAATAAATTGGACATCTGTTCACAGTACTTAACTTTCAGTAATATTGTTCAGTAATATTATTACCGTGACATTTAGCCACCATGTGACTACGTTTGTGGTCAGAACAGCAAAGCTGCCTGCTTTTGTCACCCAAACCCATCACCAATGATTGTTTTTGTTCTAAAGGTGCTACTTCTCTTTTCTTTACCTCCAACCAAAGCATACTGTCTTGTTGCTGGCTTTTATCTTTAAACCTAAATGTTGAGACAACATTTAGTCATTGATTGCTATGGTAATTGATTATTTTAATTATTCCATCAATTACTTGATTAACTGGTCAAAAAATATTTTTATTTAAAATGGGGCTGGACGATATGGCCAAAACTTGTATCGCGATATATTTCTTAATTTCGGTCGATAACGATATAATTCGATATCGATATAAACAATATCAAAGCCTAAGAAAAACTGTAGAAACTGTACAAATGAATTAATGTTCACCTTTTATTTGTATTTAGCCTTCAACTAAATTTGAAATACTATCAAATAAACATAAAAAAATCTCAACTTTGTCAATATTAATAGTTTTAACTTCAAACAACATAACCTAACCCATGCAGCAAACATCTGCGTTTGCTGCATGGGTTTCTCTTGATACAGCTGGGGGTGTTGTTTCAGAGACACGTTGGCTCAAACTTTTCATCTTCTGTCTCGCATCATATTCTATCGAGTGGAATAAGTTAATGTGTTCCCACCGCTAGTTGGAACGACTCTCCGTCACATTTTGCAGCACATGAAACCTGCAGTTTATCGAATCTTAGATAGCCGAACCACTTCCACACCGTCAAATTAGTCTTTCCTCTCTTATTAATGATGTCATCCTCTTTCTCTTGGCTTGTGAAACCTTGTTCAGTCACATTGTGACGGTCATGGGCACTCATTTTGAAGTGAAAACTAAACACTCGTTGGAGATTAGCCTAGCCTGCTACCACTAACACCTTCTGGACTCGAACTCTGCATAACATCTACGTCACCACGCACTTACGTAGTTGTGTCGCACCATTTTCTGTTCGGGTTGAAACTGAAGCGGCCGCTCAACCTGAACAGAAAAAGAAATGCGTCAGTGAAACTCTGTAATCATATTGAAATATCAAAAATGTGCTTAAAACTCATATTGTTAATGAATAAAAATATATTGCGACATATATCGATATCAAATTATTGTCCAGCCCTAATTTAAAAGCAATAATTCAAAAGGAAAAAAGAAGTCTCTTAATTGTAAAGGATAGTTAAAACATTTTTCAAATAGAGCAACAACCCTCTGTTCAGTTCAGCGTTAAACCTATTTCCCTCCTTCCAAACCGTGACGTCCCACAGGCCACACCCCAAAAACAAACAAACAAAACAAAAAAACGTATTTCTTTCATTTTTTGATGTTTGTTTTGTTTTTCTGCAGTTCCAGCTGGGATGAACACGTGTTTGAGCTGGTGCTGCCCAAAGCCTGCATGGTTGGCCACGTAGACTTCAAGTTTGTCCTGAATGCCAACATTGTGAACATTCCTCAGATCCAGGTCACGCTACTGAAGAACAAAGCACCCGGGCTGGGCAAAGTCAGTGGTAAGGAAGCCATTTATTTACTTGCTGAAATTATTATCCATCTTGTGTGATGTTTGTCTTCATGGCAGAATGTGGTCCTTGACAGATGCTGAAACATCTGTCTGCACTGATTTTTGTCAGCTTGTGTGGAACGTAACTGCCAGCTCAATACTTGTTTGTATTTGAGAGGAGTGAAAACGTTCTTGCTACACAACTGGCCCTGGTTTACATACTTTATTACATTACAAACATTTACGTTACATTTGAGGGAGTGGTGGAACAGAGGTTAGAGAAGGTGGGCCTGTGACCGGAAGGTCGCTAGTTCGTCTCCCCGGACTGACAACATTAAAATGTGGGTGGGAAAGGTGAAACGCCACACTCTTGCCCCACTCTGTGCCCTTGAGCAAGGCTCTTAACCCCCGCCATTTGCTCCCCCAGGTGTCCTAGATAGCAGCTCTTTGCTCCACACAGAGGGCTGTGGTAGCTCACTGGTCTGTGGTTGCGTCAGGAAGGGCATGTGGCGTAAAAACAATTGGCAAGTCTTTGTGCAAGTTAGTTTGATACCTCTAAAGAAGGGAGCAGCTGAAAGAAAAAACTATTTTTTTTGCTCATTGTGAAATAAAGAAACTAATGTGGTATTTGTCCCGACAACTGCAGCGTGTCACACTTTAGTTTGTCTTCTCTCGAGTAGAGACAGCAGTGGACAGACAGATCTCCTTTCCTCTTTCAAACCTTCTCCATGCAAACGGTGAGAAGAACGGCCAGCCTCTGCTGCAGGACTTCACAGAGGACATCCAGTTCATGGACATCGAAGAAACATCAGGTAAAAACTACATTCCACCGCGTTGGTTTAAGATTAGTTGTTGTTTTTTTTCAGATGCTACAGAACTCCAACTCATACAGATCAAACTACATTGCTGTCAGGAGTAGAGCTTGATGATTTTACCCAATAATATTTTAATATTTTGAGGCTTTATAACAATATAGTGTTTCCCCTAGGTCACTTATGGCACTCATCTCTTAGATGAGTTTTGTCAATGTGGCGGGGGTGTGTGAGAAACTTATGTATTGCGTGCTACTTTTGTGCTGGCAGTTGTCAATTGGGGGGTGCGGGGTTGTGGGTGAAGGACATTTTTGGTAGGCAAGCTGCTCGGTTCTGTTGACAGGGCGGGGTGCCCTCCTTGTGTAATGGTACGGGTAACACATGCATATTAAATATGTTCAAATTAGCTTTTAGCCACTGTATTCATTCCAACACTACAGTTTTCTGAAGTCAGGAACCATGATTCAGACCTCAGATCTCTGATTTTGTTCTTTCACTGGGTAAATACTTGGGATGCACCGACACGTTTTTTTTTTTTTTACACTTCCGATCCGATCCCGATCCCATTTCGATAACATGATCAACATTGATTTTATACGCTGTAATAATCTCCTCTCAAGTAAAATTTGTACAAATATATGCATGCATGTCCAAAAAGGCAACTTGAGGTAAGTTTTATTAATATTGGATAAGTTTTAAAGTTAAAATTAAATTCTGCTAAAACAAAGCTTTTTCTTTTAATTCCTAGCTATAAAGTGGATATTAAAGTGATTAATTAAGTGATTGTTTAGTTATTTTATATTTTTTTAAATAAGGGACAGATGTAAGATTTTTTTTCTTCTTTCTGCACTCTTTTCATTCAACGTTTTGTTTTTCATGAATTTGTTTTGTTTATTTTGTTTCTTTTAAATGAATGAATAAATGAATTAAATTAAATTAAATGTTAAATGGCTTTAACATCTGCTACGTTCATGGCATAAACCAGCTTTTTGTTTCATTTAAAAATATATATATAGAATTTTCTTGTAATTTTCAAATCATGTTTTTTATGATTGTCTACTGTTGTATTGATAAATATCTCCTGGAGGGAAAACTATATCTTGGCTGCAAGTATCAAGCTGTGAAATCCTTTGTTTTCTACAAATGATAGTGGTTGGTCATTAATTATGAAGTTTAGCAACTTCTCGGCAAACATTTGAGCTCCGTGGTTTCAGCGATGTCTTTTTCTTGTTCAATCCGAAGCAGGCAGCCTGATTTGGGGCAGCCCCGCTCAGTCTGTCCCTCCTCAGAGACGGGCAGACTGAGGGGGGCAGATTGGACGTGGCTGGCCAGGGTTGAGTCGCCTCTTTCGGTTTGAGCAAAGAGCAGCGCCCCGCTGAAGCCACGGAGCTCGAATGTCCAACGTAAAACTAACTTTACCGCGGTTTAATGTGGCGCTATGGCTCTGCAGACATTGCACGTTGCTGTCTTGTTTTGTGGTGTTTAGTGTAAAATACTTCCACACAGCGGACATGTTTAGATGAAAAGTTTGTTAGCTGTTAGCCACAGTGCTGCTAACTCAGTCCTCACGTTGTAGCTGGCTGCAAACTATGAACTGGATTTCCTGAATGTGAGGCGGGTCTTATTACTCTGGGTTCATGAGACACGCCGCCGTTCAGGAAATCCATTTCCAAAGTTTGAAGCCAACATGCATCATGGATCAGAAATCTCTGCAGTTTGGATTGGAAAAATCCGTTGCGCAAATTATGCTGGTATCGGAGACAGATACTGGATCGGATCCATCTCTAGTAAATAACAAACTTTACAACTGGTACCTTTCATGTTGCAACTGTAGAAGTAGCTTTAACCAGTTTGGATCCAGCACAAAACTTAAACTACAGTTAGGTTTAAAGTAAATACAGCACACATTGTGCCTGGAACCTCTTAAAATGATCGATCTTAAATCACAGTGACCACTGATTTAAACCTGGGACAGGCTAGTGAGTAGCATTCTGTTTGATTCTGATTCTGCACAAGGATCTTTTGATGATAGCAGTAATTAACAAGTCCTCACTAACTTCTGTTGAGCTTTAAAATAAAACTTTATACGTAAACACCCACCATAGAATTTTCTGAATGACTGGGGCCAAAGACTCTACCAGAGTTTTCTGAATGCGGGGAGTGAACTGTGGTTTGTTAAAAGCACATGGAAAAAGCTGATATCCAAGTCCATTACATGCAGAAAATGAAAAGATTAAAACATTTTTTTGATATTAAAATTAGTCATTAAAAAGTTTGATGGGGGAGTAACACTCAGTACATCAAATATTCTCAATTTTCAGTATCCACACATTGTTCTCTACAGCCCCCCCCCCCCCCACCCCACACACACACACACACTCACTGATCTCTGTTGTACGTTTAAATGTAAAGTTGTTCAGGTAGGGAAAGGTGTGTTTGGATAAAGTTGTCATGTTTTAGTATTTTGTGTTAAACATGTAGAATTAATGACTTGGTTTTAGACAACGTGATGCTTCCTAACAAAATAAAAACAACAAATTTTTAAAATTTAAATTAATTTCTCTAAAATGCTAAATTCAAACCTGACTTTGGTGTTTAGTTCTTAGAAACAGTTTTTTCTGGATGTGAGTACCTTCAATGTTTATTGCAGGCTCGATGTTGTGTCCGTTCCTCGAGGATCACAAGGAGGACATTCTGTGCGGTCCAGTGTGGATGGCCAGTGGACTGGACCTCTCTGGGCACTCTGGCATGCTCAGCCTCACCAGTCCCAAACTGGTCAAAGGTAATAATCTGCTGGTTTTGTCACCTTTGTCCTGAGATGATCAGACATTACCTGTGTTTCCAGTTGTACAACAGTTCAAAGCTGCCACAATTAAAACTTGGCTCATCATGTTTAGTGTTTCTTGAGTTATGTTGGCTGTCGTCTGGTAGAATTTCTAGTTTCGGCCTCGGTGTTTAGATTTTTAATGCTGAGTCATGTGAGCAGAGGGTCCATCGTTTTGAGTTTATTTTCTTGTAAAACATTTTTCTTATCGCAGCCAGTCAGCTCAGGTTTTTCTGCTCAGCAGATCATGTTTGAAATCACGCATGAAGGTGTAAAATATCTCTGTGCTTCAGGCATGGCAGGAGGGAAGTACCGCTCCTTCCTGGTTCACCTCAAAGCTGTGAGTGACTGTGGCATGGAGGAGGGTCCGAGGCCCATGGTGAGAATGCCCAGTGCAAAGCCTCAAAGCTCCAAAGTCCACTCCCTGTCCACCCTGCTGCAACAGGCTCAGACTTCCAAGGTGAAACTGGTTCTGCTCTTTGTTTTAAGCCACTGCTTTATCCTTTCTGTTTAGATTTATGCTGAGATTTTTTTTTCTAATTTGTTTCCTGTTGGTGACCCAAAAACAGATCCACTTCTTGTGTCTTAATCCAAAAAACTTATTTTTTTCTGTGAGGGTACAGTTTTGGTCAGTGTTGGTAAAATAAGCACAAAAATATTGTTCAAATGTGTGTCAGTCTTTATCATAATAAAAACAAACCCTTCCATTTCTTTTTTTTTTAATGTTGTTTTTTTGCAGGAGAGGGCTTCTGCGGGAAAAACTGAAAACTCAGCACAGTCAAAGAAAGTTGAGAACCTGCGAGGCTGTGACCTGCTGCAGGAAGTTTCAGTCACAATCAGAAGGTTTAAGAAGACGTCAGTTCCCAAAGAAAGGTCCGTTCTTTCCCAGAATGAACATGTTAACGTCTCGACAGTGACAAGATGCTCACAGAAGTTGTGTTTTTGTCCTCAACTGTAGTATTTTTATAAATTTGACAGGTTCACTTTTAACTTGTATCTTGTCTGTGCTTCTCAGGGTCCAACGCTGTGCTATGCTGCAGTTCCCAGACTTCCACGAGAAGCTGCTGGATGCTCTGTGTCGGCGGACGGAGGGCAGCCTGGCCACTGAGCATGCTCAAAGCCTCATTCTAGACATTCTGTGCTGGCTCGCTGGAGTTTTCTCCAACGGACCCTGCAGGTAAACCCAAACCCGAAGCACACAGAAAGTAAGATTAATTCCTTAGAACATGCCAAAACATTCAACTAATTAATTGTGTCTTTTGGTTTTAGCATCAGAGAAGGAAAGGAGGACCTGCTTGCTAAAACCCAGACGAGGTTATTAGAAATAGTTCGGGTGTGTTTCTTTGAAGCAGGCCGCAGTATAGCACATAAATGTGCTCGTTTTCTTGCACTTTGTATAAGGTAAGAAACCATCTCAATTTCTGCTGAGAAATATGATGCATCTTTTGTCCACTGCAGCACTTTAAAGTCTGCTAAAAATGTTATGTTTTCTAGTGTATTAACCATTTAAAAGCTGGTAAGGTTAAAAAAAATTGTTAGAGCTCAAACTTCAGGAAGTTGTTCATTCTCAGCTTCTCAGATGGCATATAAAATCATAATGTATGAAGTGGGGCAGGAACTCATTTACATCTTACATATGTTGTAATGGGAATGCCATTTGAATTTTTTGTATCAAGAATATTTACAATATTGTATATTAATTATATATTTTATATGAACATATTTGTAATATTTATAATGTTGTTTTGTAGCAATGGCAAAGGAGAACAAAGTCAACAGGGTTTTGGTGTGAGTCTTTTGAAGGCTCTTCTTGATAATATGCCTTATTTACCTGCAGCAGCAACAGGTGGTGAGTAACAAAGTATCCACACATAGCAACAAACAGCAGCTCTTTATTTTAACGTTTCCCCAGAATTTTATTAACAATCTCCTCCCTCTGTTTACTCCAAGGTTCAGTGTTCTGGTACTTTGTGTTGCTAAACTACGTGAAGGAGGAGGATCTGGCCGGCTGTAGCACAGCATGCGCCTCCCTGCTCACTGCCATCTCTCGCCAGCTGCAGGACCGACTCACTCCACTGGAAGCACTGCTGCAAACCAGGTACAATTTTACTTTTTGTTTTGTTTTGCTTATATAGCACAGAGGTTAGAGAACGTGAGTATGTGATCGAGAGGTTGCTGGTTTCAATCCTGGGACCGACAAGCAAAAATTTGGGTAGAAAAGGTGAAACAACCACATATGCCTGTTCCCTCATTTTTTCGTCTCTGTGCCCTTGAGGAAGGCCTTAACCCCCACAGCTGCTCCCTGGGTGCATTAGTAAGTAAATAGTTTATTCATAGTGCGCTTATCACAGACATAAGTGCTGTACAATAAAAATCAATGCTAAAATATACAAAGAATAAAACAAGCGTAAGAAGCACAATAAAATCATGACATAAAAGCCTGAGAGAATAAAAGTGTTTTCAGTTGCTTTTTAAAAACCTCCACAGAGTCAGCAAAACGAAGCTGCAGGGGCAAACTGTTCCACAGCCTTGACGCCACTGACTGAAAGGCCCTGTCACCTTTAGTTTTCAGCTGCATACGTGAAACATCCAAGAAATTCAGTGTCTGGGATCAAAGGCCATGAACAGCAGAGTATTTGGTTAAAAGCTGACAAAGATACCCAGGAGCATGCCATTTAAAGCTCTGTATGTCAGCACAAGAAGAAACGGATTCTAGACTCCACTGGGAGCCAGTGTAGTGAATATAGAACAGGAGTGATGTGATGGTATTTGCTGGATTTGGTGAGAAGTCTGGCAGCTGCGTTCTGTATTACTTGTAGATGTGAGACAGAAGACTTGCCCAAGCGAGTAAAAAGGACATTACAGTAGTCCAGACACGATGACACAAAAGCGTGAATAATTTTCTCTAGGTCAATTCTGGAGACCATAGATCGTATTTTAGAAATGTTTCTTAAATGAAAGAACCAAGAACGGGAAATGGCTTTAATGTGAGACTCAAAGCCTAATGATGAGTCAAATGTGACTCCTAGATTTTGTTTTTTTAATTTGGTTACTGTTCAAAAAAGAGGCAGTTGTTTGACTGATTTTTGGATGTAGGTGACTGGGAGCAGTTATCACAGTCTTCGTGTTACAGGTGTTTAAAACCAAGAAGTTTCTGGCAAGCCAGTCACTGATATGGGACAAACATTGGACAAGGCTGGCCAACTTGTCCAGCTGGTGTGGTCTAAACGAAAAATACAATTGAATGTCATCAGCATAAATGTGATAGGAAATATCAGAAAAGGACTGAATAATGCCAGCAAGTGGGATAATATAAAAGGAAATCAATAGTGGACCCAGAACTGAGCCTTGTGGCGCCCCACAAGTTAAGGGGGCATAGTCTGAGGAGAACCTGTCCATCTTGATGCAGAATGTCCTGTGAGATAAATATAAGTGAGCCAGTCCAAAGCTGAGCCAGAAATACCAGCCAAAACTGTTAGCCTATTTAATAAGGTTGCGTGGTCGACAGTATCAAAGGCAGCACTAAGATCTAACAGGACCAACACAGAGCATTTTTCTTCATTGGCAGCCATTAACAGATCGTTGTGGACTTTTACTAGAGCAGTTTCAGTGGATTGGTGTTTTAGAAAGCCAGACTGAAAGGGATCAGAGATCTGTAACTGACAACCAGGATCTGAGTTGGGTTCCTACAACTTTGTCAAGTAATTTACTGAGAAAAGGCAATTTTAAAATGGGACGGAAGTTGGAAAAGGAGCCAGAATCAAGATTAGGTTTCTTTAAGAGAGGGATCACTTTGGTGCATTGAATGGCAGCCCTCTACTCCACACGCAGGGCTGTGGTAGCTCAGTAATCTGTGGTTGCATCAGGAAGGTCATCCGACGTAAGAACAATTGTCAAATCCTCATGTGACTTGGCTCGCTGTGGCGATCCCTGAGAAGGGCAGCAGACAGGGATGGATTGGTGGGAATCATAGTAGAAAAATTTCTGAAGAAATGTTTAAAGGTGCCACAACAGCTACAGCTCAGAATTCCAACATTGGCTGTTTCTATAAAGCTCAAAAATAATTTGGAAAATACTTTTGCAATAATCTAAGCTGCCAACATGCTGACTTTTTGATATATAAACTCTATAAGAAGTGTAATGATAACCAAGAGCAAAATAAATGTTAAAACTGCTGCCCAATGGCTCATTAGGGTCACTATGGTAACCTTCCACCTGCATCTGTCATGGCTTGACAGCACTCCTATTAAGACAGGACAGACAGGTTGGAAAGTAAATTCTGAAACAATTACTGTGTTAAAAAAAATATCCTTTGGTTTCTGAGCTGAAAGTGGCAGAAACATCTGGTCGTCATGTCTGTTTTTGTGAGGCATTTTAACTGTTTGTAACTAAAGAATAAATACAATGCAGTCCAAATTATTATACAAATTGTATTTAAGTGTCCTAAAGAGTATTTTTGGTTTTTCAAACTCATGGATGGTATTGTTACTCGGCTCTTTGGATCACTGTAATCAATCTCAGACACGTGATGAAAAGTTTGCCTGGTGAGGCCAATTAAAGGAAAGACTAAAGGACGTTCCACATTATTAAGCATGCAACCATTTTCAAGCAATATGGGGAAAAAAGGATCTCTGCTGCCGAAAAGCGTGAAATAGTTGAATTCCTTGAACAAGGTATAAAACCTTAGATTTTTCACAAAATCTTAAGCGTAATTATCGTATTGTTCATAAATTTGTTTCTGATTCTGTACGGAAAGCTATTTCATTCAAAATTAAATAAATAAAAAGTGTTATTTAAAAAATATGAATAAATATTCAATTAAACAAATAAATGTTTCTATGAAATAAAAATTTAAATATGTTATGTTTTTATGTTCAGGGGGATGTAGATGTGTTTGTTCCTTCTGAAGTCCACAATCATCTCTTTTCTCTTCTTCTCATTGATGTGAAGGTTATTTTCTTTGCACCAGCTCTCCAGATGTTCCTCCTCTTGTTTGTAGCTGGACTCATTGTTGTTTGTGATGCATCCCACCACCACTGTATCATTTGCAAACTTAACGATATGACAGCTTGGATGAGGATGAGTTGGTGCACAATCATACGTGAGCAGAATGAACAGGAGAGGTCTCAGCCCACATCCCTGAGGAGAGCCAGTGCTGAGGGTTATGGTGGAGGAGAAGTTGTGGATCCTCACTGACTGTGGTTTGTTTGTTAAGAATTCTAATACCCAGTTGCAAATGGAGGGGCTCAGTCCTAGTGTGAATAGTTTGTCCATCAGGATTTTAGGCATTATGGTGTTGAAGGCAGACGTGAAGTCCACAAAGAGCATACGGACGCAAGAGTCCTTCTTATCCAGGTGGGTGAGAGCAGTGTGGACCACAGAGGAGATGGTGTCCAAAACAGTTACACCTTTGTGGAATCATTGTCACCAGTTATGTAGTAACACTTACTGTGAATCAATGTCACTTGCTGCTGTGCAAGTGGAACACACAACAAGTGGAATGAGAGGCAATTAAGACAACCCCTTTAAAAGAGTGATTCTGCAGGTGGTAACCACAGGTCATTTCTCTGTTCTCGTCCTTTCTGGTTGAACTTTTAGTCACTTTTTCATTTTGTCAGTACTGTCACACATAGAGGCATCATGAGGCGTTTTTTTACAGCCCACTGAAGTTGCTCAAGTAGTGCAGCTAATCCAAGATGGAACATCAATGTTAGCGGTGGCAAGAACATTTGCTGTGTTTCTCAGCACAGTGTCCAGAGCATGGAATAGGTACCAGGAGACAGGCCAGTACACCAGGAGACATGGAGGGAGCTGTAGGAGGGCTACAACCCAGCAGCAGGACCGCTACGTCGTCCTTTGTTCAAGGAGAAACAGGAGGTCCACTGCCAGGGCCCTACAAATGACCTCCAGCAGGCCACTAATGTGCATGTTTCCACTCAAACTGTCAGAAACAGACTCCATGAGGGTGGTATGAGGGCCCGACGTCCACATATAGGGTCTGTGCTTACAGCCCAACACCATGCAGGACGATTGGCATTTGCTAGGGAACATCATTGGCGCCCTGTGCTCTTCATGGATGAAAGCAGGTTTACACTGAGCACATGTGACAGACGTGACAGAGTTTCGAGACACCGTGGACGACATTATGCTGCCTGCAACATCCTCCAGCATGATCGGTTTGGTGGAGGGTCAGTCATAGTGTGGGGAGACATTCCTTTGGATGGCCGCACAGCCCTCCATGTGCTAGCCAGAGGTGCTCTGACCTGGATTAGAGCATCAGTTAGGTCCTGAACAGTCTGTGGTGGCCTTGGTGGATTAACCGAAACATGATGTCCCAGATGTGCTCAATTGGATTCAGGTCTGGGGAACGGGCAGGACAGTCCATAACATCAATGCAGGAACTGCTGACACACGAGGCCTAGCAGTGTCATGCATAAGAACGAACCCAGGGCCTCTGCACCAGCATATGGTCTTTCAATGGTCTGAGGATCTTATCCCGGTACCTTATGTCAGTTAGGTTGCCTCCTGGACGCCTCCCTGGTTAAGTGTTCTGGGCACGTCCCACCGGGAGGAGACCCAGAGGAAGACCCAGGACACTCTGGAGGGACTTATGTTTCTCGGCTGGCCTGGAAATGCCTCGAGATTCCCCGGAGGAACTGGACCAAGTGGCTGGGCAGAGGGAAGTCTGGGCCTCCCTGCTTAGGCTGCTACCCCTGCGACCCGACCCCGGATAAGCGGAAGAAAATGGATGGATGGATTTAGTTATCGATTTCCCCGACCTATAAAACTCATAGATGGGCTGCATTGACCCTGACCAGACCCGCCTCACAGAGAAAACCCCGCCCCCTCATTTGAATATAAGAACATGAAATAAAAAGTGCTTAAAATGAAAAATGGGTTTAAAAAGTAAAACCCCTGAAACATGTTAAGTAGCTTTACAAAATAAAAATGTCACAAAGTGAAACTCCATTATTAAATAAATAAATCTTGAATTAAATAAAAATAAATCTTGAAAGAAATAAAAAATAAATCTGGGATAAAACTGAACATTTTCTATTTGAATGCTTTATTTCATGGGAACATTTATTTATTTATTGGAATATTTATTAATAATTTCTATTTATTTAATTTTGAATTGCATGGCTCCATAATTGAGAGCACACACAAGTTTGTGCAGATAAAAGCAGAACGAGGAAGATTTCTGCCAGACAAATGCATTGGATTAAGAGAGAAGCTGCTAAGATATCTTCAAAGCTGCAAACAGATATTTAAAGCTGCTGTTGCCTCTGGAGTCCCTCAAACATTAAAGTGTAGGATCCTCCAGAGGCTTGCAATTGTGCATAAACCTTATATTCTGCCACCCCTAACCAGTGCTCACAAGCAGAAACGGCTGCGGTGGACCCAGAATTACAAACGGTCTTGTTCAGTGATGAGTGCCGTGCAACCCTGGATGGTCTTTATGGAGTAATGGATGGGTGCTGGACAGCCACCATGTCCCAACAGATCTGACATCAGCAAGGAGGTGGCGGAGTCATGTTTTGGGCCAGAATCATTGTGAGAGAGCGGATTCACCCTGTTAGGGTTCCTGAAAGTGTGAAAATGACCTGAAAAGTATACAGAGTTTGTAATTGACTACTTTTTTTCATGGTACAAAAAGAAGAACCATGCTTTCCATAACACAATCATATTCATGCATGACAATGCACCTTCTCATGCTGCAAGGAATACCTCTGCATCACTGGCTGCTATGGGCATAAAAGGAGAGAATCTCATGGTGTGGCCCCATCCTCCCTTGACCTCAACCCTATGGAGAATTTTTGGAGCATCATCAAGCAAAATATGTTTGAGTGTGGGAGGCAGTCCACATCCAGACAGCAGCTCTGGGAGGCTTTTCTGCCATCCTGTAAATAAATTCAAGCAGAACCTCTCCTAAAACTCAACAGTTCACTGGATGCAAGAATTGTGAAGCTGCTGTCAATCAAAGGGTTCTATGTTAAAATGTAACTTGACCTGCTGAGATGTTTTTGATAAAGCTTTTGATTTCAGTAAACTTGACCTCCTCCTACTGCTGCAAATTCAACAAATGACCACTTTCAGTTCTTTACAACCTAAAAAATGTTTAGAAACTCTGTGTGTTTTAATTTGGAACATTGTATTTTAAGTCTTTTATTTTTTTTGGGGGGGGGAAGTACAGTTATGATTGTGAGATTTTTTTCCATCAACATTTGAATTATACTCGTAAGTGTTGACGACTTGCAATATTTGCTGACTGTTATTGGGAACATCAAAGAAAATATTTGTGTAATAATTTTGAATGTGGTGTAGTAATACAAATGCTGTATTTCTTATGTCCCTTAATAGGTGCTTTTTAAACTGCTGGGTTTTGTTTCATGTGGAACGTCTTTTGTCTCCCCCCCCTCTATGGTCACTTCTGTTCAGGTACGGTCTGTACAGCTCTCCCTTTGATCCGGTGCTCTTTGACCTGGAGGTCAGCGGTTCCTCCTGTAAGAACGCCTTCAGCAGCAGCACTGGAGTTCAGTCAGATGAGATTGACCTCTCTGACATCCTCTCGGGTAGAACCACAGCAGACACTATATTTACTGTACTTCAGCCTTTTTTTTACCTCTCAGCCTGCTTGATGAGCAACTTCTTTATCACAATAGTTAATTTAATTGCACATTAAAGAAGGTGATTGCATTAAGATTGTGTTTGTTCGTCACAGTAAACAGATATTTTGGATTAAAAAACTGTAATCGTTCTTATTCCATCTGTCACCAAGAGAAAAATAAACTTTACAAACATGTTTTCAGTTTATGACATTTAATATGTGAACATTTACCTAACACTGCCTTTACTTTTTTAATGTTGATTCTCAAAAATCAAAACTTGTTTTTTTAACGGTTAATTCCAAAAAGTCTGCATTTATTTTTAGTAGATTGCTGAAATGAGGTGCTCAGGTTCTGAATGTTTTTTCTGTGTTGCAGGAAATGGAAAAGTGAGCAGCTGTGCGGCAGCAGAGGGCAGCTTCACCGCTCTGACTGGGCTCCTGGAGGTGGAGCCTTTGCACTTTACTTGCATCTCCACCAGTGATGGAACACGGGTGGAAAGAGATGATGCCAGCATGTTCACTGGTAACTCCTGTGATTTTAGTTAGTGTTTGCTTAGGTTTTTCTTTATCAACAGGTTGTTTTTCAGCTATACTTCATTTTCACTCCAGTAAGCACGTTTGGTGTGACCCCAGCTGTGGGTGGCCTGTCGACGGGGACGGTTGGAGAAGCTTCAACGGCTCTGAGTTCTGCAGCTCAGGTGGCTCTCCAGTCTCTGTCTCATGCCATGGTGTCAGCTGAGCAGCAACTGCAGGTCCTGCAGGAGAAACAGCAGCAGCTATTAAAACTGCAGCAACAGGTGAAACTCCTACCCTTTGTAAAACGCTCCTCTTGAACCCAGTTGAAATTTTAACATTAACTTTAACACAAAATTACAAGGATTGTTTTTTCTGATTGCATGCTGAACACCTCAAGTAAACCTAGTCAGTGCCAAGAGATGTTTGATTGGCTGTGCAGTTTAAGCATCAATCTTTTTAGATGAATACATGCATTAAATACTACAAGACCCAATCCATTGGTGAGTCCTGACGATTTACAAATGATTGATGATGGATGACTGGACAAATCATTTTTGTTGGTGAAAAACAAAAGGTTCTCCCTCAATCTGAACTTTCTGTGAATTTCAAACCAAAATGTTTGAAGTGATTTTTTTTCCCCTTAAAAATGTGCAATTATTTGTTCCATAAGTACAAAACACCTGTAGCTTAGTTTCTTAGTTTGCAGCTTGTTATTTGTGAACATATAACAAACATACGTTATCAGTCCCTGAAAGTAAATTGTTTGGCTACTGTGCTTCATAAAAAGGACGAAAGTAAGAATAATCTAAATTTAAGACTTAATAATTCAACTAAAGTGGAAAATGAAAAGAGAAAAATAAGCACAGCATAAACCATTAGTTCATTAGGGTATTTGCAATACCATTGCTATTCTTACTGTTGAAGGACACACACACATTATTTAAACACATAAAACTTAGAAACTCAGTTAATCTAAAACTAATTTAAATTAATTTTTTTATTTGTATTCCCCTGTCCAAGGCGGATTATATTCTGGTATAGTCTTCGTACGTCTGTACGTACGTTTGTCCATAAACATCCTCTTGTCCGGCCCATAACTTCTGATCCGCTCAAGATAACTTAACAAAACTTCATACACATGTCATCATTAGACAGTGTGTCACAAAAACATTTTATCACCCCACCTCCAAGGTCAAGGTCACAAATCAAGGTCAAAGTTTAAACAGGTATTTTCTTGTCCTGCCATTAATTTCTGAGCCGGTCAAGATAATTCAATAAAACTTACACATATGCATCATCAATAGACCGAGTGTCACACACTTTTCATCACCCCAGCTTCAAGGTAAAATGTTTTACAAGGTCTTTACTTGTTCATGCCATTGCTAATTACAATAATGTTAAACACTTTTCTGAAGTTAAAAAGGTCATGTGGTAAATACATATGTTTCAGGATAAAAACATTTTTGTGGCACTTAAAAACATATTTCCTTGTGGGCACAGTTAGTTCATGGCTGCTAAATCAATGTTCATTCTTCACAGATGATTTTTTGAAACTTGAGTCTGGATGTGCTATTAGCTGTCTTGGGCTTCTTCTGTGCCATTTGTCATTTACTACTGATTTTAGCTGCTTAAAATCTAAAAATGTTATAGCTGTGTTGAATTGATTAAAAAAATGTAGAAAAATCCTTTAATCAGTGTGTCGTGTAAAATTTTAGGAATTTTAGCCTGGAATGTATTTAGAAGTCAAGAGATTTTTTTATATTTTATTTTTATTTTTTGAGGGTCTTATAATTTACCGTATCTTTTGAAAATGCAAACATCTCCTTATCTGGACGCAGAAGGCAAAGCTGGAGGCCAAACTTCATCAGACCACCTCTGCAGCAGCTGCTGTGGCCTCCGGAGTGGGACCCATCCACAACTCTGTGCCTTCAAACCCCTCGTCTGCTCCGGGTTTCTTCATCCACCCCTCTGACGTCATCCCACCCACTCCTAAAACCACGCCCCTCTTCATGACCCCTCCTCTCACGCCGCCAAACGAAGCAGTATCTGCGGCCTTCAGCTCGGAGCTTGCTCACCTATTTCCAGGCTCCATGATGGAGTCTGGGCCTGTCAACCTGGCAGCGCACAAGAACACACAGAAGACCAAAACGGTTAGTTAATTATGCTGCTTTCATTCTGAGTAGTTTTTCTTTATTTGCCTGGGAAACACAATTACTTCTTAGTTGTCAGAAGAAAAATTTAGGACAAGCCAAAAGCTGATGTTCAAAGTGTCTGTTGTTCTATACGACTTAACAATAATAGTTCATTTACTTATTTTTTTTCTTAGTTGTTTGTTTTAGCTCTTAAATATTTCTGCACCACAGCAATGATACTCAGAACTTGATTAGATTAGATAGAACTTCAATGATCTCTTGGGATGATTCCTTCAGGGAAATTAAAACTGAATGATGACATGAAATGACAAACGCTCGCTGAAATAGAAAAGTTTGTTTCTGTAAGAAAATGACGTCAACAGTTAATGAGAATTTTTGCTTTTCAGTTGAACTGAAGTTTTTTCAGACCAGTCTGATTAGAGCTCTTTAACTTGTACACACTGAAGTATATTTATTCAAATAATATATTGGCTTAATGAAATGTGTATATGTGTATTTTGTTTTGTTTATTTAGTATGTTATTGTGTTAAAACATGATCTGATTTCCATTTCCGGTAAAGAATGTAGTTTTCGCTCCACGCCTACAAATCCCAACATCCACACACCATTTTTAGAACACAGAATGGTGAGATTTTATTGGTTGAGAGCTGGGTCACATGAATAGGGCTTCCCATTCGTTGATGGTGGTGACTTCTGGGAGGTGTGGCCAAGCTCTGAAGATCATGTGTGTTCAGCTAACGCTCGGGGCCGTTGTTTGTGATCGCGTGGAGAAGCAGTAATGGCCCAGGGCTGGTCATTTTTGTACCTTACATCATGTGTGTAAAATAAACGTTGTGAAAATGGATGAAGATTGCTCCTCCCCAGCTTGCTTCAGAAATGAACACATTTAACAAGACCATAGACTTCTTCTGGACAAAAGAAATGTAATGTTGAAGTTCATGCCAAAACAAAACGAGCACCTCCTAGTGGTTGGCTGCTGTTTTAGTTTCAAGTCCATGTGAACAAATGGGACATTTTCCTGCAATTAGAAATAAACAGTTCCCTTTTGGTCAGTAAACTCTGTACAGTTCGTGAGCATGAGGGATTGCAGCTTTGCAAGAACCATCCTGAGGGTGGTTCTTTTAACACATTTGCTGATGCCTGTGACACTGCTGAATACTCAGGACACTCTGCCTGTCTGGAGTTATAATTGGCTACATTGTCTCATTCCCTCAGTCTTTTTGCACGTCACCTCTCCTAACCTGAATGCAGGCTCTTGTGTGCAACTTGCCTGTCTGACCACAGGTGAGCTTGCTCTGTGCCCAGGGTAACCCTACAAGGCTTGATCCTGCAGCATTTCTTTAGCCCGTGTAACAGAGCTACCACAGTGCTTTGCTCTGCTACCAGTCCAGCCTGTCTACCTTCCTAATTGACAAAACTTTACAGTGGGATATGCCATAGGTTTTAGATGTGTTTTTTGCCCTTTTGGACATTTAGAATTGATCAATGTGAGTATGCTGTCCTATAAAACAGCACTTCTTGTGGCACAGAAGAAACGGCAAAATGCGTGTGTGACACCCATGTTCTCTTGGTTGATCTGTGTACCCAGTTTGTCCAGGACTGCTCCAAAGTGACTTTATGCCCAAACTCTGTGTTTGTTCTTTAAAGCCGTCATGGTTCTTGACTGTGTTGACCACCGATTCAGGGACACTGGCTCAGTACTGGTGAGCTGTTTGTGTGCTTTGCAAGCCCTGTGGCACAGCTTTATCCTAACAATGCCTTTCTCACTGGGTTGTTAAAACAATTTTGCTTCCTTATGCTTAAATGCGTATGTGGGGCCAGTGGTGTGCACATGCTCTCAATCAGAGACTCTTGAGTATTGGTTGAGAACCTCTAGTGGATATATTCTGCTGCCAACTGGGCATCTCCAAAATCATTACTCAGATTTTTAACTTGTATTTAACAGCCTGTGATGTCACCAAAGCTGTTCTCTCAGTGAGGATGTGACTCTGGCTAGTCGGGGCTGTGTTATCCCAATCTTTCTGCCCGAGTGTGTTCAGATTGTGGGTTCCCATATTTGTGTCGTATCGAGTGTACCGACTGAACGGGAACTGGACCCTGAGGGAGAGAAACGAGGTACAACACAACTCATCACCTCAATGCACCAGAGCTCTGTAAAGTTCACTGCAGATTGAGACTAGTCAGGGTATTTATAACCTCAGGTGGTCGGGGCCTCCTGGGTATGCAGCAGTCTCACGGGCTTTGTCAGCCGTAGTAAAAGAAATGACTCTGTTTGGTCTCGTGAGAGCACAATCCATATGAGCATGTGTCCAAAGTAGTTTCCTTTCTTCTGGGAAAACTGGTTATATTCATGACCTCCAGATAATTGTTTCCAGGTCTTCTGTTGATTTACATAGTTCTTACCTTCTACATGTTCCTATATTCATTTTTATAATATGTTTAGTTCCGGCCATTTTTTTGGTGATAAATTTCAGAATTAATTTGGTTGTTTGCAAAAATTATTTTATTTTTATTTTTTTACCACAGAGCCCTATGGGCAGTGGTCTCGCTCTGGCCATTTCCCAGGCATCTCACTTCCTGCAGCCTCCTCCACATCAGTCCATCATCATAGAGCGAATGCACTCTGGTAAGTTACGTTACCGTGTTCCATGTTTACCACACAAATGTGTTCAGACCAGGGGTGTAAAAGTGTACAAAAATCCTGATTCATTACGTACCTTGTTTTTAGAGTCATGGTTTGGTACAGGTTTAATACAACTGGAAAAAAGAAACAAATGCCTTATTTTCCCTCATTTTAAATCTACAATAACCCTCCTAGGAGCAGAAACAGATATTTATTGCTCTCCTTCAAATAGTGAGTAATAAATATGTGTGCCATCTTCCAGAGATGAGTGTGGTGACCTGTGACTAATATAACCCTTGTCTTGTCCTGACAGTATGGTTCAGTACAAACACATTTAGAATTAAAAGTAGATACTTCTACTGTAAATTGTAAATACTTTTTTCCCCAAGGGGCTCGTCGCTTTGTTACTCTGGACTTCGGCCGTCCTGTCCTGCTGACGGACGCACTGATCCCGACCTGTGGTGATCTGGCTTCTCTGTCCATCGACATCTGGACTCTGGGGGAGGAGGTGGATGGTCGCAGGCTGGTGGTGGCTACAGACATTAGCACCCATTCACTCATTCTGCATGACCTGCTACCACCACCAGTCTGCAGGTTCATGAAGGTCAGTTTTTGTTTTAGTGGGAGAATAATGAGCTGGTCAGTAAAACCTGTTAGTTTATTATTTTTTCTTAAGTTCATTCCCCAACAGTGGAAAAAAACAAACAAGAACTTCATTCATTTGTTCAAACTCAGATTACGGTTATTGGGCGCTATGGCAGTACCAGTGCACGGGCCAAGATACCACTGGGCTTCTACTACGGACACACATACATCCTTCCATGGGAGAGTGAACTTAAACTGATGCATGATCCTCTGCGAGGAGAGAGTGAGGCTGCCAGCCAGCCAGATGTGGACCAACATCTGACAATGATGGTGGCTCTACAAGAAGATATCCAGTGCAGGTGAGGCACAAATCCTACAAAGCTGTTTTCTGAGTTGGTTTCTTTACATTTGATACACATCTATCCTCATTTTCTCTGACTGGTCCCTGCACAGGAGACTGACCAGTTTTTGTACAAATCTGTCCTATTTGTATTTAAATCTGCAATGATTGTTTCCCATTTTTATTGACACATGCACTATTGTCTTTATTCTTAAGGTACAATCTAGCTTGCCATCGGCTGGAGACTCTTCTACAGAATATCGATCTGCCCCCTCTCAACAGTGCAAATAATGCTCAGTACTTCCTCCGAAAGCCAGACAAGGTGGTTGAGGAGGACCAGCGTGTTTTCTCAGCCTATCAGGACTGCATCCAGCTGCAGCTCCAACTCAACTTGGCTCACCATGCCGTCCAGCGGCTGCGCGTCTCACTGGGCGCCAGCCGCAAGTTCTTGCCCACAATGGGTGATCCAGAAGCTCAAGAGCTGGTTCACAACTCATCCACAGAGCAGCTGAGGACCATCATTCGGTACCTGCTGGACACACTGCTCAGCCTGCTGCACTCCAATAATGGTGAGGCAGGAAACGGGTCATGGTTGGAACTGCTGGAAAATGGAATATTAAATTTAGATTTTTTTTTTTCCACGCTTCATTTATTAATATCTTTGTTTGCATGTTGCCAGGACACTCTGTTCCCTCAGTTCTCCAGAGCACCTTCCATGCTAAAGCCTGTGAAGAGCTTTTCAAGCACCTCTGTATCAGTGGGACGCCTAAGATCCGTCTTCATGCTGGCCTGCTGTTGGTGCAGCTCTGTGGAGGTGAACGCTGGTGGGGCCAGTTTGTCTCCAATGTGCTGCAGGAGCTCTACAATTCTGAACAGCTGCTCATTTTCCCTCAGGACAGGTAGAGTCACCACAGTTAGCACACAGTGTTTGGAGATTACCGAAGAGGTATTATGACTGGGCTGTTTAAAGTGCCTGTGACATCAAATCGTTCTTAGTTAGTGCTGACAGACGCACGGGTCGGGATCAGTGCGTCATGGTGCACCTCTCACTGCACTGTGCTCCATTCTGTTCTGTATCTTTGACCCAGCATACAGAACTTTCTGTATGCTGCATGATTAATGTGAATGCATTTTTGGAAAGATAACGTTAGTGTTTTGCACAAAAAAAAGTTTTATGCTGCTCAGATAAAAAGCTGTTGAGGTATTCACATGTAAAGCCTACATGTGAACAGATCATTGCTACAAAGGCTACCAGCACAGACAGTAGAGACAAATCTGATGTTTCTTTAGATTATTTTGAGTCATTATCAGAAAAAGAGACAAAGAAGTGTTGGAGTTTAAATAAGAATATTTCACTAAACAAAGGCCAATGAGGTCTCATTTATTCAACCTTTATTTCTACAGAACCATTGAGCCACGAGGACTCATTTACAAGAGAGACCTGTTTTAAACAAAGAACACAGATGAGGTTCAGACAGCGATAGACAATCATAAAAACCATATAAAATGAAAAGTACACTGCCTGGCCAAAAAAAAGTCACCACCTGGATTTAACTAAGCAAATAGGTACAAGCCTCCTATTGGATAATTACTGCATGGGAGATTATCTTTCAGCTGCAACAAGTTATTTAACTCTAACTGGTGTAATGATTTGCTTCTCATTTCTTAAACAAGCATGTCAAAGACAAATCGTGTGGTCGTGGAAAAGATGTCAGTCTGTTTGAGAAGGGTCGGGGGGGTCAGGTTGTTCCAGAGTTTGGGGCCCATGACTGAAAATACCCAATCTCCTCTGAGCTTCAGTCTTGTTTTAGGAACAGCCAAAAGCAGCTGATCAGATGATCTCAGGGCCCGAGAGGGAACGTATGGTTCCAGTAGCTCGGAGAGGTAAAGGGGTGCAAGGACATTTAAGCATTTGAAGGTCAACAGAAGAATTTTAAAGTATTTTCTAGTACGCACAGGGAGCCAGTGAAGGGAGGACAGAACTGTTGTGATATGTTCAGACCTACGAGTTCCGGTTAAAAGCCGAGCAGCAGCATTCTGAACGAGCTGAAGACGTGAGATGGAGGCCTGGCTGACCCCAGCATAGAGTGCATTTTAATAGTCCAATCGGGTCGTGACAAAGGCGTGGACTAGTTTCTCATGGTCGGGTCTGGACAACACTGGCTTGAGCTTAGCTACCTGTCTTAGCTGGAAGGAGCTTTTCTGCAGAACAGAGTTGATTTGTTTGTCAAACTTAAAGTCGAGTCTAAAACCATCCCGAGATTTTTACCAGACTGCTTAAGATATGGGTCAAATAATTGGCATGCATCAAGCAGAGAAAACATTTGAGGAGATTACAGAAACTATTAAAATTGGTTAAGAACTGTCCAATGCATTATTAAAAACTGGAAGTATAGTGAGGACCCGTCGTCTTCAAGGAAGAAAAGTGGCTGGAGAAAATCTTGAATGATCGTGATCGGTGATCACTTAAACATTTGGTGAAATCAGATTGAAGAAAAACAACAGTAGCACTCAGGGCTGTGTTTAATAGTGAAAGTAAGAGCATTTCCACACGTACAATGTGAAGGGAAACTCAAGGGATTGAGACTGATTAGCTGTGTAGCCTTAAGAAAACCACTAATCAATGAGGCTAACCAGCAACAAAAGGCTTCAGTTTGCTAGGGAGCATAAAGATTGGACTCTGGAGCAATGGAAGGTCGTCATGTGGTCTGATGAGTCCAGATTTACCCTGTTCCAGAGTGATGGGTGCATCAGGGTAAGAAGAGAGGCAGGTTAAGTGAGGCACCCATCATGCCTAGTGTCTAGTCATCAACGCAAGATCTTGGTGAAAATTTAATGCAACACTGGATGGACATAGATCTTGTGACATTGCAGAAGCTTATTGAAACAATGACACAGTGAATGCATGATGTAATCAAAGCTAAAGGCGGTCCAACGAAATATTAGTGACTCTTCAGACGCATGGCTCAACACAGGAAAGCCACCTCCTCTGGACAAGACTCAGTTGTTCACCTCCACCTCAAGGATAAGGGACACTCATTTGAGGACTAAAATGTTCACATTGTGTACCGAGAACACAGATGGTTTGAGAGGGGGGTGAAGGAGGCTGTTTATTTAAAAAGAGAGAAACCATCTCTAAACAAAGGAGGAGGCCTCAGATTTCAACTTTCAAAAACTTATAATGCAGCTTTAGGACTGATACCCAGCCAGTGTCACACCTATCAGATGGGACCAGAGGGGCCACGTCTGTGAATTAGATTAACAAAGACCTTAAGAAACCCCTACTCTTAAAGTGTGATAAGTCAATCTGCAAATGTATGTGTGCATCTTATCTCAGCCTTATAACCTGAACCCCACACTCTCTGCTGTTTGAACTGAGAAAGCTTCTTGGATGAGGAGCGAAACGTCTTCTGTTAAGTCCAGTTATTTTTGCTTCAAACTTTTTTGAATTTACAATGTCCTAGATGACTGAGAATCTTCACCAGCTTAGTGTGTGACCTTTTTTTTTGGTGGCAATTTTTTTTTTTTGGCCAGGCAGTGTACATGAAATTATATGAAAATGAAACAATATTAATAGTAATATTGATAAGTAATGTTAATTAATATTAATTAGTAATATTCTTCACCCTCATCTTCCTCTTCTATGCTACCTGCTCCAACTTCCTCATAATCCTTTTCCAGAGCTGCCATGTCCTTCCAATCCTCAGAGAACTCCTCCTCCTCCATCCCCACATACCAGTGGACAAAGGTCCTCTTGGCATTCTTCAGGTCAAACTTGTGGTCTAGTCTAGTCCAGGCCTCGGTGATGGCCATGATGTTGCTACAAGGCCCTCTGGACCTTGGCCAGGTCTCCACCAGGAACCACAGTGAGCAGCTGGTAGTTGATGCCCACCTTGAAACCAGTGGGACACCAGTCCACAAACAGGATGCCACGTTTAGTTTTGATGGTGACGATGTCTCCTTTTAAAGAGCTCCTCTTTGAAGTTGTCACTTCCTGTTTCACTTTGGCTGCAACAAGGTCAAAAGAAAATATGTCAGTTATGTGACAAAATGGGTAAAATCAAGTGTATTAAGCCATGTTTCTTTAAAGTTAAGATGTTTCACTTTTGTATTTGTACAGTATGAATGTCACATGCACTTTAAACCTCAGTGGAAATGAGTCATGACCAAGTATTCATGCTAGGCTCTGAAACATGTCGATTCTAAACCCACAGCTGTGGAGAATCCCAAAAAAGGGACTGGGATGTTTGTGTGTGAACTGCTCACTGACAGTTTTTTATATTCAAGAACTGTCATGTTATACATATGACCACTGTTCCCTGAAGGAGAGGAACAGCGTAGAGTACAAATATGAACCCATATTCATTTTCCTATGGACGCGAGTGGTCCTGATAGACAGAAAATGTATGCTGCACCATTGCCAGAGTGTGAGACAGTTTCAACAGGGGAAGAGAATGAGTCCCTCCCTGTGTTTGTATGAAATTACCGTTGTGTTTTCTGTTTTGATCAAAACATCTCGGAGCTGGATAAAAACTATGTCTCAACACCAGCAGAACTGCCAATAGGTCCCAGTAGTTTATGTGGAGCTTGGACTGCTCTGGTGTCAAAACCCCTCTCACCACCATACTATTGCATAGCCCCCCCCATCAGAGAAACTCCTGCGTTCTCCACCGTGCAAAAGTGTGCTCTCTCTATTGTTGAGACTCGACACAACAGGCCGGGCTCCTCAGGGCTGGAGAGCTGACATTGCGGAGGTAGTTGTTGTTAGCTTTCTGTGGAGGTGACATAAAGCACACCAATAAGTGATATAGATTTTTGTCTACAATATGAACTTTACTGTCTTTAAAGGAGTGTCCTATGTTTTTAAAATATAGGTGAACAGCTGAGTCTTGGCCTGAAGAGCTGGCTCTTCTGTGTTGTGGCCCTCATCTGTAACAGGAGGTTGTTTAGTTTCCCTGATGTAGAGCTCCGAACACCTCACTGCACTGGACTGCCTGCACCATGCTGCTGAGTTTGTATTTGGCTGTTTCATCCTTAGGGTTAAACCACTTCCTGTTTGAGGGTCCTGTCTGTTTGTTTGTTTCAAATGGATCGTATGTTGTTTTGGGAGGTTTCCTCGGAAGTTCCTCCAAAATATGGGATGCCAATCGTTTTCACCTTAAAACCAGTAGTGTAATGTCAGTTTTCAGGTCCCCTGGTGTAACAGCTTGCACCAACTTGTATTCTGTAACTTGCTGCACTTCTCTGACAAAGATGAGCTTAACATTTTTCTCCAAATCACAGTGGACACAGTAACTCGTGTATTGTCTGTTCCTTCCAGAGTCTTCATGCTCCTGTCCTGCATCGGCCAAAGATCTCTGAGTAACAGTGGTGTTTTAGAGGGCCTCCTCAACCTCCTGGACAACTTGTTGTCTCCACTGCAGCAGCCACAAGCTACCTTTCAACGCAGGACTGAAGGTAATTTTTGTGTGAAGTCGTTATACAAACATACATTAAAGCAAATCAAAGTTGTGACAAAAATGCCTAATGATTATAACCTAATGTATTTGTGAGTAAAAAAAGACACAGTTTGATTTGTTTGTAAATGCTTACATGAACACTGTTGAAGTAGAGGTGCGGTACAGTCATTTGTTGGTGCGTCTTCCAGGTATTTTGGATATTCCAATGATCAGCTGGGTCGTGATGCTGGTTTCCAGACTGTTGGACTACGTAGCCAGTATAGAAGATGAGGCTTCAGGAGGCAAAAAGAACCTTGGAGGGAAGGAACGGGACAAACCTGCATCAGGTATAAGCTAGAATTATGAACCTAAGCTTAATGGTCTTTGGAAGTTGTATATGCTGCTATTTAATGCTTTTTGTTTGTTTTGCAGAATGCATATGTTGATTTGCAGATGAGAAACATTTTCTTTTTAATAGCACATTTTCCTGTCTGTTCTCATTAAGAGTTGCTCTCACAGCTTAACTTTACGAATTTAGTTCTCTTTCTAAATTGACTCTGTGTCTTGCTGTGGGAATCGCCCTTATTGTGACTGACTGGAAGCACCCATGATGTCATGTCTGTCTGAGACAGACTGGTTGAGCTGGGATCGGCGCGCCACTCACATCATACTACCACAGTTAACCGACCAGCGCCCACTCATTTGGGCTTTTTTTCCTGTAAAATTTACAATTAAGCTCCCTCAGCACATTCATGGGAGCTTGGTTAGCTGCTTAACAGTTCTCAGGAGTTTGATAAAGAAATATGTCACATAATGCAGTTCCTGACACTGGTATGGATCATGCTGAATAAGTCTGCGCTTCATGAGAAGTGTCTTAGTTGAATTAAAGAAGCATCACTGTCGAGACGAGTTGTTTCTCCTGCTGCTCAATTTGTTTTTAAACAGCGGTTGCAGGTGTAAATCAAGCTAATGCGTTAAGGCAAGATTGTTTTCCTTTTGGTTTAGCATTAGCTTGCTAGCCAGAAGGTTTATTCTTCAGCTAGCATGTTATGACAACCTGATTTAAATAAAGGTTGAATGAATGGATGATTTAGACAATATGGTTAGCTTGGATTTGACTCCACTGCTAGCACTAGCTGCAAATAAGCTAACGTCATGACGTGCTACATCCTTCATCATGGTTACAGCTGCTACTCCCACCAAAGGGTCGAGCTGAAAGCCAGGGAGGCTGTATCCTGCTTGTGCCTGGCATCATGCAGGACCTCCATATCTACCAGGGACCCTCAGCCAGTTGGTCTCAAACGTGATGTTTTGGAGTTTCCATAGTTGACAATTCCCATATTAAACCCCCTCACTCTTTTATTAAAGAACTAGGGTTTATGTTAAGTAACCCAGTGCTCTCACTGGTTATCTTTCAGCTTTTACATTTCTGATTTTATTTTGTAGGTATTCAGTGGAGTTTCATTAACAACAACCTTCAGTCTCAGAACACAAGCAGGGCAGCTAAAGGTAGCAGTAGCCTGGATCGTCTTTACTCACGCAAACTCCGCAAGCAGCTCGTCCATCACAAGCAGGTAAATGGTTTTCAGTCCAAAACCAGCATAACTTAGCTGTCTTTAAAAAATGTATAATGCAAGAAAATGTCCTGCATATTTAACTAAACACTGCTCTAGTGGAGGTTCTAAAAAACCGCCTGAAATGCTTTTGTACTTTTTGTTAATGATGTTGTTTTATTTGTAGCAGCTAAACCTTTTGAAAGCTAAACAGAAAGCTTTGGTTGAGCAAATTGAGAAGGATAAGATCCAAAGCAACAAAGGTTCCTCCTATAAACTGCTGGTGGAACAGGCCAAACTTAAACAAGCCACTTCCAAGGTGAGTAGTCCACCACACAGTGGGTTTCAGTAAAGTCACTTTTATTTATAATGACCTTGAAAAGCAACAAGTATTGACCAATGTGCTGCAAAATAAAAGATAAAATTTGACCTTGGCCTTGTCCCTCAGTTAAACAAAACTAGCTTTGACCACAGGCTCTGTTCTTGTGAGATAAAGGGGGATACTATTGTTCAGCACATTCAGGGTAACTTAACTTCTAAACAAATGTCAGGAGTTCTGTAAAGAAGTACATTCTTCATTGAGATTAAGAAAGTTAATTAAAAAAACAAAAACAAAAACTTTATTAATCCCAAAGGGAAATTATTTGTTGTTGTAACTCGTTATCCTCATTTCATTAAGAGATGTTATAGATACTGATGGCTGTAGACAGGAAGGATCTCTTGTATAGGTCCATCCCACAGTGGATCCTAAGAAACTGGCTGTAGATGCCGTCCGATCCATCCACCCAGACTCGGCTGGCCTCTCGGTTCCCCTGGGCTGTAGGACCGTCCGAATGCTGGGCAGAACTACTCCCAGAGTGTTGGCCACTCCTCCCAGCAGTCTGCTGAGCTCCTCGTCGCTGTGGACAGCCAACTGTAGGTGCCGAGGGACGATCCTGTCCTTCTGCTGTCATGAGCCGTGTTTCCTGCTAGTTCCAGGATCTCAGTGGTCAGGCACTCGAGCACAGCTGCTGTTGGTTGTAGAAAACTGCCTTGTTGCCATGGTTACGCATCATAACAAATGTCCAAAACTAAAAAAGTTTCAGTAAAAATCCTTCCAGCTGCACAGCATCCAATACCAGAGGAAACAATTGTCCAAAAAATGTGATTTACATCCAGAAAAAAAGGAATTAAAGTTTCCAAAAGCAAAATCTCAGAATGAAATTAAGAGAGCTGCTCCAACATGCAGCCACCTTGAGCGGCGCAATTCTAGAACAAAAGTTAAATGACAAATGTGAAATTAAGTTGTCAGTACATTCCAATAAAGCCTTCAAAGGAGCTGTGGCTGTCTTTTTAGGCTGAAGATTAAATTCTAAATCATTGGTATAATAGTGGAATGAAGTTTCATGTTAATTAAAATGTAATATAATTTTTTTTACAAAAATCACTTTCAAGGATAATTAGTTTTTTTGTGTGTGTAGGTTTTTTCAGCAAACATAAAAAATGTAAATCACATTTTTTATGTCAAAATGAGTTAGTTGTCGTCATTTATCCTTTATTTATGATAAATAAAAAAACATAATTGCACAAATATTAACTGACATGCTTAGTATTGGAGTTAATAATCAGATACAAAAATGTTTTGGAGGATTTTTTGGGTTTCTGACACTATTACATGATTAAACACTCCCCGGGTCAAATTGACCCACGGGCATTATTGCTTTACCTCAGAAACGAACATAACAGGAGGGTTAAAGATGGAACCAGACATGTAAAAAGGGAGAGTTACGGACCGCTGGGGAACCCCACCTCACATTAAATCATTGTACTGATCATACATTTAAAGTGGGGTCTGCTTGTTTAACTCCAGTAACCCTAATGACTTTTTGTTGTTCTTCTTCCAGCACTTTAAAGACTTAATCCGTCTGCGACGAACAGCCGAATGGTCTCGTTCCACGTTGGACGCAGAGTCAACCTCAGCCAAAGAAGCCCCAGAAGTAGAACCTTTGCCCTTCACATTGTCCCACGAGCGCTGCATCTCTGTGGTTCAGAAGCTCGCCCTCTTCCTCCTCTCCATGGATTTCACCTGCCACGCAGACTTGTTACTTTTTGTCTGCAAGGTATTTCCCTCAGCTTGACATCTGTAAGAGCTCTGTACAGAAACTAAATGGTGATTATTATCGTTTTTCATTTAGGTGCTTGCTAGAATTGCAAATGCTACCAGACCTACAATCCACCTGTGTGAGGTTGTGTCTGAGCAGCAGCTGGAACGTCTTTTGCTACTGCTTGTCGGGACAGATTTCAATCGGGGGGACATCTCCTGGGGGGGAGCCTGGGCTCAATATTCTCTGACGTGTATGATGCAGGACATCCTGGCAGGTGCGTTTAATTTACATTCAGTTTGTTGAAGTTTTTGATTGAGAGCTTTTTATCAGCTTAATAAAAATGTTTTTAATTACTGTACATATTGTTGGAAATAGACTAAACCTGAACAGCAAACGTGGCCTTAAACTAGTCCCAACCATTTTTAGGTAAATACCATTCCTTTGTTGTCTCTCAGTGTGTTTTTATTATGTTTTTGTTTAAAGTTGGCTTATCAGCACTCAAAGCAATGTCATTTTAAACAATGAAGACCGGTCTTTCTGCTTTGACTCAGTTTTTGCACTTTTTTATGTTTGATCTTTTTCAGACAAAACCAGAAACGGAGAACTAAACTACCTTACTGTTACTAAAATGCTCTTGATTTAAAAATGTATATTAACATTTATGATCCCTAATCACATCGGAGACGCCCCGAAGCTCTGTACTGTAACCTGAGCTTTTTAAATGTTCCTTTTTTGAGTTGTTTTCTTGTCATTATTATTTAGTTTTGCTTCAAAATGTTTAAAATGGGGAAACATTAGGGCTTTGCTGTTTTGAGAATATCAAACAATATTTTTTGCAAACATAAATATGCATTTAAAAAAATAAGAGTTCCCAAAAGTGACCGTATTTGTTTAGAAGAACAATGAAATTCATTATTTAAACAGAAATATTTAATTTCACATGATCTGTTCTTTTTAACTAATATCACCAGTCATCAGACCATTAAAGTACATGTTATGTAAAAGTCATTTTCACTTGTCCAAGTGTAAAAAGATTGGCTAACTATAACTCTAATATGATAAAGATAATGAGCACGCTCTATACTCAAACTTAAAACAATTAATTAGATGCGTTTTTATAACTGGGAGTCAACATGACCAAGAAGCAGCATTTAATTCAAGGCAGGAAATATATTTGTGGATGTGTTTCAGTTCAGGGCTGAAGATGATGCTTACAGTAAAACAAATTCATTGTTTGGCCTCAGATTTTTTTACTGCTGCAAAGGACTCAACAAATAAATCTGATTTTAAAGGTTAGAGTAGATATTTACAGCTAGGTGTCCGGATAATGTTTTCAGTTATTAGAATGTCTTGCACATTAAAGGATGACAGAAGACTCAAAATCAATTAATATTCAGAATATGTGCAAGTGAGCAATGAATGGACATCCAGCAGGAGAGTGCATCAATTAGAAAACTGTCCACACATGCATCTTACAAAAAATAATATTTGAAAGTCTTTTGGCTTTAGATTAACTGTTGCTCCCATTCCAGGTGAACTGCTGTCTCCAGTTTCTCTGGATGCCATGGATGAGGTGGTGGTTGTGGGTGAGGAGGCTGGAGCGTCGTCCTCCTCGGCAGTGGCAGATTCAGATGACTCTCTGTCCCAGCCAGCTTCCATCCCCCTGGTGGAGAGCATCGACGAGGCTCTGGTGCCTGATATCATCGCAGGTACTACAGGGACCTCTTCAGTGTTTCAAAGTGCGTGGGTAACACAGCACCACACAGGCAATGGTTTAACCCCACACACTTTGTGATAAATAACAGTGTCATGTGGTTTTGGTCATGTTTTCCTCCTTTTGAATAAATTCATGTGCAACACCTTTGTTTTCCCAGTATTAATATTTATTTAGTTAGACTCACCAAGTTGTTGGGTGCTTTTGAGGGATGTTAGATTTTCAATATTGCCTTGTGTAGTTACGATTCGGTAGGTTAAACCTAAAGGCTCCAGTATACTCCCGCGTACGTTCATTCACGCATATGTACGCGTGTACTGTACGCAGAGGGTTCAGACTTCATACTCCAGCGTACACCCCGAACAGCTGCAGAGCAGCTTCACAGACAAGGGGCATTTACCTTCGGGACAAATTGAGGTCGCCGATTGGTCATTTGCTGACACGCCTACTGGATTGATTGACAGGTCGGAAAAAAGAAAAAAAAACGAGTGCTGGCAGCCTCCGCCGCAGCGATGTTCTGTGTTTATATGTTGTTAATAAAAATATCTAAAAAAAAAAAAAAAAAAAAAACCAGAGCGCTGGCTCTACAGCCCACACATCAGACCAGCCCACCAGGAAATCTCCAGACCCTCCTGCAGCCACGCTGGACCTGAGTTTAATTCGCTCGTGACAAATTCCTTAATTTCTCACCATTTCAGTCATGGCATCAACAGAGGAGGAAGAGATCACTGCCTCTTGGCAAAAAACGAAAGAAAAGGCCAGATCAGGGATGAAGAAGGGGAAATTAATACATTGGTGTCGCATACAAAACAGTCTGTCGCTGGGCAGTTAATTGTGCGACACTGCGTACGCGTATGCGGTCGTAAAAATTTGAGCTATGCACAGAGGGTACGCTGGGGGGTACGCACGTACCTCTGCGTACGTACGTGCGTACCTCTGCGTATGGATGTACGCGGCAGTATACTGGGGGCTTAAGTAGGAGTTCAGCCGATTTACTTTTCAAAGAACGTCCTCCCACTCCCCAACTCCCCATCCCCCACCCTCCATATGAAGTAAGGTTTTAGGTTTCAATGGTATTTAAATGACCCATTACTGAATAAATATTTTCTCTTGCTTGACTGCTTGTGCGCTTTCTCTGCAGCAATAAAACTGTTTTTATTATCCAAAGGTGCTCCACCTCTGTCATTTTTGGAAAAAGATAAAGACATAGACTTTGACTTGCTACAAGACCTGATGGATGTTGATATTGATCCTTTAGATATTGATTTGGAAAAAGATCCACTCGCTGCCAAAGTGTTTAAGGTACGTTAAATTTTGACATCCTTTTCTTCTTTCCCTCTTTCTTTGTAAATATTGATATAAAGCCTAAGTATCCATGTACTTTGGGTTGCATGAATATTCATTTATCTTGTTTTTTTTAAATATATTTTGTGGTCTCACCTTTTGGATATTAAATGGATTTTCTATTTGTTTATAAGTAAGGAAGCTAAACAAAATACTCAGTAATAATTAGGGTTAAATAGAGAAAACAAGTTTGTTTCAAAGGTCTTCAAACTTATTTCCTTGAGCTTCACACATCAAGTCACTGAAATTTATATCCCTAATTCATGACAAAACTGCTCCAGCTCTGATTTTGACTTCAATGGTTTCATTCCAGGATATTTAATTCTTTATGCTGTACCAGTGACGTGCTGCTTCTTTAGGGTGTTCAGGGTCAGAGTCCTGCTGGATCGTCTCAAATTTGAAAAAGACTCAACAGATGTTTCCCTTGAGAATTTATTTATCCATCCATCCATCCATTATCTTTACCCGTTTGTTCCAGTTTGGGTCACGGGGGTCGCTGGTGCCCATGTCCAGCAATCACTGTGCGAGGGGCGGGGTACACCCTGGACGCGTCGCAAGTCCATCACAGGGCCACATAGAGACACACGAGACAAACAACCATTCACTCTCTCACTCACACCTAGGGACAATTTAGAGTTACCAATCAGCCTAACATGCATGTTTTTGGTCTGTGGGAGGAAACTGGAGCACCCGGAGAAAACCCACGCATGCACGGAGAGAACATGCAAACTCCACCCAGAAAGTCCCCTGGACCGGGGTTTGAACCAAGGACCTGCTCGCTGAGAGGCAGCAGCTCTACCAGTTGCGCCACCGTGCTGCCCAGAATTTCTTTATATTTTACTCCATTCATCTTTCCTTCCACTCTGACTGGTTTCCCAGTCCCTGCTTATGGAAAACCTCTCCACAGCATGATGCTTTCACCACCGTGCCTTACTGTGGGGACGTGTTCTCAGCATGATGTGTGGTGTTCAAACCATTTTTATTCAAGTCTTGTCTGACCACATCTTTTTCCACTTGTTTGTGTAGGAATTCCAGTCTGCCCGAAACATTTTTAAAGCAAAAGTGTATTTCCTGGAAACTCTTTTCTTAAACCCAGTTATGTGTAGTGTCTCGCAGTTGAATTTTTCAACCCTTTCACTACAAGGCAACATTTCTAACCAACTGTTCTGCCGTTCATCCCAACATTATAAAGTGTAATTTTACAAATAATTTCTGTATACATTTTAATTTGTTCAGGTAAAGGGAAAATAAACCACATAGAGCTAAATAAGTTGGTCATTGAGTATTTGTTTCTTTTTCTCCTCAAGTTTGTCTTCGGTGTTTCTCGTTACAGCCCATCAGCAGCACCTGGTATGACTACTGGGGGGCTGACTATGGCACATACGGGTACAACCCTTACATTGGAGGGGTTGGTATTCAAGGGTCCAAACCTACAGTTGCTGCTGAGAAACCTGGTTCACAGAGTCTGACTGTGTCCGTGTCACAAGGTGAGCACAAGCTTTTTTCATCAACTTTAAACACAAGGAAAATTTTCAGCTATTATTATTATTATTATTATTATTATTATTATTATTATTATTATTATTATTATTATTGTTATTTATTATTATTATTATTACAAACCAGATTCCAAAAAAGTTGGGACACTAAACAAATTGTGAATAAAAACTGAATGCAATGATGTGGAGATGGCAATTGTCAATATTTTATTCGTAATATAACTTAGATGACAGATCAAAAGTTTAATCTGAGTAAATGTAACATTTTAAAGGAAAAATATGTTGATTCAAAATTTCACAGTATCAACAAATCCCAAAAAAGTTGGGACAAGTAGCAATAAGTGGCTGGAAAAAAGAAATTGAGCATATAACGAACAGCTGGAAGACCAATTAACACTAATTAGGTCAATTGACAACATGATTGGGTATAAAAAGAGCTTCTCAGAGTGTCAGTGTCTCTCAGAAGCCAAGATGGTAAGAGGATCACCAATTCCACCATTGTTGCGCAGAAAGATAGTGCAGCAATACCAGAATGGTGTTACCCAGCGTAAAATAGCAAAGACTTTTAAGTTATCATCATCAACCGTGCATAACATAATCAAAAGATTCAGAGAATCTGGAACAATCGCTGTGCGTAAGGGTCAAGGCCGTAAAACTCTACTAGATGCTCGTGATCTCTGGGCCCTTAAACGTCACTGCACCTCAAACAGTAATGCCACTGTCAAGGAAATAACAGAATGGGCTCAGGTATACTTCCAGAAAGCATTGTCAGTGAACACAATCCACCGTGCCATCCGCCGTTGCCAGCTGAAACTCTACAGTGCAAAAAGGAAGCCATTTCTAAGCAAGCTCCACAAGCTCAGACGTTTGCACTGGGCCAGGGGTCATTTAAAATGGAGTGTGGCAAAATGGAAGACTGTTCTGTGGTCAGATGAGTCACGATTTGAAGTTCTTTATGGAACACTGGGACGCCATGTCATCCAGACCAGAGAGAACAAGGATAGCCCAAGTTGTTATCAACGCTCTGTTCAGAAGCCTGCATCACTGATGGTATGGGGTTGTATGAGCGCTTGTGGCATGGGCAGTTCTATGTCATATAGGCTTCGCCCTTTAAGGCTGTCGCTGATGGGTTTATCCCGTTATGCAGAGCATAAGCACTGAAAAAAATTTAGTCCACGCCCACCTGCTGTGTGGGCCCCACCCGGTCCGTATAAATTACGTTAAGAGCGGGAAATCGGCTCCCATTTTTTCTTCAGTGAGCTAATATAGCACTGTCAGAAGAACAAAGAGGATAAATTGTGTAAATGACCAACCTTTGTGAAGGATGCTTGGCCCGGCAGTCGACCTCCGGTCGTCCGGTGAGTTCTCCTCCCCGAGGAGAAGATGACGAGCAGTCTTATTCCAAGGTAAGCGTCGGGGAACATTTCCCAGTGACAGGTCACTACACGCTGGACAACACCATCTTGTATTTTTTCCTCTTATCGCCGACCCTCGGGGCGAACCGGATGGTTCCTCCGGGGCAAGGCGTGCTCAGCTGCAGCCCCCGCTGCTCATTCCCTCCTGGGGAGCGTAGTGTAGGTGGAGGGGGGCTGAGTGAATGCTCACCCCATCCCACCTCGTTTCGCATCGGCGATCACACCGCTCCCGGCCGACAGCGCCCTCACGGTTGCCCGGCGGAACCCAGGAGGAGGCTGACATGAAGGGACCCCTTTTTTCTACGTCCCACGCCTTTTCCCGCCAGTTCGGATGATCGGCGGGAAGGTTGTTTTTCACTGGGCTCCACTGTGGCTCACCGTCTTGATCCATACGGCCTCGCGTTCCAACAGGACGTTCGACGGGCGAGGCCACAGACGGTTCTTTCCTGGTAGATTGGAGGAGTCGGTCCCCAGTCCGCTCCCATCACCAGAGTTGAGGGATTCACCGAGCGGGGCTATTCCTCGGTAACCCCCCTGGAGCCAAGCCTCGCGGAAGCTTTCGGAGCGAAGCTGCCCAGGTCGGAGCAGTGTCCCGTCCCTCCGGAGGAACACGAACCAGACGGCGACCACGCTCTCCAATCTAGCCCACCGATGTGTTTTTCAGGCAGCCGCAGTTAGCAACAACGTGCGCTGCTAGCATATAGCATGTCCAAGGGACTGAAGGCCGCAGACCTGCCTTGGAGACAAAGAACTCCCTCTGTAAGGCAGCTGACGCCAGCTCAACATATGTGCCTCTCCTACGGTTTGCCTGTCGAGGACTGCAGCGCGGATGACGATGATCCAACGATCCACCTGGCTTCGTTACTCCCCTCGCTGCCGGAGAAACTGCACAAGACTTGATGAAGCCCATGGCGGACGCGCTGTTCAGAGCAGCTTCAAACCATGCTGGCGAATTGAAACAGTCGGAGGAGGTGCCAGAGACTGTGCGCCACCTCATCAAGCCGCGCGGCCCATCCCGGCCCGCTGGAGGGACCGTCGCGAGCAAGCTTCGACTTTTCCACGGCCGCGGCTCTCGCTGAGTTCCACCATCAGCCCCGCCCGTCAGAATCCAGCCCTCTTCATTCCGGCAACCTGCAGCTCAGCGTTTCCCCAGAGTTCGCCTGCAAGACAGCGCTCTAGGCAAACAATCGCAGAGCTCATGAGAGAGAAGTTTCTCAAAATGACGGTCTCCGGAGGGTGTGTGTAAAAGTGACACGAAAGTTGAAATAAATCATCATTAATGATCAAAGTGTCTGTTTTTTAGCCAGTCTGTAAGCTCGGATGAGCTCACAGCGGCCGCACACATTAAGAGCCGGTGTCCTTAATAAGGTTTTTTAAACTCACCGCCGCTCCAAGACATTACTAGTCGCTTACAGGGCACGATGGTAAGTGAAAATAACTCGTTATAATCCCGAGCTGCACGATTTTCACTCAAGCGATGTCAACTTGCACTCGTGGGATGAGACAGCCCCCACACACGAGCCGGTGTCCTTAAATAAGGTTTTTAAACTCACCGTCGCTCTAAGACATGACTAGTCGATCACAGAACAGCCTCCACACATGAGCCGGTGTCCTTAATTAAAGGTTTTTAAACTCACCGTCGCTCTAGACATGACGAGTCGATCACGGCACAACGGTAAGCGAAAATAACTCGTTATCAACTAGAACTGCACGATCCTCACTCAAGCGGTGTCAACTCGCACTCGTGGGATGGAACAGCCTCCACATGAGCCGGTGTCCTTAAATAAGGTTTTTAAACTCACCGCCGCTCTAGACATGACGAGTCGATCACAAGGATGAAATAGCCTCCATCCAACGGCGCTGCGTTGATGCTGGCGCACACACACAGCTGCCCGGCGCTAACCAGCTCACATCGGTATAAATGTGGTCCGCAGGCTGGTTCGGGTGGAGGTCCTTCTCTCTCACAAGAAGCGACACCCGTCTCAACGAATCAAACGCGGGCAGCCGTCACCCACCGCGTCTCAGCGTTCGGCAGCTCACCGCAGCTTAAACGTGAAGCAGCTGAAAGAACCCGGTAATGAGTCCCGCCTCCCTCCAGCGCGCGCCCCTCCAGCGAGAGCGGCGCGCGTCCCTCCAGAGAAAAACGTGTGCTCCCGCGGGGCTAGCAGCCTTCACTCCAACAGCACGGCGTTAATGAAGTCACGCCCTCCGCCTTTTCAACGTTCGCACAGCGACGTCAAACGCGCAGCCCCACCGCGTCATCAGCTGTCACACACTTCGCCTCAGCACAAGCCTCGCCCTGGATCACACAGAAAACATTCCCGCGACGCATGACGGCGGTTGAGGGGCGGACTGCTGACAGCCGTACAAAACGTGACACATCACTTAACGCACGTTCACCCTACGAACGTTACGTAGAGTGGCTAAAACATGCTCGCCGTTTTTCAGATGGATGGACAAGGTTTTATGCAAATGGTACAAGTTACAGTTTGCAACCCGAACCCCTCCATTCAGAGGAGTTATAAAAACGGTCCCGTCATCATCAGACTAAATCTCATCCCTAAATGTAGAAGTCCAAGTGTTTCTGATAAAAGTAATCTACAGAGTCCCCCAACGGAGAGAAAACACAGGGTTTTTACTCACGGATCGGAGGGGTGAGACCGTTTTTTGGATCTGTTGTATAACATCCAGAGAACGCATACCGATCATCCTAACACAGAGACGAGAGTTTTTTGTTTTACCTGGATGATCTGCTGCTCCTGTCACTCCAGACAGGAGGCGCTGATGCAGGATCAGGTGTTGACATCACACCTGTTAAATCTGGGCTTCGCCATAAATTGGAAAGAAGCTCGATTTTCCCGGCCCAGACATTTGTTTTTTCTGGGAGTGGAATTAAATTCAACCACCATGAAAGCTCGTTTATCACAAAACTAGATTCGACACTTTTTTAAAGTCAACTCAGCCACGTAAGACCTGGCAAGTGATAACAGCTGTCTCCGTCATGAAGCTGTTGGGAATGATGTCACTCACACAGTGGTTCCGCTGGTTTGTTACACATGAGACGCCTCCAGAGGTGGTTTTGCACGTCTGCATGTGGATCCAGTAAAACAAAACGACGGATGATCATTGTCCCTTCCTCTGTGAGAGCAGACCTCCGACTCTGGGGAAACACCTTGTTTCTGTCAGAGGGAGTCCCCCTCAGCAGACCCACGTCACACGGGTCAGTCTTCACGGACGCGTCGCTGTCAGGCTGGGGGGGGGGCATGCCTATCTCAAGCAGTAGGGGCGCTGTGGCCCCACTACACATCAGCCCACATCAATGTTTTGGAGTGTCGCACAGTACTGAATATGATTCAACACTTTGCTCCCGTGCTACAGAATCAACACGTGTTGATTCACACAGACAACATGATGACTGCTGCGTACATAACCATCAAAGGGTGTGCGTTCAGCCCAGATGTTACACATTGCGCGAAAGCTACTGTGTTGGGCTCATCAAAACCTGCTCTCTATTAGAGCGGTTTACATATCCGGTGTTCTGAACAGAGGGGCAGATGTGATGTCCAGGGGCGGCCCACGTCACGTGGACCAGACCCTCCATCCAGATCTGATGTTTTCAGACGTGGCAGAAGTTGGCAAAGCAGCTGTGGACCTGTTTGCGACGCGAGAGAACGCTCAGTGTCAACTATGGTTTTCCCTGAGCCCGCGAGACGATCCATCGCTGGGGGGGGACGCATTTGCTCACAGCCCGTGGCCCAAAACGCTTTTGTACGCGTTTTTTCCCCAACCTCCTCTGTTTTTACGGTTCCTGAACCGAGTTCAGGAGGAGGGATTGACAGCTCTCCTGGTGGCTCCCGAGCGTGTGAACGCACCATGGTTCCCAGGCCTGCACCGTCTGTTGTCGGGTCGCCGTGGAACTGCCGTGGAGGGAGGATGCTCTCCTTCAGGCAGGAGGAGCGATCAAGAGTTACCCAGAAATAGGTCAGCACCTGTGGGTCTGACCGCTGAGCGGTCCCACTTAGAGAGGATGGGTCTCCCTCAGGAGATAGTGTGCACAATTCAAGATTCACGTGCTGCATCTACCACAGTTCTGTACACATCAAAGGGGACGGCTTTTCAGCGCTGGTGTACAGAGAAAGGTTCAGAGGCCACCTCATGCCTTTTAGGCGGCGTGTTGTCTTTCTACAACAGCTGATGGATAGGAAGTTGGCATTCAGTACGCTTTAACGTACGTTGCAGTCATCTCTTCCTGCCACGAAGGTTTCGGAGACAGAACAGCTTTTAATCACCCGCTGATGAAGCGTTTTTCTAAAAGGTGTTCAGAGACGCAGGCCTGCTTCACGTCCACTTGCTCCACAGTGGGATTTAACGCTGGTCCTGCGAGTCCTGATCAAAGCTCCAATTGAGCCTCTGGATCAGGTTTTCACTTAAAATTCTTGTCTCTTTAAACAGCCCTGCTGCTGGCTTTAACACCCGCTAAGAGGGTAAGTAATTATCTGCCCTCTCTGTTGCTTCGTCATGCCTTAGAATTTAGGCTGACGGGCAGCTCAGCTGATTTAAGACCAACCCAGCTTTTATGCCTAAAACATCACGAGCTCTTTTAAATCAAGAGTGATATCGTTGGAGGGGTTTCTTCCCCCCCACAGATCAGAAGAGGAAGCATCTTTTCATCTTCTCTGCCCGGTGCGGGCGTTGACGTGTTACATAGCGCGCACAGCTGCAATGCGTTTCAAACTCAACAATTGTTTGTGCATTATAGAGATGCTTCTGCAGGTCGCCCGTTATCCATCCAGCGCTTGTCACACTGGCTGTGTGAGGTTTTTTCTGAAGCCTACAGAGCATCAGATTTAGAGCCTCCTGTCAACCTCTAAGCACACTCGACCAGGGGTATCGCATCTTGGACTGCTCTGCATAATGGTATGTCAATGCAGGACATATGCACTGCGGCTGCATGGTCAACACCCTGCTCATTTATTCGCTTTTACCTACGTGATGTAACGGTTCGTTCCATGACACATTCTGTCCTTAGTGCTCTAACAGAATGAATATTATTGTTCTCATGGAACTCTGTTTAAGCTCACATCTGTCTGCATGCATTACAGTGTGAGATGTTATCAGTCACAAGTCATGTCTGTGATTTTGGTTCTATTGTCACTAATCAGTTCATGATTATTGTTACCAATCAGTTCATTTGATCAATAATCAATTCATGGACATTAATCTGTTTATACTGTTCAGCCATGAACCAGTTGGTTTATGTCCCCCCCCCCCCCCCTCTTTTCAACTTCTTCTTCCCATTGAAAGTTTTCCAGGGCATTCATGCTTTGTCAGAACGCATAGTTACACAACATGCGTCTGTGCATGGCACATAATTACGCGATGCGTAGTTATGCACACGGGGAGCTGAGTGACAAGACGTTTTTTGGGCAAGCTTCCGCTTCTTACTGTGTTCGAATGGACCCAGTGAGGCGAGGACCACATCCGCTTCGCCCTTAACCCATCAGCGACAGCCTTAAAGGGCGAAGCCTATATGACATAGAACGTTGGTTACGTACTGTAACCCCAGATTCTATGAATATAGGCGTAGCCCTTTAAGCGTCGGGCCTCACTGGCTCCTAAATGGCTGAAGAAAAAAGCTATTTTGGGAGCCGATTTCCCGCTCTTAACGTAATTTATACGGACCGGGTGGGGCCCACACAGCAGGTGGGCGTGGACTAAATTTTTTTCAGTGCTTATGCTCTGCATAACGGGATAAACCCATCAGCGACAGCCTTAAAGGGCTACGCCTATATTCATAGAATCTGGGGTTACAGTACGTAACCAACGCTTGCATGTCTGGAAAGGCACCATTAATGCAGAGAACTATGTTCAGGTTCTAGAACAACATATTATCCCATCTAGACGTCATCTCTTTCAGGGAAGACCCTGCATTTTTCAACACGATAATGCCAGACCACATTCTGCAGCAATCACAACATCATGGCTACGTAGGAGAAGGATCCTGGTACTGAAATGGCCAGCCTGCAGTCCAGTTCTTTCACCTATAGAGAACATTTGGCGCATCATAAAGAGGAAGGTGCGACAAAGAAGGCCCAAGACGATTGAACAGTTAGAGGCCTGTATTAGACATGAATGGGAGAGCATTCCTATTTCTAAACTTGAGAAACTGGTCTCCTCTGTCCCCAGATGTCTGAGTGTTGTAAGAAGAAGGGGGGATGCCACACAGTGGTAAAAATGGACTTGTCACAACTTTTTTGGGATTTGTTGACGCCATGAAATTTGGAAACAACAGATTTTTCCCTTAAAATGATACATTCTCTCAGTTTAAACTTTTGATCTGTGATTTGTGTTCTATTCTGAATAAAATATTAGATGTTGGCACCTCCACATCATTGCATTCAGTTTTTATTCACAATTTGTTTAGTGTCCCAACTGTTTTGGAATCCGGTTTGTGTTGTTGTTGTTGTTGTTGTTGTTGTTTTGTATCTAACCTGTTGATCCTCTGCTGTGGTGCTTTGCAGCACTGGATGCCCGCCTTGAAGTGGGCCTCGAGCAGCAGGCGGAGCTGATGCTAAAAATGATGGCAACGTTACAGGCTGACTCCATCCTACAGGCTCTCAGTTCAAGTTCCTCCACAAGTAAGCAGGAAAATGTTCATTTAGCATACTAGACTGAGTGGGAGTGGCAGGTAAAGCATGTGATTTTACTTTTTACCATGAGCTTTCACACAACAACTGTCCCTTTGATGGGGCCTCATAAACATAGTTTTATTTATTTAGAATTTCTCTTTATTTTTATCTGAATGTTGTTTGTCTTGTCACCTATTTTACTGTGTTCTAGTCAACTGTGTGTCACTTAAATACTTTTCTAAAAGTTTTTGTAGAAGTTTTTCTTAGTCGTACACATTGTTCTGATGTAGTTTTTGCTCAGACCTTTGTATTTAGCATTTGTTTGGATGCCGTGGTAGACCTCTTTGCTTCAGCTTTTTGTAAACTCTGGGCAACCTGAGCCACTCCCATCACATCCCATCAGGCAGACAGGAGCTGCAGTCAAAATGTGGTTTCTCAGTTATTAGGAAAGTCGTTGTAAAGAATGAAAAACTTGTTGTAAATACAGTTCTGTTTCTAACGGTGCTCCATGTTTCACTATGGTAAATGCTCCAGCGTGACCAACATTTTATTTTCCTCCCTGGCTCTCATCGAGGTGGCTGCTTTTGTCTTTCCTCCCCCGTTTTTCCTTCCTCCTGCTCTGCTCTCTGTGTGTCTGTGCCTGGTTCACATCTCCCGAACGTAAATTAAGAAGATTATGGATCTGGTATCCTGGACGTTCAACTCTATTGATAAGATTTTTTCATCAAAGCGACAAGGCCCTAGAGAGCCGGCGTGTCCAGCTGAGACTCACGCTGTGGGGTACGTCACGGATCCGTGGGGTGTGTGGCAGTTGATGTGCCTCTCAGTTCTGTCTCAGGAGGATGTCGAAGACGTTTACATATTTGGATTTATGATAGCAGGGACTCTGCTTTTTGGCATCGGCAGGGCTCTGTTTTATCTACTTTTGAAGAAGACATCGGCAGCAGTTAACCGGCCATGGAAAAGCTTCCGAGTCAGTGAAGGTTTGGTCCGTGTTGTAGGAACTCTAAATCAACTGGTTTATGAGCGAAACCATAAGGTGGAGGCGATTTATGAGAATCACAAGCAGCCTGCGGCTTCTGGGACTCGTCAGCGTGGTGGGTTTGACCTTGAGGGAGACTCATAGCATGGATCAGTGGAATGCATTCCCACAATTAGCCCATTTTGGAAACAGAACATCCAGATGGACTCAAGGCTGAAGAAAAAAAATCTGTCTGCCTGAAGAAAAACAACAATCAAGCTTATCTGAATCTGACTCCCGACGGCCTCGGAATGGGTCGACTATCAAATCAAATTTCTCCTGGGTCATTGGTAACCAAGGACAAAAGCTTCATCTATTGCACACACCCCCCCCCCCCCCCCCCCCCCCGTCCCTTCAATTCAATTCAGTTTATTTTTATAGCACCAAATCACAACAAAGTTGTCTTCAGCTGCACAGACTGGCCTGGGAGTTGAGGAAGAAGTGGTCGGTTGACCGCGATAATATAATGAGAATAATTAGCAACTTCTCGGCTAAACGAAGGCTAAAAAGTGCCAGGAGCAGCGAAAATCCTTTTTACTGCACATCTGAAATGGCACAGAAAATCTTCCAACAAGGTGTACCTGTAGAAAAAGTCTGCGAAGATTAAAGTCCCTTGCAAAAGAGATCTGTGATCTCAATGGGATTTGCCTGGTTAAATAAAGGTTAACAAATAATTAAATAAAGGCCAATAAATACTATGATCTTATTCCAACAAGCTGCTCCTACTGTGCTACAGTTCTCAAATTTTAGTTTGTTGGAGTTTCAAGTAAAAAACTAGTCCACCCACCTGACAAACACAGTCATTGTTCCCCCCTCCTCACGTAGGAGGCTGTGGAGCATCAGGTGCCTGACGAGCACATTGAGAAACAGCTTCTGCCTAAAACAACGAGGCTTCTGCTTCCTGACGGAGCCCTATAGCACTGCTTCTATCAGTGCATCCATTGTACAGTTTCAGACTTGGGCACATCTGTTACTTTCCACAGTTCTGTCATGCCTCTTTTTACTGTTGTGGTGCTTTATATTTCTTCTTTGCTACTTGTCATTTGATTTAGCTTGTTTCTTGTTTTTTAGTTGTTGTTTTTTTCTTCTGTTTTGTTACCTATTAATCCCCAGGATCTTGAAACATAGTTTAATTAGTAATGTGAAAGGGTATATGGTATGACGATAAAGAATCTTGAAACTGATGACAGTCAAACTAAATTATGACTTCCAGTAAACCAGCCCTCCAATGGAACTGATGACTCCCTGCTCCGAGCTCTCCACTGTGGGGGCTCTTCTCCAGTTGGCAGCCTGATGGTCCAGCCCTCCTCCATCCCTATTCTGAGTTCGTGCTTCAACAAGCTTTTCTCCATGCTGCAGGTCCACCATGTACAGGTCAGCTCCCTCACATCCGATGACCTGATTTGCACAAACTCCAAGCTTACTGCTTTTTGTTTTGTAATTTTATTTTAAGATCAATTAAATACATTCAGTAGAGCTTAATTAAAATATGTTATGCTGAATTACTGACTATGTTTACATGGACATAAGTAATCGGATTAAATGGCCATTCAGAATAAAAATGCATCATGTAAACGCCCCATTCAGATTATTCTGAGCTGATTCAGCTTAATCCAAAATAATTTATCAGAATGAGACCGGTGGTTTATGCTGATTCATAATCTGAATGGTGTGCATTTAAACACTTAATCTGATCTTTTTTTTTTCCCTCTCTTGGAAAAACTGACCTGACTGCGCATGTTTGACCCGTGTCATTTCCACCTGGCTAGATGCTAATAACATTAGCATGTCAGGGAAGTAAAACTGGTCAGTGAGCGACACAACATTTCTACTAGAAACTTTGAAAGAGCTCAAAATAATCTGTATCACCTGTAGCTCAATCAGGGAGTGCAGTAACGTCTCCACCGTCATTAAAACCTGTTGCGGGTCCATTTTGGGCGCTCAAGTGTGTTTATGTTCATCAGGGAAGTAGAACTTCTTCTGTGTTTTTTTTAAGGAGAGTTTACCATTCCGCTCATGTCAGTACTGCTGTTCAGAATAAAAACCCGCTGCATGTAAATGCTCGTCGTGATCGAATTGTGCCCATGTAAACGATACATTTGGATTAATTAATCCGAATACATTTCAATCCTATCAAAGCATTTTGTGCATGTAAACATAGCTACTGGGACTCTCTTTAACAAAGGAAGAAACCATAAAGAAACAACAAAACATTTTGTATCATTTGAAGAAAAAACTTGTAAAACTGCCAAACTAAACTGTTGTAGTAAGTTAAACGACAGTTCTGTGAACAAAATAAAAGCATAAAGGAAGAATGTTGAAAATGCTTCCTTCTCCCCCAGCTCGAGTCGTTGCTGCAGCTGTGGTTAACACTCAGCCTCAACACGTGTTCTGGTGGCAGTGAAGAAAGTGGATCAGATATTTTCCTGTTTAATGCCAGCCGAGTGCCCACCATCCCACTCAACCAAGGTACGGGCTACTGATGTGGACCTGTCAAACTTTACTTTGTGAAGTTGCTCTGTTTTGTACTTATTCCTGCCTCTGTCTGTACATTCAGCATCCATCAGCAGTTTCCTGTCTGTGCTGGCGTGGTACCCCAACACTTCCTTGAGGACCTGGTGTCTGGTGCTACACTCGCTCACTCTCATGACTAACATGCCAGCTGCTGGTTAGTGTTGTTGTTTTATAATATACACACAGCAAAATCCACATGACCTGCCAGCAACAAGTCTCACATGACGTGTTAAAGACACAATATCTGAGCCAAATCTCATAAACTCTGGTTCAAACATACACATTAATGTTCACGTTTAATAAGAAGTGAGTTTATAGACAGGATTGGTTAAGCTCTGTATAATGTGTGAAGCTTTTCATTGATATTAAGCAGTGTAGATCTCTCTCAGGGCAGGAAATGTTTGTCATATTTTGGGCAGATTTTGGCCTTTTTATTTATTTCCTGTATACAGCTTTCAAAACTGTACTTTAGAAAGTGCACATTGTTTCCTTGCCCACATTGAGATTCTTTGTCATTTGCACTACGTGTGGTACATGTGGTGGAACGAAATTATGTACACAGGGTCCCAGTTACATCTAACAATAAAATGTAAAAGAAAAACACTAATTGTATCTGCTTTGTAACCACCTTGCCAGCCATCCACCACATTTATGATTTAATTTACTGGAGTACTTTTTAAATTGAAAAGAGAGAATTTTCTAAAATATTTTCTCTTTGGTTTATTTTCTGATCTTTTCAGTCACAGTAGAGTTCCTATTCCAGTGTCATAACACAACTCTAGTGTTCTTTACTACGTACCGCTGCACCACATCCACCACTTCTTGGGTTGATTTGTGAGGCTGAGTGATTTTGTCTGTGATGTGTGCTTAAACTTGCAGCAACCAGCAGTGGGATGAGCTCTCAGGAGAACACAGCTCAACAGATGGTCTCCGACCCCAACATGGTTCATGTGCTGGTACGCTTTCTGTCCAGCAGCAGCACCAACGGAACAAGCCAGCACAGCTCTCAGGTGGGACCCACTGCTACCCAGGCTATGCATGAGTTTCTAAGCCGGCTGCAGGTCCACCTGTCCTCCACCTGTCCCCAGATGTTTAGCGAGTTCCTGCTCAAACTCATGCACATCCTGTCAACTGAGAGGTAACTGTAAATAGTTGTTAGTATGTGATAGTAGAGTCAGGTGTTTTGACAGGAATAATAGAAGGTAGGATGAGTAAACACTGATTTTCTGATTCATCAGGGGTCCATTCCAGTCTGGTCAGGGTCCACTGGACGCTCAGGTGAAGCTCCTGGAGTTTACGTTGGAGCAAAACTTTGAAGTGGTGTCAGTGGCTACTATTTCCTCTGTCATTGAGTCTATCACGTTCCTGGTTCATCACTACATCACCTGCTCAGACAAGGTGGTCTCCCGCAGCGGCTCGGACAGTTCAGTGGGTGCCCGTGCCTGCTTTGGGGGTCTATTCGCCAACATCATCCGACCAGGAGACATTAAGGCTGTCTGCGGAGAAACCACTCGCGACCAGCTGATGTTCAACCTTCTAAAACTGGTCAATGTGTTGGTGCAGCTCCCTCTGTCTGGAGACAGGGAGTTCAGTGGACGACTGCCGCCGGTCGGCAGCGGGACAGCTGATAGCAGCGTGTCGGACGAAGAGAAGGTCTGTGGCAGCAAGGAAAGCGTGGCTGGTGGATCCACTTCCAGTCATGGTCCTGCTGCAGGTGTGGCTGACTTAGTGCTGGCCAATCAGCAAATAATGAGCCAGATCCTGTCCGCACTGGGTCAGTGCAACAGTAGTGCCATGGCCATGATCATAGGTAAGACATGTTTTACTTAACTTGTATGATTTTGAATTAAATAATTTTCATACAATGGGGGGCATGGAGTTCAAAAATACAGAATTATCTGTAAATATTAAGGAAGATATAAAGTAATTATCAGGATAAATCAATATTTCTTCACACCTGTGTGTGACCTCTAGGTGCCAGTGGTCTCCACCTTACCAAACACGAGAACTTCCACGGTGGTCTGGATGCTATCTCAGTGGGCGATGGCCTCTTCACCATCCTCACCACTCTGAGCAAGAGGGCCAGCTCAGTCCAGGTCATGTTACAGCCCATCCTCACATACATGGCCTGCGGTTACATGGGTAGACAGGTAAAAATCAGTAGACCTTACTGACACATTTCTTTAGAAAGAAAAAGATGGAACAGTGTCAACTATTGTGTAACTGTGTTTTGTAGGGGTCTCTGTCCACCTGCCAGCTGTCTGAACCACTTCTGTGGTTTATCCTCCGAGTACTGGACACCAGTGAAGCTCTGAAGGCTTTTCACGATATGGGTGGGTGTACACTCAGAAATCACTTTAATTTATCATCTATTTAAATTCCAAAATAGTGTGCTGTATTTATATATTGGCATATATTCTCATTCTGAACAAAAGCAAAAGTCTTGTAAAACTTTTGTTGCAACGTTTTTGTTGCTGTAAACATGAAAGGTAGCGGCACACACATGTTGAATAGGGTAGTAATCAAGGATTCAAGGTTCTTTGTCATTCCACCACATGTGGTACATGTGGTGGAATAACATTTTGTACACAGGGTCCCAGTTACATCCAACAAAAGTATAAAATGTAAAAAAAAAAAAAAAAAAAAAAACCGACCAGTAATAAGATCCAAAATATGAACTAAGAAAAACTTTAACTAAAAATACGCTAACCACTAATACAAAAACAGTATGCTGAACAGCAGCACGAACATGAGTCTGTGTGAGCAGATGAGCACACATGAACACAGCAACATGAAACAGACCAGCAGCAACATGAAACAGATCAGCAGCAACATGAAACAGGTCAGCAGCAACATGATGTGGTTTTTCATAGTGATTATTCTGGTTAGAGATTCTAACAGCTTCAGGGTAGAAGCTGATCCTCAGAGTAGTGTTTCTACACTTAATGCTCCTCAACCTCCTTTCTGAGGGGAGCCGGGCAAAAAGTGTGTGTGCTGGGTGAGTGGGGTCCTTCATGATGCCGGTGGCTCTCTTCCTGCATCTGGAGGTGTAGATGTCTGTGATGGTGGGGAGGCTGACTAAAGGCATAAACTTTTTAAAAATTAAAATTGGGACTTTTTTTTGTCATGATTCATATTCTAAAGAATTACCATAATTAGAATATTGTTTTACAAGTACATTTGAAATTGACTGCAACTTAAAGTGATACATAGTATTTTAGCCATTTTTAGTGTGTTTTTAATTTAAATATTTAATATCTTAACCTGTTGTAGATATCTCTTTGAACAACTTCAGTGTGAAGACGGAGTTTACATTTCAACATTTCACAGAACTGACGAGATAAGTTAGTTGTAATGCAGCAAGGACCAAGTGGACTGCTGCCATCGTTAAACAGCTCCAGTCCCAAAGATGTCATTGTGGTTCATGAGTCAGATTTCATAAACCTTCACACTGCCATCACTTTACACATTTATTTATATAGAATTCACTGATTGTTTGAAGTTCAAATAACGGCAGCTGCTGTGAGAGGTATCATCCAGGTGTCATCTCTAGCAGACAAAATTAACATTTACATAAAAGAATTGTTGAATTTTGGATTACAGTAATGTACTTTAGAAGTGGGTCTGCTCAAACGGCCATTTGAGCTTGTTGACATGGTTTGAATGGACTCACTTCCAAAACAGATACAACTTTTTTAAACAACTCCTGCTATTTACACTTGTATATAATCATAAAATTCCTTGTAAATAACCACATAATGAAAAATTGACAGCAGTAATAAAGTTTACAAAATTATTTGTATAGACCAAAAGAAAACGTTTGAGATTAGGTAGTTTAAGGAGGTCATGGTGGCAGTGATCTACTATGGTCTTATCTGTATTTACTCATCTTTTAGCTTGTCCGCTCAGTCATTTTTATTTTTTCAAACTGAGCCTGTTTAAACACCCCTCATGTTTAATGTGTAAGATATGACTTATTTTACAGTAAGTCTTACCCAGAAACCCACTCCAGTGCTGCCAACCTATTTAAGTATTTTCCTTATGTTAGTTTAAAAGCAGAGGTGCACAGATTTAAATAAGAACCTTTCTTTTCTCTCTTCAGGTGGTGTACAGTTGATTTGTAATAACATGGTAACGAGCACCAGAGCCATTGTGAACACAGCACGCAGTATGGTGTCCACCATCATGAAGTTCTTGGATTCAGGTCCTGGAAAGACTGCAGATGGGAACCTTAAAGCCAGAGTGATGACTTCAGAGCCAGACAATGCAGAGGGACTGCACAACTTTGCTCCTTTAGGTTCTTAAATTTCTTGACGTTTCTGAAGTATTATTTGTTTTTGTTCTTGTGTGAAGGAAGAATGGAGTGTGAGACTGACACATGATTAGTGCAGCTTAGCGTACAACAACATTTATGTGTACAATAAGATCCACAAGTGTACCACAATTTTTACAAATGCACACAGCGAGACACAAATGCATAAATAGTTCATCAAATCTACACATTTCAAAACACACGAGTAGGAATATTCTGCCATACAAATGTTCAAATACATTTGTACAAATCTGCTGTGGACAAATCCGTCAAGACGAATGCACGGATCAGCTTGCCTGTGAATGTGACCTTTTTTTTTTTTTTTTATAAAAAAAAAAAAATTAAATGTATTCTCTGTTTACTGGTCGGTCTATGTTCCTGCCTTCACCTATGGTCACAAACTGGGGTAGTGACTGAAATAATCAAAGACTTTCAAAATAATAACATTATCTGAGACATGGTTAAACGATGAAAATATGAATAATGCTTTCATTGAAGGGTATAAGTTACATCATATGAACAGAAAAAACAAAAGAGGAGGTGGAGTGGCTATATTTATAGACAATGAAATCAAATGCAAATTGATAAGCGAAATGTCAATAATGGTGGAAGATATGTTGGAAATGATAACAATAGAAATAATAAAAAATAATACAAAGAACATCATAATAAGTTGTGTATCTCGATCGCCATCCTCAAATATTGAGCTATTCACTGATAAACTATTGGAATTATTAGAAAAAAGTAAAAATAAAAAAAATTTTCTATGTGGAGACTTCAATATTGACCTAGGAAATATCACTGATTCAAACAACATAAGTATATTCATAAATGCAATGTATAGTCTAAATCTTTGTCCATTAATATCAAATCCTACAAGAATTACAACTCAAAGTGCTACTATAATTGATAATATTTTCACAAATGTAACAGACGGTGATATGCTGAGTGGCATCTTGAAGACTGATCTTAGTGATCACCTACCAGTCTTCACTATTTACAAGAAAGAAAATGGTATAATTAAAACAACTACAAGAAAAAACAAAAAAATTAACACGTCAAAAAAAGCATTAGACAAATTAACAGCTGAGTTGGAACATCAAAAATGGGATAATGTGTACATAAATGATGTGAATAAATCTTATGATGAATTTATGACAATTCTAGAGGTCATCTATTATAAACATTGTATGCAAATGAATTACACTAAGAAAAACAAAGTGGATTATCCATGGATGACCAAAGGATTAAGAAATGCATGTAAAAAAAAGAATCATTTGTATTCGTGTTTTTTGAAATCAAGAACCAAGGAGGCTGAAGAGAAATACAAAAAATACAAAAACAAATTAGTTAGTATCATAAGGAAACACAAGAGGGAATACTATAGTAAATCATTGCATGAATGTAAAGGTGATATGCGCACAACATGGAGAGTAATGAATACTGTTTTAAAAAAGCATAAAGAGAGAACGGGACTTTCACAACATTTTGTGGAAAACGATGTGGAAATCTATGAAAATGATGAGATTGTCAATGGATTTAATAATTATTTTGCAAATGTTGGGTCTTGTCTAGCAGCTTCGATTCCTAAAGTGGAAAAAAATTTAAGTTATTTAAGAAATGGTTGTGTTGACAGTATGTTCTTGAGTGGAACAGATAAGGAGGAAATAATGAAAGTTGTCAAAAAATTTGCTGATAAAAGATCAAAGGATTGTGAAAATATGGATATGGTGGTTGTAAAGGAAATAATGAGTTATGTGATTGAGCCATTACATCTGTAATTTATCATTTTCAAAAGGAATTTTCCCAGATAGAATGAAGGTTGCTAAGGTAGTTCCTCTTTTTAAAAATGGTGACAAATGTACATTTTGTAATTATAGGCCTATATCTCTATTACCACAGTTCTCTAAAATTCTTGAAAAATTGTTTATGACTAGATTAGATAAATTTCTTGAGAAAAATAATATTTTAAGTAATAATCAATATGGTTTTAGGTCAAACTGTTCAACATCTTTGGCTCTCATGGAGTTGATAGAACAAATTACTACAGCGGTTGATCAAAAACAACATTGCATAAGTATATTTGTGGACTTAAAAAAAGCATTTGACACAATCGATCACACCATTCTGCTTGATAAATTGAATCATTATGGTATTAGAGGTCCTGCTTTGCAGTGGATAAGCAGTTATTTGAGAGATAGAAGACAGTTTGTTCAAATAGATGAAGTAAAATCTAATTTGTGCAGAACTCCATGTGGTGTACCACAAGGTTCAATACTTGGACCTAAATTGTTTATATTATATGTAAATGACTTAATTGAAGTATCTGATATCTTCAAATGTGTTTTGTTTGCTGATGACACTACTTTTTTCTGTCTGGGTAAAGATATGGAACAATTAATTGAGTTGATAAACAAGGAATTTGTAAAAATACAGGATTGGTTTAAATCAAATAAGTTATCATTGAATATTGATAAAACTAATTTTATGGTATTTAGTAAAAAAAAAAGATAACTTTGGATTTTTGTTTCAAAATTGATGGCATTAAAATATGTAGAGTAAATGAAGTAAAGTTTCTGGGCGTAATCATTGATGATAAACTATCATGGAAACAACATATAAATTTTGTAAAAACTAAAATATCAAAGTCCAGTGCAGTATTATATAGAGTAAGGGACTTGTTAAATAATGAAGCTTTACATTTACTTTATAATACAATTGTAGTCCCACATTTTACTTATTGTGCCAATGTTTGGGGTACAGCATGTAAATCCACAACAAGGCCTATATTTATTCTGCAAAAAAGAGCAGTAAGAATTATAACAAGAAAGAGTTATTGTCATCCTTCTAATGTTCTGTTTAGTCAATTGAAATTACTTAAGTTTTATGATTTGGTGGATTATAATATTCTTTTACTTATGTTTAAGGCCCATAATTGTTTGCTGCCATCAAACATTCAAACATATTTTGTAAAAAGGACGAGTGGTTATAATCTAAAGGGATCAGAGATCTTTGTAAAACCTAAGTACAGAACCAGTTTGAAGGGACGCTCTACGACCATACATGGAATAGGTTTATGGAATAATTTGGAGGATGATGCAAAAATGGAGAAGTCAATTTTTACATTTAAGAAAAAGATAAAAACTATTTTGTTGGAAAAATATAAACAACTGTTTGTCTAATTATTTTAAATGTAAAATCTGTTTGAGTTATCTACGTTGTTGCAATATTGTGATTGACCTTTTGTTTGAATTGATAGTTAAATTGATCTGTTAAAGAAGGAGCAGATTTGATAAGAATTTTTTTCTTCTTCTGCTTCCTTTCATTTTATGTTTATTTTTTTAAATTATCTAAATTGTATTTGTGTGTTTTTTTTTTAATGGAACTGAAATGAATGAAATAAATAAGTAAATAAATAAATAAATTGTGGATACAGGCAGTTAAAATGAGTTTTCTCTGCAGGGTAGCTGGACTCTCCCTTAGAGATAAATTGAGAGTTTCAGTTATCTGAGAGAGACTTGGAGTGGAGCTGCCTACCCAGAGAGCATCCTTACCAGAAACTCCAATTACCTCAACTGGCTCCTCTCAATGTGGAGGAGCCAGTTGAAGTGATTGGAGTTCCTGGTAAGGATGCTCCCTGAGTGCCTCCCTAGGGAGGTTTTATTGGCATGTCCAACTGGGAGAAGTCCAGGAAAACCCAGGACATGCTGGAGAGACGGATGTCTTTCAGCTAGCCTGGAAACACCTTGGAATCCTCCTAGAAGAGGTGGCTGTGAAAAGACATGTCTGGGCCTTCCTACTAAAGCCCGCTGCCCCAGTGACCCGACTTCAGAACAAACAGGAAATAACGGTTGGATGGATGGATATTTGTAGAGGTTTAGTATTTGCAACCTTATCTTGTTTCCACTGTGTCGTTTCTTCAGGTACAATCACATCCAGCAGCCCCACAGCACAGCCAGCAGAGGTTCTCCTTCAGGCCACCCCACCCCATCGTCGGGCGCGCTCAGCAGCCTGGTCCTACATCTTCCTGCCTGAGGAGGCGTGGTGTGATCTTACCATCCACCTTCCAGCTGCTGTGCTGCTGAAAGAAGTCCACATTCAGCCACACCTTGCTTCTCTGGCCAGTAAGTAACAGTTTAGTAATCAAAGTGTTACATTTGATGTATATATACATATGCAGTGTGTATGTATGTATATATGTATTTATATGTATGTGTGTGTGTGTAAGGGTTAGGGTTAGCAGTAACCCTAATGTAATATATAAATTGCTGCTTAAAACACACTTTACTCCATCTTGATATGGAAAACTATGTATAGTTCTTGTAAAAATGGATTTACCTTGTTCATTACTTCTACCACCCAGCTTGCCCGTCCTCAGTGTCAGTGGAGATCAGCGCAGATGGGGTCAACATGTTGCCGCTCTCCACTCCAGTCATCACCAGTGGATTAACATACATAAAGATCCAGTTGGTGAAAGCAGAGGTTGCATCTGCTGTTTGCCTGAGGCTGCACCGGCCTCGAGATGCCAGCTCTTTGGGTCTTTCTCAGATCAAACTCTTGGGTCTGACGGCATTTGGAAACACATCCTCAGCAACAGTCAACAACCCCTTTCTGCCTTCTGAGGACCAAGTGTCCAAAACCAGGTACTGGTATTGTTTTCTGATTGATAACATACTCGTGGGCTCTTTTTCTGACCTGCTTCTTCTCTGCACACAGCATCGGGTGGCTTCGTCTTCTCCACCACTGCCTGACCCACGTCAGTGACCTGGAAGCCATGATGGCCAGTGCTGCAGCACCCACAGCCAATCTGCTCCAGACCTGTGCTGCACTGCTCATGTCACCTTACTGTGGCATGCACTCCCCCAACATCGAGGCAGTGCTGGTCAAGATAGGCCTGCAGTCCACAAAGATTGGACTGAAACTCATAGACATTTTGTTGAGAAACTGTGCCGCCTCTGGCACCGACCCTGCCAGTGAGTCACAGCATTACACATTTAAATGATCTGCACATCCAAATGTCCTGTTACTGAACGGTCACTGTGTGCAACATCACACCCGCTAAAAGATAAACACACACACACATCTGGCAGAGCAACTCTAGAAAATGGGGTCTGCTACAGATTAAAACCTGCTAATCTGAATCCAGAACAGTACCTGTCAGGTAAAGGTTTCTACATATGGATTTTAATAGTTGTCTGATTATTTATTTTTAAACTTATTTGGGAAAAAACTTTTTAACAAAGAATTTATTCTTAATGGGAAAAACAAACATTCTGTCCCGTATTTTGTTCACTGTTGAATTGCAGGGAAAAAAGTTTCTCATACCTCAACTGTACCTAAAACGCTCCAAACCCAGACTTCCAAATCCAAGATAAATGCCAAATATATTATTTTTATGTACAAACAGTGAAGTCAGAGATGACGCCACTGTTTGTATTCTGTGAGAATGTTTTTGAACCGTGTACTTTGTATATATATTTGTGTGTATTTCAAGCAGATTCAGATCCAGAACAGGGAAGCAGTCCCTTTCTATCATCACCAATGATGCAAAACCTTCATGTATATTGTTTACTTGCACCATGACGTTACTTTTGATATGGCCACATGATCTCATTTGAACACAAGCCCCCTAAAAATTTCTTGTTTAGAGTTAATTTCCTGAAGCTTTCGACTGAGTCTGGACTCAAATTTGCATGCGACCCTTTGCTCTTGGTTAACAGATAGCAAATCTAAAGAGAAATCTTAAAAACATACTTATGAATTGAATGCACATAGTGAGAAATCCAAAGGAAATCAGTTTGAAAAAAAAAAAGTTTGAGCCACTGGAACTTAAAACACGTGTGTATTTTGTCTTGAAGATCTGAACAGTCCTCTGCTGTTCGGGAGGCTCAACGGTCTCTCCTCCGACTCCACTATTGATATTCTGTACCAGCTGGGGACCACACAGGATTCAGGGACCAAAGACCGGTATGTTTTAATCTTAACTTTGTCCCCATTTCAGTTTTCTTACAAAAATACCCAGCAAATAAGAAAGAATTGTTTCTCTGATATTCAGTATCATTAGACAATCCTCATCATCTTTTACCATCTTCACATTTTAATTAAACTGTTACACAGCTTAAGCTAAGCAATGGTTCTTGTGATGAATTATTTCATCATGGGGAGGCTGTGGCTGAGTGGTTAGAGCGGTCGTCCTCCAATGGGAGAGTTGGGGGTTTGATTCCACCAGCAGTCACATGCTGAAGTGTCCCTGGGCAAGACACTGAACACCTGATTGCCTCCATCAGTGTATGAATGTGATAAATCACTGATTATTCTCTGTATAGATCTAGTAGAGTGCTGTGTGAATGGATAAATGAGGCACAGATTGTGTTGTAAATAGCTTAGTGTCTTGATAAGATAGAAAGGTGTATAAGTACAGCCCATTTACCATTTATTTATCACAGTTCTGACCTTTAACCTTCTAGGATCCAGGCTCTTCTGCAGTGGGTCCATGACTCCTCTCGAGTGGCTGCCCATAAGATGAGCGCTTTTATGGGTTTCTCTGGTTCTGGCTCCTCTGCTTCTTTGAGGGAATATGGCCTCCTCATGCCGTCTCCTTCCCATCTCCACTGTGTGGCAGCCATCCTGTGGCACAGCTACGAGCTGCCAGTTGATTACGACCTCCCTGCTCTTCTCAACAGAGAGCTCTTTGAGTCAGTCATTGCATCATCCCAGCAGGATCTCACAGCTCTTGTTCTGACGTTACCACTGATACTGTTCCGTCTTTTTTTCATCCAGGCAACTTTATAGTTGGTCCATGTCACTGCCATCCAACATAGTACTGAAGAAGGCTGTGGACAGCCTGCTGTGCTCCACCTGTCATATCCACCCCAGCTACTTCGCCTTGCTCATGTCCTGGATGGGCATTGTCTCAGTTCCCAGCGCCACGCACTCTCAAGCCCAGCAACGCCGCCTTGCCATGACCGACGATGGAAAAAAACAGCACGATGCCAATGCAAATGCCACAGGACTTACAGATGACTCCAAGCATGCAAGACCTCCCGTTAGTCTGTCAGAGTCCCAGCTGACCACATTGTCAGCTGCTTCCCAGTCTCCTGGAGCGATAGAGCAGCTGCTGGACTCTGGTCTGCCTTCACTGCTGGTCCGCAGCCTTGTTCAGTTCTGTGTCAGCCTCCTGGTCAGTGCTGACCTCCCTCTGCCTGCTGCTCAAGCAGACAGGCGGCACCACCATCACCACTACCACTCACCCTCCTCTTCCTCACAGAGTCGGCCGCCTCTGGCTGCAGACCTGGCCGCCCCAGTGCTGCGGTTCCTCACAGAAGTTGGCAACAGTCACACCATGAAAGACTGGCTGGGAGGACCTGAAGTGTACCCACTGTGGACCGCACTGCTCTTCCTGCTCTGCCACTCCAGTGCCAGCACCAGCACTAGTGCAAATACTGGAGGTCAGCCATTGAGCTCTGGATCAGCTGCAGGACCTCCTCCCCCTCAGGCCCAGCATTCAGGCTCCCGCTTCTCCCTGCTGTCTTCTGGGGAGTCAGGAGGCCTCACCACACAGCAGAGGACCGCTCTGGAGAACGCCACTGTGGCCTTTTTCCTCCAGTGCATCTCCTGCCACCCCAACAATCAGCGGCTCATGGCTCAGGTCTACTTTTTAAAAATCTCAGTTATTTTATAAACACAAGATTCACATGGATCTGTTAAGTAACGAGTCACACGTTAAACATTTATGTTGGATTAATTCTGGGACAGTTAAAACTTCACTGCAGTGTTTTCCTGCTGAAGTGTTTGTCACGTCTGCTCCTTCATCTTTCAGCTTCTGTTTCCAGCTAGTGAACTTTGCTAAAAAAAAACCTAATTAAATAATACCACTCCTTTGTTTTTACACACTTTATGACAGTTCATATACTTCAAGTCAATATTTTAAGTTAGCATTTATTTATTTTTTCAAATCTATATATTTTTATTAATAGTGTTAGATTGTTTCCTCTCTGATGCAGAAAAATCATTAACAGCTCATTATGCTTTTAATTTCCCCGTGAGGTTTTTCTGTCTGATTTTGTTCTTCTGGCTGCAGGTTCTTTGTGAGCTCTTCCAGTCTGCTCCTCAGCGAGGGAATGTACCGATCTCCAGAAACATCTCGGGCTTTATTCGAAGACTTTTTCTACAGCTCATGCTGGAGGATGAGAAGGTCACAGTCTTCCTCCAGTCTCCCTGTCCGGTTGGTAAACTCCTTCTGTTCTCAAATGTTCCCATAAATGATTTAGTTAGATGGAAATTCAAAAGAGCAGTTTGCCAAACCAATTTCCTGCAGCAGCTTCTCATTTTTCTTTGCCTTCAGATTAATATACATTGTATTTTTAAAATTTTCTGTTGCTAACTTTATTTGATAGCCAGTGTTTTAACTAAGAAAAGTTTTTTGTTGTTCAGAATCAGCAGGTCCAGCAGGTGTGACCACAAGGGGGCATCACAGTAATATGAAGCGGTAGCCTCGTTGTCCACAGACTGTCCCTATCAGACTGATTCATGTCGTCATTCTACTCCCCTTTGTTTTACACACATGGGTTAATTCTCAAAAATGTAAACATTGATGCACAAAGATTATTAAATCTAATCCATCTGCTTTGATATTTCAATATTTTCATTTTATATGGGTTATATTTCTGGGCTTCTAAGACTGAACTTAGACCTGTTTACTCAGCAAGAAAACAATGTACAGTAGTCCCTCGCTACTTCATGGTTTGACTTTCACAGACTTGCTCTGTCACGGTTTTTCAAAATTTGATTGGACATGACACACAGTTGGCTGATTGATGGATGAGCCGCACGATTGGCATGGATTTTTTATTTAAAATAAATTACTTTAAATTATTATTTAGCACCTGCTGCAGCTTTGTTCAGACCACAGCTGTGGAGGAGCTTCCCAGCAGAGAAGTGGGCACGTGACCGAGAGGCTGGCAGGATCTTTTAGAGCGTTCAGAGTTTAGAACATTGTTTAAAATATTGCAAGAGTGTGGCAAGGGTTTAAAATGCCTTTATATATATACACACACACACACACACACATATATATGTATATATATATATATATGTATGTATGTATGTATGTGTGTATACATTTTTTTAATAAACTAAAACTACTACTTACTACTTTTACTACTATTAGTACTTTGCAATATTTTTGCTTATTGTGGGGGGTGGGCAGGGTACGCAAACCCCAGCGATGAACGAGGGACTACTGTATGTGCCTAAAATTCAGACAAATCCATCTTATTTCCTGTTACATTTGCTGAGGCCGTCATAAGTTGGATATAAGGTGCAGTAACCTCCATTGATTCATAATGATTTGGGAAAGAATCTGAATCTGAAACAAGGGAAAGTTCCGTTAGTTACTGAAATTATTTTTACTTAAGCCAAAACCTGTCTTGTTTTTTCAGTTGTATAAAGGACGTATCAATGCCACAAGCCATATGATCCAGCATCCCATGTACGGAGCAGGTCACAAATACCGCACTCTCCATCTGCCAATCTCCACCACACTGGCTGAAGTCCTGGACCGAGTATCTGGTATGTGCTCATGCAGAAAATGTTACTGTTATGAGCTCTTGGCTTTTTACCGAGCAGGTAGGGGTAAGCGATATGGCTCAAATAGAATATTGTTATATTTCAAAGCATTCTGATGATAACGATAACATTTGTGATATAACAAAAAAAACAACAGAAATCATAGTTATTCATTTGATAAAATTAACTTAACATGTTGCTTTGCAGTATTATATAAAAACTAAAAATCAAAAAAGTTAATATTACTGCAATTATCTAAAAAAGTTAAATCTGGTCCTCTGGACATTCAAAAAAAACAAAACAAAGCAAATCAACAAAAAAAATGTAGAAACGTTTCGTCTCTCATCCGAGAGACTTCCTCAGTCTTGTTTTTTTTTGAATGTCCAGAGGACCAGATTTAACTTTTTTAGATTTTTCTACCTGGATTATTGAGCATGCATCAGGATATTACTGCAATTACTTTATTTAGGAAAGTATTCAGTCTCAAAGTATAAATGTATAAAAATAAAAAAGATTCTTCTGTTATTTAGATTGAGGGTGCATTCACACCAGCCCTGTTTAGTCCACTTTAATCGAACTCTAGCTCGTTTTCCTAGAAAGTCCGGTTCGTTTAGGGAGGTGTGAACGCGCCATCAAACTCTGTCACGGAACAAAAAGGCGAACACTGGCCCGGGCTAAAACCTAGGTCTCGGTCCGGTAGAAGCGAACTCCAGCACGGTTCGAGTACAGTGTGAATGTAAACAGACCGAGCCCCGCTCTGCAGGACAAACAAACACGCATTTCTCTGACCTTATATGGAGCCGTCAGCTGCTTTGTGTGAAAAACAATATTCTCCATGGTCTTCTGTCTCATCTTCTGCTCATGCTAAGTTCATTTTTAAAAAATGACAAAATATAACTCCTAAAACTGCTAAAACTTGATGCCACTTCGTTTTTATTTTTATTTACAGAAGAAGACGTGTCTTCAGAGGTTTTTGTGTCGTTTCTTTCAGTAGTTCTTGATGCAACGCCCCCACATGCAAGCGGGGGAATAGGTTGGTTGAACAGGTTGACTCGACTGCACAGTGCAGTGTGAATGCAAACGCACCAGCTCAAATGTAAACAAAAGGTCATGAATATTGGTCTCGAACCGAACCGAGTCTACCGGACTATCTGGTGTGAAAACGACCTGAAAAAGTCTGCACAAAATATAGATCAACAAAATCCACCACAAAAACTAAAGTGCAGGTGCAGTTCTCAAAAAAAAAGAAATGAAAACTTAAGATCTGTTGAGCACAACTGTAACCTACAACAAAAAACATGGTTCCTTTAAATGAGCTATAACTTCCAAAACTTGTGACAAGGTGTTTCATCTGACCCTGAAGCTTGTTGGTGTTTCAGCTTCCTCTGTTCCTGCAGGAATTTCATTTCTCTGATTGTCACGCTGGGTGTTCAGCGTGTGGGAAGAGGCAGCATGAACGATGCCTTTAGCTTTTTAGCTAGCTAGTATTGCGCGCGGCTAGCTTAGTGTTATGCCAATATCGACAGGTGTGTGTGTGTGTGTGTGTGTGTGTGGGGGGGGGGGGGGGGTGCGTAGTTTGGTTTGGTAGAGGGCGCTCTGTTCTGTTAACAGGGCAGGGCACCCCGCTTGTATTATGGTAGGGGAAACACTGACGTATTTACACCATGAAAATAGCAAATAATGATATAATTTATTTTCATGAGCAAGTTTTTTTCCCAGTATTATCGTGAATGACCCAGCCCATATCAAGGTGTTGTGAGGACTGGACCTACGAACACAAACAGCTGATTTTCTTTTTTCATCTTGTTCTGCTTAGCAGACCAGCAGTTAGCTAAGAGAAACATTTTTAAACTAACATTTGTTTAGCTTACTGATTTATGTTTTGGTTTCTTATCTGCCACTGCTCTTTTTGGATTTTGATATAAATCAATCAGTTGCCAATCAAATACATTACAAGAACCATGTCTGGACCAAATTCTGCCTGAACTAAATGGTGTTCTTTGGATTAGACGTGGTCTGTTTCCTCTTTTTAAACATCATAATTAAAAAAAAAAATCACAAAATTTTAGGTTCACCTCATCCTGATGTTTTAAAATTAAATTTAATGAGATGTCTGAGATGGTGTGAGTTTCCCTCTGGTCATTTGGAGCTCAAAGAAGCCCTCCTCCCTCCTACATGTTGCTGTGAGCTGTCAGTCAGCAGAGTGTCACAGCGTAACAAGGGGAGTTACCAAAAAACACTTCTTATTATAAAAAGACCAAGTTGGCTGTTTGCTATTTTCAGTAGCACCCACAGCTTTGGGTCATTGAGCAGAAGACACTTTACTATTTTAAAATAATGCTGTCTCTAAAAAAAATATTTACAAGCTGTGCTGGCAACAAAACTGCCTATTTTTTTCAGTGTGACATTAGTTTGGAAGACACAATTTTCAATGAAAGTCAAATCTGTACAAGTTCATCCTGCATATTTTGACTTGCCTACATTTAACAGGCTGATGTGAAATTACTTTTGTTGAACAGCTTTTTAAAATCTCTGTAGAACTGCAAAGCTGTCAGCCATCTTTGGGTCCTGTTCAGACATGGTTTATTTCATGGGACGTCCTCCGGTCATCAAGGTCGCCCTCACTGATGCTGCAGCTCCCAACATTACCTGTTAGCTTTTAGCGAGCTGTGTACATGATTAATGGCTAACCCCTGGAGACCTTGAACAGCTGATAGAAAACCTGATACATCACTACTATTATGGGATTGTGTGCGAGTCTCTGTGACTCACCTTTTTTTCCTCTATCCATACAGACACACCCAGCATCACAGCCAAGCTGATCAATGAGCAGAAGGAAGACAAGGAGAAGAAGAATCATGAAGAGAAGGAGAAGATGAAGGCAGACAGCGGTTTTCAGGATAACTACAGTGTTGTTGTGGCCACAGGTACTAAGATGAACCCCTAACATTACATTCAGGTCCCAACCATAAAAACCAGTTTGGAGCTACAGATTGAAAGGAGGTTCTGACTGCTTGTTGTTCCCATAAGAACAACAAAAACACAAGCACATCTATTCTCCTAATCGTTCTATCACATGTTAGTTACTTGGTGAGTTCTGTGTCAGAAACATTTAATTTTAGGTGTTTATTAAAGTTGTAGATTGAATATGATTTGTCTTGCAGTTTAGACCTGTATATTCATGCATGTCTTGCCATTAAGGATGGGCAAAGATCCTTGAATTTTAAAAAGTCATTAATATATACAAATTCAAAGGTTTACACAATTACATTTTAAAAAGTGACTCATTTATTTTGCTCTCAGCAGCTGGTGTTAGGAGTACTTTTGCCTGTTGCCATAGTATTTTTATTGTTAGATGCGGTTTTTTTTTTTTTTTAAATATCTTACCAAAAGCCCTCAAGTGATCCCAGTTTTGTTTCTTTCATCATTGTTAAATTTTTAAAGGATTACAAAGTTCAAACTATGGTTGCAACAGAACAAAACCACTGACAAAGCTGGTATTTTGGCTGCTCCTCCTGCGGGTGTTATGTGACATGAGAGAGGGGTGTGGGGTGAAGGGGGACTCGTTGCAGAGAGTCTAGGTAAAGAGATCTTTTGCAGGCATCCAGAAATTCTAATATTATCACTCAGCACAATGTTTAGAGCAGAACAACATCCAGACATCAGGTTGAATTTTTAACAAATTTTCAGTCTGTTTTATTGGTATTTAATTGACTGGAACCACAGTAAAGTGAGACAACTCGAACAATCAGCTCGTATTAAAACAACAGAAGGAGAGCAACGTTGTAGTCATGATGCTGCAGGTAAACTGCAGCATCATGACTTCATGCTGCATGTCTGCTTGTAACTCACTACATCTACTGCCTAACATGCAAACTTTAAACATCACGCTGCCTTTTGGTTCTTTTGTTTTCATCGGACCTTTCATTCTGGGAGGAACTCCCACTAGGCCTGTTGCAATAAACAATAAATCAACTAATTGCATGATAAATAAAAATTATCAACCTCATTTTCATTTATTGTCTTTATCATTTCATCATGTCTCTTTCTGCTACTAAGCTGAGAAGCTAAGCTACGAGCTAAGCTAACAGGCCGACCTCAGGGGGAAAAAAAACTCGTCTTTTTGAAGCTCCAAAATTCACAGTTGAAACCCGTGCCTTTGTGTAAATAGTTTTTCTCTGCAAAAAGAAGTTGAGAACTTGTTTACTGATTATTTTTTTTAATTAAAAGCTTTGTGTGAAAAATGCTATGCTAAAGCGCTCACACCACACCGAGCGTCCGCCATTTTGAGAACCGAAGAGATAGAGCCCATGTAACATCAAGTGGCCTCCCTCCCATTTTTCTTAGACACGCTGCTCACTCCCTCACTATCCATCCTTCAGTTCTGATAGTCTTGTACTGCTGTCCGGTGGTTGAAAAAAGGTCAAAACAACTCAAAACACTCAAAACAAATTAACAAACATTTTCTCTTAAATCTGACAATAATTACTAATTATTGTCAGATTTCAAACAATATTATCGTTTATTGCAATAATTTCTGAGACAATTAATCGCCCAGCAAAATTTGTTATCGTGACAGGCTTAACTCCCAGCAGATTAATAATAGTAATGTTTCCTCTTATTTCTGAAAAGGGTTTCTGTAAAAGCTAATGTTAGCTTGTGCTATGGTCAATACGACAAACTGATCCATCCATCTCTGCAATCAGGTCTGAAGTCTCAGTCCAAACGGGCTCTTTCAACACCTCCCCGACCTCCTTCGAGAAGGGGTCGTGTCATGAGTGACAAACTGACTGCTTCGTCTAGTGTGGACCCTTCAGCAAAAACCATCAGTGTGCCTGTCTTCCACCTCTACCACAAGCTTCTTCCAGGTACCACACACAAATACTCAGAGGTGTTCATCCTGAAGCAGCCACAGCTCATTACTGACTTTACTGTTTGTTTTCTCCAATGCGTCCCTCTAGGTCAGCCCCTCCCACCGGAGATGACCCTGGCTCAGCTGCTGACGCTCCTGTATGACCGTAAACTGCCACAGGGCTACCAGTCGATCAACCTGACAGTCAAACTGGGCTCCAAGATTATCTCAGACCCTGGTCTTTCAAAGACCGATTCGTTCAAGAGGCTGCGCACTGAGAAAGGTACTAAAGCTTCAGCTCCACAGAATGTGATGTGGGGGGGTGGGGCTTCCTACTTTATTAATGGACACATTAGTGTGCCATTTGCCCATTTTATGACCATTTCTTATTGAGTATAAAATTCCTGCAATATAAAAAATTTGAAAACAAATTCAGGAATTTTTTTTTTACACCAAGTAAACAAATTTATCAGAAAATATATTTTTTACTGAGAGTACCCTCACAGTGATTAATTGGAAGGGAACTAAGAAAAGTTTTCTTTCAGTAAAATGATTACAGGTCGATTCAACAGTTGGTTCAATTCTTTTGCTCTTCTATTAATCCATGATTTCTTATTTTTGATAATGGCTGTGAGATAAATACAACAATTTTTATCAAGTTCTCAACTAGACGTAAGCACTAAGGAGTCATTTAGACTGTGTCAGATATTTTTTAACAGATTTCTTTTTCTCCATCCAAAAGTTCTAACAAAAACACCAGAGTACCATGTGACCCCACTAGATGGTGAGAAAGTTCATATTATTATCAAAAATTGTTTCAGATATAAAAATTAAAGTTGTTTTGAGAAAAGCAATGAAAATGAGCACTTTTAAGTCTTTGTTTTGTTACATAAAACAATCCCAGCATTGTTTTATGGCTGCCAAGTTATAATTCTTTAAGGGCTATTACATTTCATTCTCTAGGAAACGAGCACGATAAACCTCTGTGACGTTCAGTTTGTGCTTTAACAGAAAACACTATTATATTCATCCCTAAAAGGTTTTATTGGATATTCTTTTGTCAATCTTAAAGGAGTTCAGGAGGACTTCAGTTTTGAATTTTATAGTGATCTTACTCTGAACTTTGTGTTTAAAAAAGTATTTTTGCCACATTAGTCAAACGGGTGTATTTCAGTGTAATGTACAGGTCCTTCTAAAAAAATAGCATATTGTGATAAAGGTCATTATTTTCCATAATGTAATGATAAAAATGAAACTTTCATATATTTCAGATTCATTGCACACCAACTGAAATATTTCAGGTCTTTAATTGTTTTAATACTGATGATTATGGCATACAGCTCATGAAAACCCAAAATGCCTGTCCCAAAAAATTAGCATATCATGAAAAGGTTCTCTAAACAAGCTATTAACCTAACCATCTGAATCAACGACGTAACTCTAAACACCTGCAAAAGGTTCCTGAGGCTTTTAAAAACTCCCAGCCTTGTTCATTACTCAAAACCGCAATCATGGGTAAGACTGCCGACCTGACTGCTGTCCAGAAGGCCATCATTGACACCCTCAAGCAAGAGGGTAAGACACAGAAAGAAATTGCTGAACGAATAGGCTGTTCCCAGAGTGCTGTATCAAGGCACCTCAGTGGGAAGTCTGTGGGAAGGTAAAAGTGTGGCAGAAAACGCTGCACAACAAGAAGAGGTGACCGGACCCTGAGGAGGATTGTGGAGAAGGGCCGATTCCAGAACTTGGGAGACCTGCGAAAGCAGTGGACTGAGTCTGGAGTAGAAACATCCAGAGCCACCGTGCACAGGCGTGTGCAGGAAATGGGCTACAGGTGCCGCATTCCCCAGGTCAAGCCACTTTTGAACCAGAAACAGCGGCAGAAGCGCCTGATCTGGCCTACAGAGAAGCAGCACTGGACTGTTGCTCAGTGGTCCAAAGTACTTTTTTCGGATGAAAGCAAATTTTGCATGTCATTCGGAAATCAAGGTGCCAGAGTCTGGAGGAAGACTGGGGAGAAGGAAATGCCAAAATGCCAGAAGTCCAGTGTGAAGCACCCACAGTCAGTGATGGTCTGGGGTGCCATGTCAGCTGCTGGTGTTGGTCCACTGTGTTTTATCAAGGGCAGGGTCAATGCAGCTAGCTATCAGGAGATTTTGGAGCACTTCATGCTTCCATCTGCTGAAAAGCTTTATGTAGATGAAGATTTCGTTTTTCAGCACGACCTGGCACCTGCTCACAGTGCCAAAACCACTGGTAAATGGTTTACTGACCATGGTATTACTGTGCTCAATTGGCCTGCCAACTCTCCTGACCTGAACCCCATAGAGAACCTGTGGGATATTGTGAAGAGAAAGTTCAGAGACGTAAGACCCAACACTTTGGATGAGCTTAAGGCCGCTATCGAAGGATCCTGGGCCTCCATAACACCTCAGCAGTGCCACAGGCTGATTGCCTCCATGCCACGCCGCACTGAAGCAGTCATTCATGCAAAAGGATTCCCGACCAAGTATTGAGTGCATAACTGAACATGATTATTTGAAGGTTGGCGTTTTTTGTATTAAAAACACTTGTCTTTCATTGGTGGGATGAAATAAGCTAATTTTTTGGGACAGGCATTTTGGGTTTTCATGAGCTGTATGCCATAATCATCAGTATTAAAACAATTAAAGACCTGAAATATTTCAGTTGGTGTGCAATGAATCTGAAATATATGAAAGTTTCATTTTTATCATTACATTATGGAAAATAATGACCTTTATCACAATATGCTAATTTTTTGAGAAGGACCTGTATCTCAATCCTTCACATTTCTGTAAGTGTTCTCCTCAAAATTTGTGGTTTAAAATCATTCAGCATTTTTAATTGTGGTTGTGCATGAACAAGCTTTATTCTCCTCTTCGTTTGTCAGAGTTTAATTAAGTTGTGATCAATTCATGTCACTTGTTTTTGGACTCCACTAAAAGAAAGACGTTCCTGCCTAAAAGACCTACAGATGCAGTAGGTTTGTGGTTTTCAGTCTGTCACCTCTTACTTTAATTCTCTCTGGACTGTAAAAGCTTTTTGATCTGCTTTTGTCTGACATTCATGAATTTCTGGGAAACATTACTGTGGAGCGGAGACACTGCCAATGCTGCTCCTTATTTTGGCTCAAAGTATGTTTGTGGTTTGATTTGTATCCTCTTACTGTGACCGTCTGACCCAGTGAGTCAGATAATGAAATGAATACTGAAGGACATTTGGTCAGGATGGATCCTAACAGGGACAAATCTGCTGACATTCCAAAGCTGCAGTAGACCTCCACTGGTTCTGAGAAGTGTTGACCCTAAAGCTTGTTACATTTAGTCGTTTGATTCTGCAGACTCATGGGTCGGTCTGAGGTCAGATCAGGCTTTGATATTAGTCTAGTTTGATGACATCAGCACTGTTGAATTTGCTGAAGTGCTTTGATACTTTCTTTTCACTTTTTATTTTATTTTAAATTACTCTCTTCGCATAGAAAACAACAGTGTAATATCCATCCATCCATTCATCCATTTTCTTCCGATTATCTGGGGTCGGGTTGTGGGGATAGCAGCCTAAGTAGGGAGGCCCAGACTTCCCTCTCCCCAGCCACTTGGGCCAGCTCCTCCAGGGAAATCCCAAGGCGTTCACAGGCCTGCTGAGAAACGTAGTACCTCCAGCGTGTCCTGGGTCTTCCTCTGGGTCTCCTCCCAGTGAGACATGCCCGGAACACCTCGCCAGGAAGGCGTCCAGGTGCATCCTAACCAGATGTCTCAGCCACCTCAACTGGCTCCTCTCGGTGGGTAGAAGCAGTGGCTCTACTCTGAGTCCCTCCTGGATGACTGAGCTTCTCACCCTCTCTCTAAGGGAGAGCCCAGACACCCTGCGGAGAAAACTCATTTCGGCCGCCTGTATCCGTGATCATGTTCTTTCGGTCACAACCCAAAGCTCATGACTATAGATGAGGGTAGGAACGTAGATCTACCGGTAAATTGAGAGCTTTGCCTTTTGACTCGGCTCTCTCTTCACCTCGATAGACCTGTACAGCGCCCGCTTCACTGCCGATGCTACACCTATCCGCCTATCGATCTCACTCTCCATTTTTCCCTCATTCGTGAACAAGATCCCAAGATACTTAAACTCCTCCACTTGGGGCAGGACCTCCTCCCTGACCCGGAGAGGGCACTCTACCCTTTTCCATCTCGAGACCATGGCCTCGGATTTGTAGGAACTGATCCTCATCCCGGCCGCGTCACACTCTGCTGCGAACCGCTCCAGCAGAAGCTGTAGATCACGACCTGATGAAGCCAATAGGACTACATCATCTGCAAAAATACAAAGAAGCAATCCTAAGGCCTCCAAAACGGATTCCCTCAACACCTTGGCTGCGCCTAGAATTTCTGTCTATAAAAGTTATGAGCAGAATTGGTGACAAAGGGCAGCCTTGGCAGAGTCCAACTCTCACTGGGAACAAGCCCGACTTACTGTCGGCAATGCGGACCAAGCTCTGACACCGGTCATACAAGTACCTAACAGCCCATATCAAGGTGCCTGGTACCCCATAATCCCAGAGTACCCCCCACAGGGCTCCCCAAGGGAGGCGGTCGAACGCCTTCTCCAAGTCCACAAAGCACATGTAGACCTATTAGGCAAACTCCCACTCACCCTCCAGGACCCTGCTGAGAGTGTAGAGCTGGTCCAGTGTTCCATGACCAGGACGAAAACCACACTGCTCCTCCTGAATCCAAGGTTTGACTATCCAATGGACACTCCTCTCCAGAACCCCTGAATAGACGTTACCAGGGAGGCTTAAGAGCATGATCCCCCTGTAGTTGGAAAACACTCTACAGTCCCCCTTTTTGAATAGGGGGACCACCACCCCAGTCTGCCAATCCAGGGGAACTTCCCCCGATGTCCACGCAGTATTTCAGTTGTGTAAGCCAACACAACCCCACAACATCCAGAGCCTTAAGGAACTCTAGGCACATCTCATCCACCCCTGGTCCCTGCCACCAAGGAGCTTTTTAACCACCTCGATGACCTCAGCACATGATATTGTAGAGCCCAACCCAAAGTTCCCAGGCTCTGCTTCCTCAGTGGAAGATGTGCCGGTGGGATTGAGGAGGTCTTCAAAGTATTCTGCCCACCGACCCACAACATCCCGAGTTGAGGTCAGCAGCACACCACCCCCACTATAAACAGTTTTGGTGGCGTATTCTTC